>NC_141017.1:6401200-6602836 GCF_052327205.1 Somniosus microcephalus | reverse complement strand
CCACTCTCTCCCCCGCTCTCCCTCCCCCGCTCTGGCCCCCCCCCCCGCTCTCTCCCCCGCTCTCCCTCCCCCGCTCACTCCCCCGCTCTCCCCCCGCTCTCCCCCGCTCTGCCCCCGCCCTGCTCCCACTCTCTCCCTCGCTCTCCCTCCCCCGCTCTGCCCCCGCTCTCTCCCCCGCTCTCCCTCCCCCGCTCACTCCCCCGCTCTCACCCCCGCTCTCCCCCCTGCTCTGCCCCCTGCTCTCTCCCCCGCTCTCCTCCCCCGCTCACTCCCCCGCTCTGCCCCCCGCTCTCCCCTGCTCATGCCCCCTGCTCTCTCCCCCCGCTCTCCCTCACCCGCTCACTCCCCCGCTCTGCCCCCCGCTCTCCCTCCCCGCTCACTCCCCCCGCTCTGCCAGCCACTCTCTCCCAGCTCTGCCCCCCCGCTCTCTACCCTGCTCTGCCCCCCGCTCTGCCCCCCCGCTCTGCCCCCCCGCTCTCTCGCAGCTCTGCCCCCCCGCTCTCCCCCTGCTCTGCCCCCCCGCGCTCTGCCCCCGCTCTGTCCCTGCTCTGCCCCCCGCTCTCCCCCTGCTCTGCCCCCCGTTCTGCCCCCCGCTCTGCCTCCCGCCCTGCCCCCCACTCTCTCCCCCCGCTCTCCCTCCCCCCGCTCACCCCCCCCGCTCACCCCCCCCGCTCACCCCCCCCCGCTCACCCCCCGCCCCACTCTCCCCCCCCCGCTGTCCCCCCGCCCCCACTCTCCCCCCCCCGCTCTCACCCCCACCCCACTCTCCCCCCCACCCCACTCTCCCCCTGCTCTCCCCCCAGCTCCCCCCCCGGCTCTCCCACCGGTCCCGCTTTCCCCCCCCCGGCCCCGCTCTCTCTCCTCCCCACCGCTCTCCCCCCCTCCCCCTCCCCCTCACCCCCTCACCCCTCCCCCCCTCCCCTTCTCCCCCTCCCCCCCCCCTCCTCCCCCTCCACTCCCCCCTCCCCCTCCCCCCCTCAGTACTGCCTGCCGACTGTGCAGCGCTCCCTCAGTACTGCCCCTCCAACAGTGCAGCGTTCCCTCAGTACTGCCCCGTCGACAGTGCGGCGTTCCGTGCACTGCCCCTCCGACAGTGCAGCGCTCCCTCAGTACTGACCCTCCGACAGTGCAAGCACACCCTCCAGTACTGCCCCTCCGACAGTGCAGCAATCCCTCAGTACTGACCATCCGACAGTGCAGCGCTCATCAGTGCTGACCCTCCGACAGTGCAGCACACCCTCCAGTACTGCCCCTCCGACAGTGCAGCAATCCCTCAGTACTGCCCCTCCGACAGTGCAGCACACCCTCCAGTGCTGCCCCTCCGACAGTGCAGCACACCCTCCAGTGCTGCCCCTCCGACAGTGCAGCAATCCCTCAGTACTGCCCCTCCGACAGTGCAGCGCTCATCAGTACTGACCCTCCGACAGTGCGGCACACCCTCCAGTGCTGCCCCTCCGACAGTGCGGCCGCTCCCTCAGTACTGCCCCTCCGACAGTGCGGCGCTCCCTCAGTACTGCCCCTCCGACAGTGCGGCACTCCCTCAGTACTGCCCCTCCGACAGTGCGGCGCTCCCTCAGTACTGCCCCTCCGACAGTGCGGCGCTCCCTCAGTACCGCCCCTCCGACAGTGCGGCGCTCCCTCAGTACCGCCCCTCCGACAGTGCGGCGCTCCCTCAGTACCGCCCCTCCGACAGTGCAGCGCTCCCTCAGTACCGCCCCTCCGACAGTGCTGCGCTCCCTCAGTACCGCCCCTCCGACAGTGCTGCGCTCCCTCAGTACCGCCCCTCCGACAGTGCAGCGCTCCCTCAGTACCGCCCCTCCGACAGTGCAGCGCTCCCTCAGTGCCGCCCCTCCGACAGTGCAGCGCTCCCTCAGCGCCGCCCCTCCGCCAGTGCAGCGCTCCCTCAGCGCCGCCCCTCCGCCAGTGCAGCGCTCCCTCAGCGCCGCCCCTCCGCCAGTGCAGCGCTCCCTCAGCGCCGCCCCTCCGACAGTGCAGCCCCTCCCTCAGCGCCGCCCCTCCGACAGTGCATCACTCCCTCAGCGCCGCCCCTCCGACAGTGCATCACTCCCTCAGCGCCGCCCCTCCGACAGTGCATCACTCCCTCAGCGCCGCCCCTCCGACAGTGCATCACTCCCTCAGCGCCGCCCCTCCGACAGTGCAGCCCTCCCTCAGCGCCGCCCCTCCGACAGTGCATCACTCCCTCAGCGCCGCCCCTCCGACAGTGCATCACTCCCTCAGTGCCGCCCCTCCGACAGTGCAGCCCTCCCTCAGTGCCGCCCCTCCGACAGTGCATCGCTCCCTCAGTGCCGCCCCTCCGACAGTGCATCGCTCCCTCAGTGCCGCCCCTCCGACAGTGCAGCGCTCCCTCAGTGCCGCCCCTCCGACAGTGCAGCGCTCCCTCAGTGCCGCCCCTCCACCAGTGCAGCGCTCCCTCAGTGCCGCCCCTCCGCCAGTGCAGCGCTCCCTCAGTGCCGCCCCTCCGCCAGTGCAGCGCTCCCTCAGTGCCGCTCCTCCGCCAGTGCAGCGCTCCCTCAGTGCCGCCCCTCCGCCAGTGCAGCGCTCCCTCAGTGCCGCCCCTCCGCCAGTGCAGCGCTCCCTCAGTGCCGCCCCTCTGCCAGTGCAGCAATGAACGGGCATGGGTTGGGGTGACAATAACACTTTTTTGGGGAGGGAATTTACTTGAGGGAGATTGAGGGATAAAGATAGAAGGAGGGAGAGAGTACTGAAGGGCAATCTTTGTTGCGATGGTAACCACAGGGAAATCCGCTAACACTTCTTTACCCAGAGAGTGGTGAGAATGTGGAACTCACTACCACAGGGAGTGGTTGAGGTGAATAGCAGAGATACATTTAAGGGGAAGCTAGATAAGCACATGAGGGAGAAAGGAATCGAAGGATATGTTGACGGGGTGAGATGAAGAAGGGTGGGAGCAGGCTGGTGTGGAGCATAAACACCGCCATGGAGCTGACGGGCCGAATGGCTTGTTTCTGTGCTGTAAATACTTTGTCATTCTTGCGGAAAACTCTTCCTCATTAATCTCCATCTTGTTGCCGACTTCTGTAAAACCTGAAATGCAAAATATACAGCACTCAAAAAACAAAGCAATGAAAAATGTGCTGAGATAATAAGGAAGTTATGAGAGATAAGAAACTATGCAGAAGAATGCAATATCACTTAGTGATGAGCCAAGAAAGACCATCTGAAAATACCAGCAGGTCTCCTGTAGCATTGCTGGAAAGTGTTCCGTGACCTAGATTGCACTTTCTAAAAATGATCATACGCCCATGGGAGGGTAATCGTGGCAACTGTACTGCCCTTCAGTACTGTCTCTCATTCTCTCTCCCCCTCTCTTTCTCTCCCTCTCTTGCTGTTTCTCTTTAGTTGAAATACAGAAAATGTGATGGAGTTATAGAACACATGACTGAGACAGGGTAAAAATATAACACAGCTCATTGATACAAGCCCTCGCAGATATAATACGTCTTATTATCTTTGCAAAATGTGCTTAAGGTGCAAGTAAATTCCCTTCCCCCCAAAAGTGTTACTCTAACCCCAACCTACCACATTAGTTCACATTTAACCTGTTCATTGCTGCACTGTCGGAGGGGCAGTACTGAGGGATCGCTGCACTGTTGGAGGGGCAGTACTGTCGGAGGGGCAGTACTGAGGGATCGCTGCACTGTTGGAGGGGCAGTACTGTCGGAGGGGCAGTACTGAGGGATCGCTGCACTGTCGGAGGGGTAGTACTGAGGGATCGCCGCACTGGTGGAGGGGCCAGTACTGAGGGAGCGCCGCACTGTCAGTGGGGCAGTAATGAGGGAGCGCCGCACTGGTGGAGGGGCCAGTACTGTGCTGCACTGTCGGAGGGGCAGTATTGAGGGAGCGCCGCACTGTCGGAGGGGCAGTACTGAGGGGGCGCCGCACTGTTGGCGGGGCAGTACTGAGGGAGCGCCGCACTGTCGGAGGGGCAGTACTGAGAGAGCGCCGCACTGTCGGAGGGGTAGTACTGAGGGATCGCCGCACTGGTGGAGGGGCCAGTACTGAGGGAGCGCCGCACTGTCAGTGGGGCAGTAATGAGGGAGCGCCGCACTGGTGGAGGGGCCAGTACTGTGCTGCACTGTCGGAGGGGCAGTATTGAGGGGGCGCCGCACTGTCGGAGGGGCAGTACTGAGGGGGCGCCGCACTGTCGGCGGGGCAGTGCTGAGGGAGCGCCGCACTGTCGGAGGGGCAGTACTGAGAGAGCGCCGCACTGTCGGAGGGGCAGTACTGAGGGAGCGCCGCACTGTCGGAGGGGCAGTACTGAGGGAGCGCCGCACTGTCGGAGGGGCAGTACTGAGGGAGCGCCACACTGTCGGAGGGGCAGTACTGAGGGAGCGCCGCACTGTCGGAGGGGCATTACTGAGGGAGCGCCACACTGTCGGAGGGGCAGTACTGAGGGAGCGCCGCACTGTCGGAGGGGCAGTACTGAGGGAGCGCCGCACTGTCGGAGGGGCAGTACTGAGGGAGCACCGCACTGTCGGAGGGGCAGTACTGAGGGAGCGCCACACTGTCGGAGGGGCAGTACTGAGGGAGCGCCGCACTGTCGGAGGGGCATTACTGAGGGAGCGCCACACTGTCGGAGGGGCAGTACTGAGGGAGCGCCGCACTGTCAGTGGGGCAGTAATGAGGGAGCGCCGCACTGGTGGAGGGGCCAGTACTGCGCTGCACTGTCGGAGGGGCAGTATTGAGGGAGCGCCGCACTGTCGGAGGGGCAGTACTGAGGGGGCGCCGCACTGTCGGCGGGGCAGTACTGAGGGAGCGCCGCACTGTCGGAGGGGCAGTACTGAGAGAGCGCCGCACTGTCGGAGGGGCAGTACTGAGGGAGCGCCGCACTGTCGGAGGGGCAGTACTGAGGGAGCGCCGCACTGTCGGAGGGGCAGTACTGAGGGAGCGCCACACTGTCGGAGGGGCAGTACTGAGGGAGCGCCGCACTGTCGGAGGGGCATTACTGAGGGAGCGCCACACTGTCGGAGGGGCAGTACTGAGGGAGCGCCGCACTGTCGGAGGGGCACTACTGAGGGAGAACTGCACTGTTGCAGGGCCAGTACTGAGACAGCGCTGCACTGTTGCAGGGCCAGTACTGAGGAAGCGCTGCACTGTCGGAGGGGCAGTATTGAGGGAGCGCTGCACTGTCGGAGGGACAGTACTGTGGGAGCACTGCACTGTCGGAGGGCCAGTACTGAGGGAGCGCTGCACTGCCGGAGGGGCAGTACTGAGGAAGCCCTGCATTGTCGGAGGGGCGGTACTGAGGGAGCGCTGCACTGTCGGAGGGGCAGTACTGAGGGAGCATTGCACTGTTGCAGGGGCAGTACTGAAGGGTGTGCTGCACTGTCAGAGGGGCAGAACTGAGGGAGCGCCGCACTGACGGAGGGGCCAGTACTGTGCTGCACTGTCAATAACAAGTACTGAGGTAGCACTGCACTGTTGCAGGGGCAGTACTGAGGGAGCGCCGCACTGACGGAGGGGCCAGTACTGTGCTGCACTGTCAATAACAAGTACTGAGGTAGCACTGCACTGTTGCAGGGGCAGTACTGAGGGAGCGCTGCACTGTCAATAACAAGTACTGAGGGAGCACTGCACTGTTGCAGGGGCAGTACTGAGGGAGCGCTGCACTGTCAGAGGGGCATTACTGAGGGAGCGCCGTCCTGTTGCAGGGCCAGTACTAAGAGAGCACTGCACTGTTGTAGGGCCAGTATTGAGGGAGCGCTGCACTGTCGGATGGGCAGTACTGGAGAGAGCGTTGCACTGTCGGAGGGGCAGTACTGGAGAGAGCGCTGCACTGTCGGAGGGGTAATACTGGAGGCAGTGCTGCACTGTCGGCGGGGCAGTACTGAGGGAGTGCTGCACTGTCGGAGGGGCAGTACACTGATTGCCAGCTCTGTGTGGTGGGCCGGGGGGGGGAACAGCGCAGCCTGTGGAGGAGCAGTGAATGACAGACCGCAACTTCTGGATTTCTGCATTGGGCTGTGCCTGCACTAAATCATGAAGTTCAGTTCGTTTCAAAGGCAAAATGATGGCAAACACTGCCAGTTCGCCGTCATCATGGACCGCAAAATCGGGGCCAATACAAAGACACTGGTGTGGATTTATTTTGACCCGAATTTATAATATACCGCTGTTGAAATTCACAAAGAGATTTTTTAAAGAGGATAAAAAGGCAGCTTTGGAGAATTACAAAGTTACAATTTGATCTTTTTCAAAGCTGTTTTATTATTGACTTAAACAGCACGTCTGAAACTGCCACCGTGCTGGCTGACTCCTCCCCACCCCCAAGGGCTTTTCACAGTGAACAAGTAATTAACCCCTTACTTCTATTTGCCACCTTGAATTGCTGAATGTAAAGACAAGTTGTATTCGGTTTTTAAGTTTCAGCTCGAAGCGATACCACCAGGCTCACGACTGCGAAAATTCTTGTGGAACAAGTTCTTTTGAAGTCGGGAGTTGGAGGCGATTGCTGGTGATAATGGACAATGCTTTGTGGGCTGGGTCATGAAAGAAATGTGCACAATGTTCGGGATAGAACAGAATTTCCATATCCCATAACAACCGCAAGAACAAATCGAACAGTTAAAACTGAGATCTTAAAATACCCCTGAGTTTGATGGCAATTGGAGGAAGTGTGTTTGAAAGTATTGATGTCACACAAATTTTCCTACTCTGTTAAATTTTTCTTGGTACCTTTGCTTTCCGATTGATGTAAGCGTATGATTGTAGAATTTCATCATCCAGTGCTAAGAGAAATGGTACACGATTTTACTAAGTGCAATTTGGGAAGGAAATCAGGTGAATTGACATAAGGAGAATGTGGGAACATGATAAACCATGTACAAGCAATTAAAGGGACTGTTTAAAGGAATAAATAGGCAGACAGGAGATGTTGTATCAGAACAACAAAGACTATAAGAAACAATTGATCACAAAGGCAATTATGTGTACTTTGTATGGAGGTTTTGGT
Source organism: Somniosus microcephalus (assembly GCF_052327205.1). NCBI lineage: Eukaryota > Metazoa > Chordata > Chondrichthyes > Squaliformes > Somniosidae > Somniosus > Somniosus microcephalus. The sequence continues at coordinate 6,595,842 of NC_141017.1, read as the reverse complement.
TTAATTAATTAGATCAAAAGGTGTTAAATGATTGGTTCCCAAGTTTTATATCAGGCAAACAAATGAAAATCTAGAAATTAAATGGGAATATGTTTTGGTGTAAGGAGTAAAGATTCGGATTGGTGTATTATGTCAGGAAGCAAAGAGACATTATTTTGGAGGCAATAAAACTTCAATTTCCTGATACACATCACGAATTATGGGAATTATTGATGAGATAATTTAATGATGGGACTGTATCAAGCCTCTCATTGAATGGACAAGCAGGAATGTTTTTATCAATTAGATGAAAGATCCTTTTTGGAACAGAAGGTAGATTTTAACATAATTTCTTAAAGCAGGTTTCTCCCCCTCTGTAGAACATGACTTAAATGTTTCCACAAGACACAAAATCAAGCACTGACAAAATGTCTTTCTGTCTCTCAGTGACAAAAGTAAAATGAGCTGGCACAAACATGGCAGCAAACAGTGGGCTCCTGACTATACTGACTTTGAATGAAATGGTCCCTAAGGGCTCAAGGCAGTAAACTTCATGGCAGAAATCAGCCATCTCTTGATCTGCTCCTGTTGCCACAATTACAAGCCCGAGTAGGACAGACACAGTTAAGCAGAGTCTCAGCCTCTTGGTGTCCACTCTGATCACTGTTGAACGCACTGAATGACTCTGCACCTTCAGGTGGACCTGGTGTTTGAGCAGCGAGTTCAGATCTTTTTATGCTGTATTCTGAAGATATTTTTGAATACTTTAGGCAGAAATATTAAATGCTGAAGACAAAAAGCAGCTAATTGATTCTGGAATTGTTTCTTCGTTCCAACATTGTGATGGATTTAGAAATCATCAACTCCCTGAGTGTCGGCTCCAGGGAAGTCTGAACACCTGGGGCAGCCATTTTATAAATGATTCCAGCGCTCAGACTGTGAGGCTGATAAATTCCCCAGTAATACAGCAATAACATTGGTGACGTGTCAGGAGTGGCTTGTTCTGTATGTTACAATTCAGCCTCACTCCCAAAACTCTTTCCTTGTTCTCACTGTAAAAGGCAGCTTCCATTAGCAGGCCCACACTGTTATGTTCATTAATAAATAGACATTCTTATTATGAACACAGCTAGCTTTTGCTAGCTACTTTTATTGAGCACATGTGGACTTGTACAGCATCTTGTAGAGGCTTCCATCTTGACTGCTGCCTTGTGGGTAGCCTAGCCTCATGGGTAATGTAGTCTTAATATAATATATAGCTGGGTAGTGTAGTCTTATACATACAGCTATATACAGCTCTATGGCTCCACCTAGTGTCCACTATAGAATGACATGCTATTGATCACTACATCCCCCTTTCGTTGAGGTTTAACAAAATCAATATCAATCAACTTTCAAGAAAACAATAAAGATAATATCAGTAACACTTTTGTTAGTGCTCTATAAACATAAACATTTTCAAAACAGTCAACACATTTTCAAAGCTTTACATTGTACTCAAAGATTAAGTCTATCAGGCTCTTTTACTTCACGTGTGGATCTTCTCAACACGGGTAAGTCTGATGTGTCTTCCTGAGATTGTTCTGGCGGTGAATGACAAGATGCAGTTGCAGCATTGTCATCAATCTGGTCTTGAATAGTCTCTTGTGTTTTTAGGAGGGAACGGCAGTTCCTCCTGAGAATCTGTCCTTCCTCAGTTCTCACAGTGTATGACCTTGGTCCTACTTCAAGAACTGTAGCTTTCCTGTTCCATGCATCTGGATCCTCAATCCTGACAACATCATCCCTTGTCAATGGTTTTAGAGTTTTGCATGACTTGTCATAGTATGATTTCTGTTTCAGCTTTAACAGTTGAAGTCTCTGTCTCAGTTCCTCACTTTGCTGTTCTTTTGCACAGCAGGGTAGCGTGGTGCGCAACTTGTGACCCATTAGTCGTTCAGCAGGTGAAGAACCACAGTCTAAAGGTGAGGCTCGGTAGCTCAGCAGGGCGAGATAAGGATCAGACTTGCTTTCTGTCACTTTCTTCAGTAGCTGCTTGAGAACTTGAACACCTTTCTCTGCCTTACCATTTGACTGAGCATACAAAGGACTGGATGTGATGTGCTGAAAGTCATAATGTGCTGCAAACTGTTGCCACTCCTTACAGTTGAAGCACGGACCATTTTCGCTAACGGCAATCCTGGGAATTCCATGTCTGGCGAAGATGGATTTCACATGCATTATGACACTGCTTGCTGTGGTGCTTGAGAGCAGCGCCATCTCAGGATAGTTAGAATAGTAGTCAATCACTATTAGATAGTCTTTACCATTTAAATGAAAAAGGTCCATACCAACCTTTTGCTATGCTGCTGTTGGTATGTCAGCTACTATCATTGGTTCCTTTGCTTGTTTGTTTTGGTGTTTCTGACATGTCTCACATTTGCCTATCATGTTCTCAATGTCCTTATTTATGCCAGGCCAATAAACAGTGTCTCTTGCTCTCCTTTTGCATTTTTCAATTCTGAGGTGTCCCTCATGAATCCTTTTGAGCATGTCTTGACATAGAGCCTGTGGAATGACTATTCTGTTCTGTTTTAGTAATAGTCCACTTGCGACACTCAATTCTGACCTTATGTGAAAATATTTTGGACAGGAACCTTTTGGCCAACCATGATGAATATTCTCTATTACTGATTGTAATACTGTATCTTTTACTGTTTCTTCTACTATTTGCTTTGATTTTGTGTCTGACACGGGCAGCGCAGCAGTGACCATACTCACATGAACATCCATGTTTTCTTCAGTAGAGCTCCCATGACTCATTGTGGGTGCTCGGGATAGTGCATCTACTAACACTATGTATTTGCCTGGTGTGTAGGGGGTTTCTCTTGCTCGTTCTGGTCTCCTACCAGGCTTCGTGCAATAATTACCCTTGAGTGGTTCGACCCACTCTCCCCTACGGTTCTAGACCTTGGACTTAGGTGCAGGGAACTGTAGTGCAGAGAAAAACTCAATAGACCAGGTTGAATAGCACGAAATGGATGCTTTTATTATTAAACAGTTTGCAGCATTATAAAATACATGTCATAAGCACAGATTAAAATAACTACAAGCATGCACATATCTATAAACTTAACTCTATGGAAATGGGGAACACACGGCACATCGTAAAAGGGGAAACACATTACGATTACCCTTACCCCCTCCCTTAGACCTAGACTAAGTTTCGACTTGAGGAACTTGGAATCATGCTCGCCACTTTCAGATTCGCAAAAGAGGGGGTTTGCAGCCTTTTTGGCACAGCTTTCCGTCGTCACGTGGATTTGGAAACTTCTGGAGCAGCTTGTTTTTCTCTCTCTCAGGCGAATCCGTTAAAAGTTGTTGAAGAACTGGATGTCCATGGGGGACTCAGTCACCGATCCATGGTCGAATGGTATGTTGAGGCCCTGGAGGGCTAGGCCCGGAATGTCCTTTTTCTCCGGCCTGGATCGTCGGTTTTCCTGAGGGTGTCTTCTTCTTCGGCCTGGGTCGTCGATGATCTCCCGACAAAAGTACCCGGGCCACCCTCGTCGTCTTCTCGTCGTGGCCGAGCCTTGCCTGGCCGAACATCGACCACGTCCTGAAACCGAAGTGCTGTCTTAACCGGAGAGTCTGTCCCGGTGCGTTGAAGAAATGAAAACCCGAGGTGAAGCTTGAATTCCAGAAGAAGCGCACCGTAGAAGAACCGTTTGAGTTCCAAAGCTCCTGACGAAGTTCTGAAGCGTTAAACGTTCTGATGGACTTTTCAATCCAAAGTTATACCTTTTTGGGACAGTCTTATCTCCCGCCAAATCATAGTCCAGTCTTTGTAATATTTTTGGCGGGCAGAAATCTCTGCAGGGGCGCTTTGTCTTGTAACGGGAGCCGGTGATAGCTTAACTGGCCTTCCTGGCCGGTAATGTCTTTTACTTTGTCACCGTAACTCGGTTCGCATATTGATCGGTCTGGAGATTGCTCTTGATGGCTGTTAAACGGTCTTTCCTTTGTACAGTAAATGGGTTTAAGTGTTCATTCAATTGTCCGCCCATTTCTTGATGGGTCCCATCCTGTTACTTGAAACTGTCTTGTACTTAGAATCCAATTAATATGTATGCTCAGTTCCCTGAGTTTCGGTTTCCCGATACTGGCTTTCGCGGGCTTACGGTCCTCAATCCACAAGCCTGTCTGGCTTGCAGTAACAGAAATCAAATGGTCACAGAAACTGATCACGAGGTCCAGCGGCCATTTTGTATGCCCCTTTTTATCAAAGGTTTTTCTGTACAAGCTTTCTCTTGGTCAATAAACTGTCTTATCAACCCTGTTTTGTTGCGTGATTGAATTCCAGAAAATTTCGAATCTTACAGGTGTGTAGATCAGTTCAAAGTCATATCTTTGCAGCTTCATCATGAGTCGTTGAATCCTTGGAGACATCTCATTCAGGTTTTTTTTTATGATGGCAACCAGAGGGCTGTGGTCTGTCTCAACTGTGAAGGTGGGAAGTCCATATATGTAGCCATGAAACTGTTCTAGTCCAACTACCAAGCCTAGACATTCCTTTTCAATCTGGGCGTATCGACACTCAGTATCAGTCATAGACCTGGAGGCATAGGCAACAGGCTTCCAATCTTCACCCTCTGCTTGTAGCAAGACCACACCTAGGCCATCTTTTGATGCATCCGTTGAAACTTTGATTCTTTTGGTTGGGTCAAAGAAGGTGAGTACAGGTGTGGTTGTCAGCACTGTTTTGAGCTTTATCCACTCTTGTTCATGTCTTTCTGTCCATGCGAACTCATTTGTTTTATGCAGCAGGTCTCGCAGACAGGCTGTCTTGGCTGACAAGTTAGGAATGAACTTTCCAATGAAGTTTATCATCCCCATGATGCGTAGCACTCCTTTTTTGTCAGTGGGTCAGGGCATTTTGAGTATGGCGTTTACTTTTTCCATATCTGGCTTTATTCCTTTACCAGATAGATTATCTCCTAGGAAAGTGACTTCCTGGACGCCAAACTGACACTTGGCTTTGTTGAGCTTCAGTCCATTCCGGCATATGCTCTGTAGCACTTTAGTCAGTCTCTCATTGTGTTCTTTCAGTGTGGAGCCCCAGATGATGATGTCATCAACTGATGCGCCATCAATTACTCAAAAGACTGAGGTTGAGCGAGTAACAATCAGGCTTTTATTAACTAAAGAATGAAGGTCTAGTCTCGAGTGGTCGACCCGTCCAGAATACTAAGGGACTGGGAGGTAGTCACTTATATACCTGGAATAGTGGGAGGAGTCAGCCGAGGCATGTCCAGGCCTGTACCTAGTGGAATACACATACACATACAGACAGGTATAACAGTGGTTTACCACATTCACCCCTTGTTTAAAAATGAGTCCGGCGGGGTGAAGTGTATTTAAAAGTTCATTTATTGGAGTCTCTCCGGAGGTCTTGTCTGCCGCTGTGATCGACGTGGCGATGGCAGGGGTGGTGGAGTTTCCGGCGTCGCGTCCCGTGTAGGCTGGGGCCCTGGAGTGTAGTCCTCGTGGGTGACGGTCCAAGGCGAGCCGGCTGCTGGGGTTGGATATCGGGTTGTGGGGGGGGTGGTAATGGGTAGTGGGTTACAGCGGTCCCCGAGGGTGCGAGGTCTCGTATGGAGACTGTGTCCTCCCGCCCTACAGCGGTCCCCGAGGGTGCGAGGTCTCGTATGGAGACTGTGTCCTCCCGCCCGTCCGGGTACGCAATGTAAGCGTACTGGGGGTTGGCGTGGAGGAGGTCGACCCTCTCGACCAGGGGGTCCATTTTATTGGCCCTCACGTGTCTTCTCAGTAGTACCGGCCCTGGGGACGTCAGCCATGGCGGTAACGATGTCCCCGATGTGGACTTCCTTGGGAAGACAAACATTTTCTCATGAGTGGTGGCATTGGTGGCAGTGCAGAGCAGTGACCGAATCGAGTGGAGCGCATCGGGGAGCACCTCCTGCCAGCGGGAGGTCGGAAGGCCCCTAGGGCTAGATTTTCAGTAGCTTGCGCCAGCAGTTAGCGCCTTAAGAGAAGTGATTTCCGGGCGCTATGCGTGTAGCGCCCGGGCGCAGCGCAGTTTGCGCTCCGCCCCAAATTAAGTTGCCCGTTAGCGCCGGCGCAAAGTTTAGCGCCCGCCCGGATGCGCGCGCAGAAAATGACGTCACATCCTCATGCAACGCCCTTTGGCCGCCCCGATTGCAAACTTCAGTCGGACCGCCCCATTGTGCGGCGGGCGGCCGGAGCGTTTGGAAAAAGGAACGCAACACAACCAGCGCGGGCCCCGGGGGGGCGCTAATTAAAGGGAACGTCCTCTCCAGTATAAAGGCCATCCTTTTTTCAGAAAACAGTCTTGTGCAACGCATTTCTGGAGACACAACAAGGAGGATAGCTAACTGGTTTCAAGCAGCAAGAGGCAGGTATTTTTGGACTCAGGCAATAGCGCTGCAAGTGGCCATTTGGAAATTAGACTGTTTGCCAGGATTTGATGGGGGCTGCATGGGGTGCCAACGCGCAGCTGCAGCGCCATATCCGTAGGGCTCGCAGACGCATTGTGAGAGGGGCAGCCCTGGCTAGAGGCAGAGGGGGCTACAGGCGTCGGCCTTACCCAGTCAGGCTATACCGCCAGCAGCGCTCCTACCTAAACATGAGTGCCGCGCGATGTGTTAGAAGGCTCCGATTCCGAAAGGAGGTGATTGCAGAGATCTGCCACCTGCTTCGCCGAGATCTGCGGCCAAAGCTCAGGTGCAGGACGTCTCTGTCGGTGGAAGTGAAGGTGACGGTGGCATTGAACTTCTATGCCACCGGCTCCTTCCAATACGCTGCTGGGGACATAGCAAACATCTCCCAGTATGGCGCGCATCGCTGCATCCGCCACGTGACCGAAGCACTGTTCAGAAGGAGAAGCCAATTCATCTCCTTCCCCATGGCCCTCGAGAGCCAGCATCAGCGCGCATTGGGATTTGCCAGACTCGGGGAATTCCCCTTGGTGCAGGGCGCCATTGACTGTACGCATGTGGCTTTGCGGGCCCCTCTGGAGCATGGCGAGCAGTATCGCAACAGGAAGGGCTACCATTCTCTGAATGTGCAGCTGGTCTGTAACCACAAGCAGCGCATCATGGCAGTCAATGCCAGCTTCCCAGGCAGCAGCCACGATGCCTTTATCCTGCGGCAGAGTACTGTGCATGACATGTTCCAGGCACAGCCTTCCCCAAGAGGATGGCTCATCGGGGACAAAGGCTATCCTTTGTGCACCTGGCTCATGACCCCGCTTCGCGCGCCCAGGACCGCTGCTGAAGAGGCCTACAACGAGAGCCATCAAACCACCCGCAACATCATCGAGCTAACTATTGGGGTCCTCAAGCAGCGGTTCCGCTGCCTTGATCGCTCCGGAGGAGCTCTCCAGTATTCGCCGGACCGGGTCTCCCAATTTGTGGTGGTTTGCTGCATGCTACACAACCTGGCTATCCGCAGGACTCAGGCACTGCCACCTGACGTTGGACCAGCACCTCAGGAGGAGGAGCAGGAGGAGGAGGAGGAGGAGCAGGAGTACGTTCCCAGGAGGGAGCGACCAGGGCCAAGGGCCGCACGACGCCACCTTATTACACGGTACTTCTAAGCCCCCTGTCAGGGAATGGCCAGGGGCCATGAGGGAAGATGAATGCAGCCGCTCCGCAAGCCCTCAGCCGGCGAAGCCAACAAACACTAAGAAGAACAACCATGGAGACTGCATGAATAAAGATAATTTTTTATTGCACAAAAATGAAAAGCCCTTCCCACATGAATCCCCAAAAACAATAAACGGGCCCCACAAAAAGCCCAACAAACGACTCACTCGCACAAACTGGGGAGGAGCCACTCCACCTTTATTGAAACCGGGCCTCAACGTCGGCCTAACGCAAAAAATAAGCCCTCCAAAAGCACAACCATGGGCAAAATAAAGATGGCCACCGCCATATTAAAGGAAAGCTGCCCACACCCTCTACTGAGTGGCCCGCGAGGGCGAGACCTTGGCCAGCATTTTGCCTCCCCTGCCCTGCCTGCTGCTCCTTCGCAAGCTCTGCCCAGTGGCTGCTGCGAGGCTGGGGGAAGGCGCCTGAGGCTCAGATGCCCTTCCGCCAGATGCCGCTGGGGGGCGGCCTACACGGCGTTTGGGCCTCGAGGGGCCGTCTGCTGAGTGGCGCACCTGAGCCTGGCCACCATCAGCTGCAGCCGCTTGCCGTTGACGCCCCAGAGGGGGAATGGCAGCGACGGATGGCGCAATGTGGGCCAGCTGGCGTCTGGGATGCGCTGGCTGGTGCTGTGGCGCGGTGGCACTCGGCCGGGCCCGCACTGCAGGATCCGCAGCAATCAGCCGACGGGCGGCTTGCTGGGATGGTCCAGCGCGGCGCCTGCCCTGGCGATGCCTGCCTGAGACAGCGCGTGTGGCAGCAGTGAGTGGCCCTGTGGTCCTGGTGTGTGCGCGCATCACATCCGCCAGGGTCTTGACGGCATCAGTCAGCATGCGGCCAGTCGCTGCCCCGAACTCGCGCACACTGGTCGCCAGCGACTCGATGGCCTCAGGCATGCGCCCCACCACGCTCATGAGCTCCGTGTGGCGCCGGTCCGAGTCGTCGGCCATCTTATCCAGCTTCCGCACCTCCTCCGAAGTGAAGGTGTCCGGACTGGAGTCGCGACTCTCCCGCTGGGGAGGAGGGGGCCGAACTAGGGGACCCTTGCCGCGTTGGTGACGGCGAGTGTGCCGAGCAGCAGCACTCCACTCTGATCCTTCCCCCCTTTGGGGGGAAGGCCGCGGGCCACGCGCACGGCTGCTGGACGCCACTGGTCCCAGAAGCTGCATTGCCCTGCGACAGTTCCTCCAGGCACTCGTCCAGTGAGGAGGTGTCAAGCATTTCCTCCTCTCCTGCGGGACGTGACTGTTCCCCCGAAGGTCCGGCTTGCTCCTCCTCCTCCTCCTGGTCGGAGGTGCTGTCACTGGCAGCCTCAGGGTCCTGGTCGTCACCAGCTGAAAGCAGGAATGCACAAGAGTAGCTTCAGAGTGAGGAGACGGCGTCAGCGAGGGAGTTAGGACTGGTGGGATTCAGCGCATTGGTGGGACAGTGGCAAAGGAGGTAGCTCGGATGGGCCAGTGCGACGCGAGAGGGCCAAAAGGCGAGGTCCTTACCATTGCCGGGCAGTGGAGGGTCGGATACACCGCACGCTGTGGGGACAATCACACGGGCTCCCATGAGCACACACACGCGCTCCTCCAGCCGAGTGAGCTTCTGCAGCTTGGCGCGGCCACCCCTGGCACGGGCCTGGCGATTAAACGCTACTTTAGCCTGCAAGAGAAAGGACGGGCTGTAAGTACGCAGTGAAGCCCTGATGTAGTGTGCACTGCCTCCCATGGTGGAATAGCTTGGACAGAGTGAAGCCCTGATGTAGTGTGCACTGCCTCCCATGGTGGAATAGCTTGGACAGAGTGAAGCCCTGATGTACTGTGCACTGCCTCCCATGGTGGAATAGCTTGGACAGAGTGAAGCCCTGATGTAGTGTGCACTGCTTCCCATGGTGGAATAGCTTGGACAGAGTGAAGCCCTGATGTAGTGTGCACTGCCTCCCATGGTGGAATAGCTTGGACAGAGTGAAGCCCTGATGTACTGTGCACTGCCTCCCATGGTGGAATAGCTTGGACAGAGTGAAGCCCTGATGTACTGTGCACTGCCTCCCATGGTGGAATAGCTTGGCCAAAGTGTAGAGTGCCGAATGGCCATTTGATGCTCATGACTGTCCCAATGCTGCTGGCTGAGGGCTGGCCAATAGGACTTTCAGGTCCCTTTGCCCATCATGTCAGGTGTACATGCAAGAATGAGGAGGAGACTGGAAAGGCTACTCACCCTCACAATCCTGGTCAGATCGTTGTATTTCTTACGGCATTGTTTGTGGGTCCTGGGGGCCTCGCCGGTGAACGTCACCCTCTGGGCGATCTGCTTCCAGGCTTTGGTGTAGTCATGGTGGGTTGGATTCCTCCCACTCTCTGGAAACAAGATCTTGCGCCTCACCTCCAGAGCTGTGACCATTATGTCCAGATCACCCTCTGAGAAGCGCAGGGCACGCTGACGGGCCTTCTCTGGCGTTGCCATGACTCCCTGGGGCTGAGCAGTAGTGTTGAGGCCTCTTTGCAAGGCTGCAGTGTGCAGGGCGTGGCAGCAGACCAATTCGTCCCTTCCCCCTTTAAGAGCTGGTCGGCACCACGGGGTCTGCTGTCAGTGCAAAAATGACCGCACCCGTGCTGCGCCCCGCCTGGGCGCTATCCCTCTGGACCGCCGGCTTAGCGCCTAAAGGTAGGAGTGCAACGCCTCTTTTAGCGCTCCACCACTCTCTTAGGGCGAAGCCACTGAATTTCCGGCAACGGGGCGCTACTTTGGGGCGGGCGCTAACTTCGGGCGGGCGCTAAGGTTAGCGCCCCAAAACTGTCTATACTGAAAATCTAGCCCCGAGACTTTAAGGCTAGTAGGGCGGCCTTCCAAACTGTTGCATTCTCTCTTTCCACCTGTCCGTTCCCCCGGGGGTTGTAACTGGTGGTCCTGCTTGTGGCTATACCCCTAGCGAGCAGGTACTGGCGGAGTTCGTCACTCATAAACGATGAGCCCCGGTCGCTATGGATATAGCTGGGGAAACCGAACAGGGTGAAGAGGCTGTTCAGAGATTTAATGACCGTGGCACTGGTCATGTCCGAGCAGGGGATAGCAAACGGGAAACGGGAGTACTCGTCAATGATGTTGAGGAAGTACACATTGCGATCGGAGGAGGGGAGAGGCCCTTTAAAATCGACGCTCAGGCGTTCGAAAGGGCGAGTGGCTTTTATCAGGTGGGCTCTGTCTGGTCTATAAAAGTGCGGTTTGCACTCAGCGCAGACTTGGCAGTTCTTGGTCATGGTCCTGACCTCCTCGATGGAGTAAGGCAGGTTGCGGGCCTTGATGAAGTGGAAGAACCTGGTGACCCCCGGGTGGCAGAGGTCATTGTGGAGGGCCCTCAGCCTATCGATCTGCGCGCTGGCGCAGGTGCCACGCGATAGGGCATCTGGGGGTTCATTGAGCTTCCCAGGCCGGTACAAGATCTCGTAGTTGTAGGTGGAAAGTTCGATTCTCCACCTCAAGATCTTGTCATTTTTGATTTTGCCCCTCTGCTTGTTGTTGAACATAAAAGCAACTGAACGCTGGTCAGTGAGCAGGGTAAATCGTTTTCCGGCCAGGTAGTGCCTCCAATGACGCACAGCCTCCACAATAGCCTGGGCCTTCTTCTCGACCGCGGAGTGTCTGGTCTCCGGGCCCTGGAGGGTTCATGAGAAGAATGCCACAGGTCTCACCGCCTGATTAAGGGTGGCGGCCAGAGCGAAGTCGGACGCATCGCTTTCCACCTGGAAGGGGATGGATTCCTCCACTGCGTGCATGGTGGCTTTGGCAATGTCCTCCTTGATGCGGTGGAAGGCCGAGCGGGCCTCTGCCATCAAGGGAAAAGAGGTGGATTTGATCAGCGGACGGGCTTTGTCTGCATAGTAGGGGACCCGCTGAGCATAGTAGGAAAAAAACACTATGGCCCCCATCCCCGGCGCCTTTACCCCGGCCCGTTCGGTCAGCCTGACGACCTACTGCCTCGCCAGAGCCACGGACGACTACTCGGCACTCCTAGCTGAGTTTCCCGCCCTCACTAACCCGACCTTTTCGGCCAAAGCCGCCAAGCACGGTGTGGAACACTATATCCCCACCACCGGCCCCCCAGTTTCTGCCCACGCCCGCAGACTCAACCTGGCCAAGCTGGAAATCGCGCGGGCCGAGTTCACCACCATGGAACAACTCGGCATCATCCGCCGCTCCAGCAGCCCTTGGGCCTCGCCCCTCCACATCACCCCCAAGCCCGGCGGAGGCTGGCGCCCTTGCGGGGACTACCGCCGCCTCAACGACGCCACCACCCCCGATCGATACCCGGTGCCACACATCCAGGACTTCTCGGCCCGACTGGCCGGACGAACCGTCTTTTCCAGAGTCGACCTGGTGCGCGGTTACCACCAAGTCCCCGTACACCCCGCGGACATCCCCAAAACGGCCGTCATCACCCCATTCGGCCTGTTCGAGTTCCTGAGGATGCCCTTCGGCCTCAAGAATGCAGCACAGGCTTTCCAGCGCCTTATGGACTCAGTCCTCCGGGACCTGAACTTCCTATTCGTCTATCTAGATGACAATCTCGTGGCCAGCTCCTCCAAACAGGAACACCTCGAACACCTTCGCATCCTGTTCGGGCGCCTCGCCCAACACGGGCTCATCCTCAGCCCGGCGAAGGGCCAATTCGGCCTAACCGAGATCGATTTTCTCGGTCACCACATCACCCCTGCTGGGGCCGTCCCCCTGCCCAACAAGGTGCAGGCCATCCAGCAATTCCCCCGCCCCACAACCATCAAGGGCCTCCAGGAGTTCCTCGGGATGGTGAACTTCTACAACAGGTTCATCCCCAGAGCCGCAGCCCTCATGAAGCCCCTATACGACTCCCTCCGAGGAAAATCCGGCAAGATGGACGTAGCCTGGACCACTGACACGGCAGCCGCTTTCGACGCCACCAAAAACGCGCTCGCAGACGCCACTCTGCTCGCGCACCCGAGGGCCGATGCCCGGGTCGCGCTCACCACCGACGCCTCCGACCACGCGGTCGGGGCCGTGTTCGAGCAGTGGGTCAATGGCGCGTGGCAGCCACTTGCCTTCTACAGCCGCCAACTGCGCCCCCCGGAGGTCAAATACTCCACTTTCGACCGCGAGCTTCTCGCACTCCACCTGTCGGTCCGCCATTTCAGGTTCCTCCTGGAAGGCCGCCCCTTCACCGCGTATGTGGACCACAAGCCACTCACATACGCGATGGCCAAGCACACCGAACCCTGGTCCGCTAGGCAGCAACGCCAGCTCGCGGCCGTCTCCGAGTTTACTACGGACATTCAGCACGTCTCCGGTAGAGACAACGTGGTCGCCGACTGCCTTTCCCGTCTGTGCGAATCACCTCGCGGTCGACTACGCACAACTAGCAGTGGCCCAGCTCACGGACCCAGACCTCCTCTCGGCGGCTACCAGCCTGCCAGGGCTACGCCTAACCAAGGTCGCGCACGGGCCCGAAGCCACGGCAGTCACGTGCGACATCTCACTCGGCCAACCCAGGCCGGTCGTCCCTGAGACCTGGCGCCGCCGTGTCTTCGACGCGCTCCACGGGCTCTCTCACCCGGGTTCCCGCGCATCCGTCAAACTCCTCTCCAAGCGCTTCGTCTGGCGCGGCCTCAGCAGAGGTGTTCGGACTTGGGCCACCTCCTGCCTCGCCTGCCAACGGGCTAAGGTACAGCTGCACACCAAAGCACCCCTGGGAGACTTCGAGGTACCCAGCCGCCGCTTCGACCACGTACACGTCGACATCGTCGGTCCCCTGCCGCCATCGCAAGGCCAAACTTATCTCCTCACGATGGTCGACCGCTACACACGCTGGCCTCAGGCAGTGCCGCTGACCTCCACCACCACAGCCGACATCGCCAGGGCGTTCGTTAACACCTGGGTTGCGAGGTTCGGCGTACCGGCCGACATAACCTCCGACAGAGGCGCCCAGTTCACCTCCGAACTCTGGACGGCCACAGCACGCAACCTCGGGGTGACGCTCCACCACACCACGGCGTACCACCCGCAGGCCAACGGACTTTGTGAACGCTTCCACAGGTCACTCAAGGCCTCACTCCGCGCTGGCCTGCAGGACAGTACCTGGACTGACCGCCTACCGTGGGTGCTACTCGACCTACGCACCGCGGTCAAGGAAGACCTCCAGTCCTCGGCAGCGGAGTTAGTCTACGGACAACCGCTGCGCGTCCCAGGCGAATTCCTTCCGGAGCCTACCAAGCCTTGGTCGGCCGAACAGCAGCGGCTCGACTCTTTCTCTTCCGCTCAGCAGTTCGCCCCACTTCCGGTCAACCGACACGGCGAACTCGCACCTCACGTCCCGCCAAATTTACAGCAGGCGCGCTTCGTCTTCGTGCGACACGACGCGCACCGCGGGCCCCTGCGACCCCCGTACGATGGTCCGTACGAGGTACTACAAACCGGGGACAAGGTCTTCAAGCTGCGACTCGGCGACAGGGTCGAGACAGTCTCCATCGACCGGCTCAAACCAGCACACACAGAACCAGGGGAACAGGTCCCCGTGGCCCAGCCTCCAACTAGAGGCCGCCCCCCCGGCAAGCCAGCACAGCCGGCGGCGAACCGGCCGACCCAACCACCCAGACCGGCGACCACTCAGAGCCGCTGCGGCAGAACCATTAGACCACCGTCACGACTCGTCCACTCCTCCTAAGTGGATTCTGGGGGGGGAGCTCTGTGGCGACACGCCACCACTGGACATAATCCGCTCACAGCGGCACAGACAGTCTAAGCAGAAGCCCCCAGCCGGGGGCCCTTTCCTCCAGCAACTTGCTTCCCGCAGGGAGCTCTGTTCTCGACTCCCACGTTTGCCGCGGTATCTCAACACTGGTGACCCCGACGCTCAGGACGAATCCTAAGCTAGCATGACGGATACAAACGCAGTCATGGTTAAATTACCAGACTTTTGGGAGAACCTCGCCGAAGCCTGGTTCGTTCAAGCCGAGTCCAGATTCCGGCTGAAAGGCATTACAGTCGACGCCACGAAGTACGACTACCTCGTCGCCTCGCTCACCTACGCTACAGTCCCCAAGGTTTGGGCAGCGCTGCAGAATCCACCAACGGAGGGCAGGTACGAACATCTGAAGGCTGCGCTACTTAAAAAATTTCAAACATCCTCTTACCAGCGCCACTGCCAACTCCTGGACCTCCCCGGCCTTGGTGACGCTTCACCATCAGACCTGCTTTCCCACATGCTGTCCCTCTCAGGCGACAAACAGCCCGGCGCCCTTTTTCGCACGCTTTTCATTCGGCAGCTCCCCGCCAGCATCCGCCCGCTCATTGTGGAGTCTGACTCCACGGACCTGAATGATATAGCCGAAAAGGCCGACCGGCTGCTCTCTGCACAGGCCGCTCGCGATGTCGCGCCCGACCTCACGGCAACGACCACGCGGTCTTCCCGGGCCGCTAGGCCCGACCGCCCTACCACTCCGGGTCACTGCTACTACCACACCCGTTTTGGCGCTAGGGCTCAACGCTGCACGCCACCGTGTACCTTCAAACCCCCCCCCCGCACCGGCCCCCGCGATGGCCGCGGGGCAGAAGGAGCCCCTACTGTACGTCACTGACGACAGAACCAACCGCCGATTTCTGTGCGACACAGGGGCCCAGCACAGCATCACCCCCGCCTCCGCCCTCGAAATCCAACGCGGCACATCACACTGGCTGCAGCCAACGGCTCTGAAATCCGCACATATGGCACCTACATGGTCACGCTCGACCTCGCGGGCCGCCGCTACCGCTGGGAGTTCCTCACAGCCAAGGTCCTCTGCCCACTCATCGGCGCCGACTTCCTACGCGCCCACGGCCTCCTTGTCGACATTCCGAGGCAAGGGCCCCCGGCTGGGGGCTTCTGCTTAGACTGTCTGTGCCGCCGTGAGCGGATTATGTCCAGTGGTGTCGTGTCGCCACACCCTAGGCACCTCTTCAGGGCTTTTAGGCAGTGGGGCAGTGGGAGTTCCATAAGGGGACGCATCCGGTCCGGGTCGGGACTGATGACCCCGTGTTCCACAACACAGCCAAGGATGGCGAGGCGGTCTGTGCGGAATATGCACTTCTCCTTGTTATATGTCAGGTTCAGGAGTTGGGCGGTGCAGAGGAATTTCTCAAGGTTTGCGTCATGGTCCTGCAAGTCCTGGCCGCAGATGGTCACATTGTCTAGGTAAGGGAAAGTGGCCTGCAGCGCGTTTTGATCGACCATCCGGTCCATCTCCCTTTGGAAGAGGGAGACCCCATTGGTAACGCCGAAGGGAACCCTAAGGAAGTGATAGAGGCGGCCGTTTGCCTCAAAAGCAGTATACTGGCGGTCTTCAGGGCGGATGGGGAGCTGGTGGTACGCTGATTTCAGGTCAATGGTCGAAAAGACGCAGTACTGCGCGATCTGGTTGACCATGTCAGCTATGCGGGGGAGTGGGTAGGCGTCCAGCAGGGTGCAGCGGTTTATTGTTTGGCTGTAGTCGATGACCAGGCGTTGTTTCTCGCCGGTCTTAACGACCACAACCTGGGCTCGCCAGGGGCTGGAGCTGCCCTCAATAATCCCCTCCTTCAGGAGTCGCTCCACTTCGGTTTTGATGAAAACCCTGTCCCCGGCACTGTATCGCCTGCTCTTTGTGGCGATGGGCTTACAGTCGGGGGTGAGGTTAGCAAACAGTGGGGGGGGGGTGGGACTATGAGTGTGGAGAGGTTGCATCTGGTGCGCGGCGGGCAATTTGGAGGCTGCTGGCTGCGGACTGTGAGTGGGGGGAGGGGGCCACCGTACGCCATCGTAACGCTTTTGAGGTGGCACTGGAAATCCAACCCCAGTAGGACGGCAGCGCAGAGGTCGGGCAGGACCAGGAGTTTAAAATTATTGAATACAGTCCCGTCTACTACTAGTGTCACCACGCAGTAGCCGCCAATGTCCGCTGACTGGGACTTGGAGGCCATAGAAATCCGCTGGTGTGCAGGCAGGACTGGGAGAGAGCAACGCCGCACCGTGTCGGGGTGGATGAAGCTCTCTGTGCTCCCGGAGTCAAAAAGGCAGTTTATTGCATAGCCGTTTACCTTAACGTCCATTTTGGACCGAGCTAGTTGGTGCGGTCTCGTTTGGTCCAGCGTAACAGAGGCCAGCGTAGGGGTCGTTGTGTCGCTGCGGGTATCAGATTGGGGGGGGGGTTGGCGGTCTGCTGCGTCCCGGCTGGTGTCCAAGATGGCGGCGTCCATGATTCCCATGTGGCTGGAGTCGTCCAAGAGGGCTGCTGCTGCGGTGGTTCGCACATGTCTGGGGAGGCCCAAGATGGCGGCCCGCACGGCCCACACGCGGCGCTGTTGGGGGCCCAAGATGGCGGCTCGCCCGGCCCACACGCGGCGCTGCTGGCGTTCGGGGTGGCTTTGGCCTTGCAGACGCTGGCGTAGTGTCCCTTTTTCCCGCAGCCCGAGCAGGTCGCATTCTTCGCCGGGCAGCGCGCTCTGGGGTGTTTGGCCTGGCCACAGAAGTAGCATTTCTGGCCTTGGGATACTGCTGTCTGGCTTTGGGACACTGCTGCGGTAGTTGGGCCGTTGTTGGGCTGTGGCTGGGGTGGCACGGTGCTATGGGGCTGTCCTACCGTGTCCCAGGTTGTCGTTCCCCGCGGCGTCCACGGTGCAGAGTAGGCATCCATGCCCCGGTAGGCTGCGTCCAGCGTTAGTGCGATTTCGGAGGCTTTGTTGAGGTTGAGGTCGCGCTGCTCCAGCAGACACTGTCGGGTGTAGTTGGACCTGTGGCCCGCTACGAAGGCATCCCGGATCAGTTCCTCCGTGTACTTAGCGGGCGTTACCGCCTTACACCCACAGGCCCGGCCAAGCACGGACAGTGCTTGGAGGTATTTCTCAGTCGATTCCCCAGGTTGTTGCTTGCGACTCCCCAGGAGGTGCCTGGCGTACACTTCGTTCACAGGGCGCGCGTACTGGGTCTTGAGGAGCTGGAGGGCGTCTGTGTACGAGGTCGCGTCCTGGATGACTGAGTACACTCGGTGGTTCACCTTGGAGATCAGGACAGACAGTTTGTCCGCATCCGTTGTGACCGCAGTGGAGGCAGTCAGGAATGTCTCGAAGCACATGAGCCAGTGAGCAAACTTGGTGGAAGCATCCGCTTCCCGACTGTCCAGGCCCAGGCATGCTGGTGTGAGGATCTTCTCCATTATAAAAATTTAGTTAATAAAATTGATGCGCCATCAATTACTCAAAAGACTGAGGTTGAGCGAGTAACAATCAGGCTTTTATTAACTAAAGAATGAAGGTCTTGTCTCGAGTGGTCGACCCGTCCAGAATACTAAGGGACTGGGAGGTAGTCACTTATATACCTGGAATAGTGGGAGGAGTCAGCCGAGGCATGTCCAGACCTGTACCTAGTGGAATACACATACCTCTACAGACAGGTATAACAGTGGTTTACCACATCAACATGGACCCGAACTCCTTCCAGACCTTCAATTATGTGTTCCATCGCTCTATGAAAGATTTCAGATGCAGATATTATCCCGAAAGGCATTCTGAGGAAACAATACCTGCCAAATGGTGTGTTGAAGGTACAGTATTTGGTGCTCTCTTCATCCAGTTTTAGTTGCCAAAATCCTTGTGAGGCATCGAGCTTTGTAAAGTATCTGGCACCTGACATTTCACTGGTGATTTCTTCTCGCTTAGGAATCTGGTAGTGTTCGCGTTTTATGTTTGCATTTAAGTCCTTTGGATCCATGCATATTCTTAGATCATTGTTCTTTTTCTGTTGGCTCTTCGACTTTCCTGATGACTCCTAGTGTGGTCATTCTGTCCAGTTCATTCTTGAGCCGGTCACGCAGGGGTGCTGGTACTTTTCGTGGAGCATGTACCACTGGCTGAGCATCCTGCTTTAGCTGGATCTTGTAAGTGAATGGTAGAACTCCAAATCCTTTGAACACATCCTGGAAATTATTCACTACAGAATCCACCGAGTCATCTGGTCTGCTTATGGCACAGTTTATACGGTAGACTCTTTTGACCAGTTCTAAGTCCTCACAAGCTTTGTCACCCAGTAGTGAATCAAGCCTTTCAGCCACAACAGAAAACATGAGATGATGCACTTTGTCTTTGACAGTCACTTTAAGTCTGCATACACCTAAGCTATCTATTTTCTGTCCATTATTGTCCTTCAGTAGTGCTGACTTTCTGTATTTTCGGCTTTTCTTTCATATTGTTAATGTCACTCATACTGATTAAGTTTGCTTTTGCCCCAGTGTCTAGTTTCAAGGTAACTAATGCTCCATTTACCTGCAGTGGGATCATCCATTTGTCCTCTTTTACTGCATTAATTTATGTTCAGCATTGTCCATTTCTGAGGGCTGCACATTTTCTGTATCCTTTTTGAAATTGTCACATGACACCATTCCTACAAAAAATGTCTCACTTAAATCAGCGTCCTCAATTACATTAACTCGTTGCCCTTTCTTAGTTTGTACTTTTGAAAAGCATTGTTTGGCAAAGTGATTCTTTCCATTACACTTTGTGCACATTTTTCCAAACACTGGGCATTGTCTTAACGGGTGTTTGTAACCACAGCGTTTACAATTAAAAATGTCATCCTCTGATTGCTTTTCATTATTGATTTCACTGAAAGTCTGCGCGTGCTTTCGAGCTAGCTCGCTGGCTTGGCATATTTTCACCGCATTTTCCAAATTTAGTTCGGTTTCTCTCAACAGACGTACCCTGACTTTTTTATCATGAATACCAAACACAATCTGGTCACGAATCATGGATGCTTTGAGCTCAGAGAAATTACATGTCTGTGCTTTCAGTTTCAGATCAGTTATAAAGCTATCAAAAGTCTCATTTTGTTGCTGTGTCCGAGAACGGAAGATGTATCTTTCATACGTCTCATTCTTTTTGGGAGAACAATGTGCATCAAATTTCTGTAGCACATCGTCTAATTTGTCTCTGTTCTCCACTGGATTAAATACAAATGTATTAAATACCTCTATCGCCTGTGGGCCTGCAACCATAAGCAACAACGCTATCTTCCTTGCATCTGGCTTCGTACCGAATCCGATGGCTGCAATGTAGAGTTCGAATTGCTGTTTAAAAGTCTGCCAATTGTAGTCGATTTTTTCTGTGAGTTTCAAATGCTCTGGTGTCTTCAAATTCTCCATGTCGCTTTTCACAATTTTCAGCAGATCTTCACCACCCTGGTATCATGTTATGTTCATTAATAAATAGACATTCTTATTATGAACACAGCTAGCTTTTGCTAGCTACTTTTATTGAGCACATGTGGACTTGTACAGCATCTTGTAGAGGCTTCCATCTTGACTGCTGCCTTGTGGGTAGCCTAGCCTCATGGGTAATGTAGTCTTCATATAATATATAGCTGGGTAGTGTAGTCTTTTACATACAGCTATATACAGCTCTACGGCTCCACCTAGTGTCCACTATAGAATGACATGCTATTGATCGCTATACACACACCTCGGGGTAAATTTGACTTTGGCCGATATCAGATCAGCCGCCCGTTATACATCTCTTCAATAGAAATGACAATCGGGAGAGATGTATAACGAGCGGCTGATCGGATATCGCCCGTTTTATACTACCCGCCAAAGTCACAATGACTCCCCTGATTTAAAAATATGTCTGAAAATCCACAGTTGTCTCAGTTGGTAAGTTCTCCTGCATTGTGGAACTAAACCATACAGACCAGGAAGGACCCAATGGGTGAAATTTGTCTTGGACGGCAGCACAATTCGTGCGACAGCGGATCGGCTGCCCGTTTTACACTCCGCCCGGTTCCATTGGAGTCAATAGAGAAGAAAATCGAGCTCCCGCCCAGGACGGGTTTCAGCTCCTTGTTTAATCTGCAGTCTGTGCTGAGTTATCGGATCTCAGACAGGTGAAACGGGCGGCCGATGCATGTTTTTCGCTACCGTCCAAGATGAGGGGTCTGGACAGAGTAGATAGAGAGAAACTGTTCCCATTGGCGGTGTGATGTATGTAACCTGTACCACCTTAAGAGACTACCTTAAGAGATGAACTATTTTCTCTTGGCTACTGTATATTGTAGTACCGGTGGTGACCACACTGGTATATAAACTCTGTGTAGTAATTTGCTAAGCAGTTCAGCCCTGACCTTCGATTAGTAAAGACCTGTTTAAGTTATTCTTGTTGTCTGTGTCCAGTGATTTAGAATAAGCATATCTGGGACACTCAGACTCAACAGTGGTGACGAGTCCGATCTTACCCTGAGGCAGTTTTGCATCCAAGGCAGCTTCGTCCTCAGAATGGGTGTCGAGAAGAGGCATCCGCCTTCATCATCCTGCTGAGCACCGCATTGCACGGGAGGCATTGAGAACCCGGGTTGAAATTACTGACCACGAAGTCCTCCATCAGCGACAGGCAGTGATCATCCTTCTACCACGGTGGTGGGTAAGCCGATCTAGCGACACGGGCAGAAAGTCGGCCGCGTTGTCAGTGGAGAAGGGGAGGGAAACCGGAGGAAAAAGGGCGGAGAACTCGACCACAGCCGGTGTAAAGGGCCGGGCTGCAATCGGGGCCGAGAGGCGCAGCGACAAGGGCAGCGTTAATGCCACGAGAACCGCGGAGAACTCGACCGCAGCCGGTGTAAAGGGCCGGGCTGCAATCGGGGCTGAGAGGCGCAGCAACAAGGGAAGCGTTAATGCCCACGAGAACCGCGGGGGAACAAAAGCAGCATCGGGGAAATTAAGAACCGCTGGGAGGCGAGAACGGCAACAGCGCGGTAATTGCCATTGTAGCCAGCGGGGGAAGAAGACCAGCGCGGGAAGCCGCCATTGTAGTCGGCGGGGGAAGAAGACAAGCGCGGGAAGCCGCCATTTTGGGAAAATAAAATATTTAAAGAAACTCTCAAGGATGCCTAAACACGGTAACATCACTGCTTTTGATAGCGATGTTGAAGATTGGGCCATGTATGTAGAACGCATTGGAGTTTATTGTACAGCAAATATATGAGGTACCAGATGATAAGAAAGCAATAACCTTATTAAACTCAATGGGTGCGAAGACGTACGGGTTATTGAGGCACCTTGTAACACCAGATAAACCGGCGGATCAGACTTTCGCGAATATTGTTACTATCCTGCAAGAACATTTAAACCCCACGCCGCTGCTGATAGCGGAACGATTTAAATTTTACAGAAGAACGCAGCTGAAAGAGGAAAGCAACGCTGAATTCTTAATTGAACTGCGCAAGCTATCAAAGTACTTTCAGTTTGGTACAGGACTAGCAGACGCTCTGAGAGATAAATTCGTGTGTGGATTACTAAAAGAAGGAACTCAAAAGCGACTGCTAGAGGAAAAGGACCTTACGCTTGATAAAGCTGTCACCATTGCAGCATCGCACGAGGCCGCAGCAAGAGGCACCGCGGAAATGCAGCTAAGGTCATCGGAACTCAGCACCAATCGAATGGCATTGGGTGCAGTAAAGTGTTATCGTTGCGGAAGGACAACGCACGATCAGAACCAGTGCTGGTTCAAAAATCAGGAATGCAGAAAATGTGGCAGGCTAGGTCACATAGCTAAAGTATGCCGGTCAGGAAAGAAGACCAGCAACAAAAAGTCACCGCAGGAAAAGTGCAAAAAGGTACACAAGGTGACAGAGAACAGTTCGGATGAACAGAAGACGGATTCAGACTCCAGCAGTAAGGAACTGGGTTGTCTAAGAATACATAATGTGGGTAACATAGCAGACCACCAAACTATCTGGGTCACACTTCAGATAGCAGGAGTCCAAGTGAAGATGGAATTGGACACTGGATCGGCATTGACGGTCATGAATAAGCAAGATTACAAAAGGTTATTTCCACACATTCCCCTAAGGGATACGGAGATTGTATTGAAAACATACATGGGGCAAAGAGTATACCCCATCGGAAAGATAAAGGTAAAGGTGGTCCACAAGGGTAAAGAAAGCCAAGGAATGGACTTATATGTGTTACCTGAGGGAGGTCCACCACTACTGGGACGGGAATGGATCAGGAGAATAAATATGGACTGGCATTCCTTAAAAGCACTAACTGTAGATTCCGGTAAAAAGGACGATGTCAAACCTAAACGACTGTCCAGAATATTGGACGATGCTAAAGAGGTGTTCCAGCAGGGACTGGGAACACTGAAAGGAATTACGGCAAACATCAAGGTTGAAGAACATGCAAACCCGAAATTTTTGAAAGCTAGACCGGTACCTTATGCGATACGACCTGCTGTGGAAGCTGAGCTGGAGGGACTAGAACGTTCTGGAGTACTGTCAAAGGTGGACTGGAGTGAATGGGCTACGCCCATTGTTCCCGTCATGAAGCGTTCATCGAGTAACAAGCCGGGGGAACCGGGGAAGGTTTGCATCTGTGGCGATTTCAAGATCACTGTTAATCTGGTGCTTCACACGGTGCAATATCCGCTTCCACGGATTGAGGATATCTTCGCTTCGTTGTCTGGCGGGAAACACTTCACCAAGATAGACCTGGCGCAGGCGTACTTACAGATGGAAGTTGATGAAGCGTCACGCCAGTATCTCACGATCAACACGCATAAGGGCTTATATCGGTATAATAGACTGGTTTTTGGAGTGGCATCGGCTCCAGCGATTTGGCAAAGGGCCATGGAGCAGGTATTACAGGGAATTCCAGGCACACAATGCTACCTGGATGACATTCTGATTACAGGAGATGATGATGAGGAACACCTTACAAATTTGGAACAGGTGCTCACCAGATTGAAAGAATATGGACTTCGAGTTAATCGCCAGAAATGTGAGTTCTTTCAGAAGCAAATCTCGTACTGTGGTCACGTCATTGACCAGGAGGGGCTTCACAAGTCACCTGACAAGATCGAAGCTGTTGTGAAGGCTCCCGCTCCGGAGAATGTATCCCAGTTGAGGTCATTCCTAGGGTTGATTAACTATTACCATAAGTTTCTGCCAAATTTATCCACGGTGCTACACCCGCTGAACGCTCTTTTGCAGAAGGGAGTGCCATGGAAGTGGAGCGAGGACTGTAAGTGGGCCTTTCACAAAAGCAAGGCATTGATCACCTCTAAGGAAGTGTTGGCTCACTTTAACCCAACGCTGACTATTCGTTTAGCTTGTGATGCTTCTCCATATGGTATTGGGGCAGTGCTCTCACATAAGTTGCCAAATGGCTTGGAAAGACCAGTCGCGTTCGCATCCAGATCATTGACCTCCGCTGAGCGCAACTATGCTCAGATAGATAGGGAGGCTCTCAGCCTTGTGTGGGGAGTAAAAAAATTTAATCATTACCTGCAAGGGCAAAAGTTTATGCTGCTGACAGACCACCAGCCGTTGGTTTCCATTTTTAACCCTAAGAAGGGTGTTTCGGTGATGACAGCGCAGAGGCTCCAGAGATGTTCCCTTTTCCAAGGGGCACATCAATATCAGATCGAATTCAAAGGTACAAAGCAACATGGTAACGCTGATGGGCTGTCGCGCCTGCTACTACCTACAGCGGAAGAGGCACCGACAGTTGACCCTGTTGAGTTATTTCACTCGACCATCATCGAATGTTTACCAGTCACCAATGCAAGTATTGAGAGAGAAACCAGGAATGACCCGACACTGTCTCGGGTCTACGAATTGACAGTGAAGGGATGGCCAGCTCATGGTGAACCACTGTTACCGGCATTCTCAGCCAGACGAGAACAGCTGTCCGTCTGTCAAGGAACATTGATGTATGGAACAAGGGTGATTATTCCTCCTAAATTAAGGGAGAGAGTTCTAAAGAAACTGCATGAAGGTCATCTGGGGGGAGTCAAGATGAAAAGCCTTGCTAGGGCTTATGTGTGGTGGCCAGGTATCGACCAACAAATAGAGGATCTGTCTAAAAGCTGCTCAGGGTGCCAAAAAGTTCAAAATGCACCTCCAATTGCACCGCTGCATCCATGGGAATGGCCTTCAACCCCATGGCAACGTGTACATATTGACTTCGCAGGTCCATTCATGGACTCCATGTTTTTAATTGCGGTAGACGCACATTCTAAATGGCCAGAAGTGATTAAGATGGCAACCACTACCTCGGAAAAGACGATCGCAGTTCTAAGAACGATATTCGCAAGAAATGGATTGCCAGAACAAATATGTTCAGACAACGGACCGCAGTTCGTGTCAGAAGAATTCCAGAAATTCATGAAAAAGAATGGGGTGAAACATTATACCTCTGCCCCATATCATCCGGCTACAAATGGGTTGGCCGAGAGATTTGTACAAACGTTCAAAAAGGCGATAAAGGCCATGAGCGAAGACCAGATTCCACTGCAACACAAGGTGGACAATTTCCTAATGGCATATCGAAACGCCACTCATGCAGTGACAAATCAAAGCCCTGCCATGATGTTCTATAACAGGAGGTTGCGGTCCAGGTTGGACTTGTTAAAACCAAATGTGCGGAGGGAAGTCGAAAACAAACAGTTCCAGCATATAAATAACAAGACCACTCGGAGTTTCGAAATAGGACAACCAGTGTTAGCCCGGGACTATAAGAATGAGAAATGGCAATCTGGAACAATTCGTGCCAGACAAGGACCCCTGATGTACGCGGTGGATATTGGTGAAAACGTAATACGACGTCATGCTGACCAACTTGTAGAATCGAGAACAAGGGTCGAACCCATGACTACGACAGAGACACCAGTGGAAGAAGTTAGTGAACCTGAAGCATCTACCTCAGACGCCAATGTACCTGATGATGTCCAATCCATAAGAGATCAACTAGATGAGTCACCCCAGCAACGAGAATCAGAGACCCCTGAAAGGCGTTATCCAACTCGGATCAGGAGGCCTCCTCAGAGACTGAATCTTTGAACAGTTTTGCATGAAGTTGTATATATGTTATCCATGTTATGTTTAAATTGGGATGTACACTGTTAAGCTAAAAAGGGAGGAATTGTGGTGTATGTAACCTGTACCACCTTAAGAGACTACCTTAAGAGATGGACTACTTTCTCTTGGCTACTGTATATTGTAGTACCGGTGGTGACCACACCGGTATATAAACTCTGTGTAGTAATTTGCGAAGCAGTTCAGCCCTGACCTTCGATTAGTAAAGACCTGTTTAAGTTATTCTTGTTGTCTGTGTCCAGTGATTTAGAATAAGCATATCTGGGACACTCAGACTCAACAGACGGAGGGTCATGAACCAGAGGACACAGATTTAAGGTGACTGGTAGAAGATCCAAAGGCGACATGAGGAAAAACTTTTTTACGCAGCGAGTGGTTAGGATCTGGAATGCACTGCCTGAAAGGGTGGTGGAGGCAGATTCAATCGTGGCTTTCAAAAGGGAATTGGATAAGTATCTGAAGGAAAGAAATTTGCAAGGCGATGGGGAAAGGGCGGGGGAGTGGGACTAGCTGAAGTGCTCTTGCAGAGAGCCAGCACGGGCTCGACGGACCGAATGGCCACATTCTGTGCTGTAACCATTCTATGATGCTAAGATCTGGACCAAGTGATTGTTCTACTTTGAGGTCTGCCAACTTTTAAGTACCTCCTATTTTTATCTATTTTTATCCTATCCAATATTGCTGCGACCTCCTCCTCTACTGCTACATTGGCAGCATCCTCTTCTCTAGTGAAGACAATTGCAAAGTACTCATTTAGAACCTCAGCAAAGCCCTCTGCCTCCCCAAGAAGATCTCCCTTTTGGTTCCTAATTAGCCCCACCCTTCCTTTGACTACCTTTTTACTATTTATATGTTTATAAAAGACTTTTGGTTTCTCTTTTATGTTAGCTGCTAATCTATTCTCATACACTCTATTTGGCCATTTTATTCCTTTGTTTTTAGATGTTATAGACTCGAGTGGTTTACTAATAACTGAAATAAGACTAACTAGACTATAATTTTCTGCCTTGTCCTCATCTCCTGTTTTGAATAGGATGGCATATTTTGGCACAATTTTCTCTTCTACTGAATTTTGGAAAATTATAGTCAAAGCCTCTGCTATTCCTCCCTAGCTTCCCTAATGATTCATAGCTGTAAACCATGCAGTCCTGATGAGTTGCCTACCTTAAGGTTGAGCAGCTTCTTTAATATTATTTACATAATAAGTTCCCCTCCACCCATCTACCTCTGATGGTTCTACATCTCAATATCCACCTCCTCTTTGAAACCAACATACTCATTTAGTATTCCCTGACTCTCAAAGACAAGTTTGCTTCCTTGTCTCTTGGTGGTTCTACATCTACCTGGCTTTTCCTATTAAGAATAATATACCTCTACAAAGATGGCTAGTTGTTGCCTCTTTTGTTCTTTTTGCTCATTTTTGTACATACATCCTCCTAGCTTTTCTAGTCTTCCTTGTTGTAGTTTTCCTATCTATGCTCTATATTTGTCCTGGCTTTCATTTTTATTATCTGCGTTGGTTCTTTTTTCAGTTTCAAATTTGATCTACTTCCCCTTTTTCACCTTTAGGACCCCAACCTTCGGTGCACTGCCATTGTCCTTACTGGAATGTGCCTGATTTGCACCTTTCCCATTACTGATCCGAGATTCTATTTGCCAGCTTTTCCTTCCATTTTGTTTGGGCAATGTCTCTTATTAACTCACTACAATTTGCTTTTTCCAGTCAAGTACCCCTGGCCCTCAGCTTTTCATTTTCCTTTTCCAACTCTTACACTGAACCTAATAATATTGTGATCATTGCCCTACTTCTGGGTTGTCTACTCGCTCTGTTTAATTATACAGAACCAGGGTCAAGCAATGCTGCCTTGCTTGTTGGAATAGCAATCTACCGACTGAGAAAACAATCCTGAACACTGCAAAAAAACTCAATTTCCTTTCCACAAACATTTCTCCTATCTCAGCCTAACTTTTGATAGTTAAAATCTCCTAAAATTATAACTCTTATCATAACACATGCCCCTCTGCAAATTTCACCTACAACTTCCTTTCCTTTGTCTGGCAGTCTATCATATATCCTCATTAATGTGACTTTCCTGCTTCTTCCGGCCCCACAGAAATCTCTTCAAAAAACTTGTACTTACTTTTTTCTGAGCAGTATGCAGCAGTTCCTTTAAGGGCTGCAGGTGAGGCTGCTGCATGCTTGGTTCCAATGGGTGTAGTGCGCATGGTCCCATCTCCGCCCAATGGTACCTCAAAATCACATTGGGATCCTATGTACGTCACAGGACCCTGATTAGTATACAATCCCTATCACTTAAATGCACACGTTTAAATTGGGTAAATAGCACTAGCCAATTTGTCATTACCATTATTGTAAATGACCAAGTTGGCGCTAGCAGCGTCGGTTATTTCGGGCAGAAACAGGCGTTCAGTGAGTAGTTCGCACCTTGTTAAGGTGCAATTACCTGTTATGTTTCTCTGTGTGGAGCCAGACGAGGAATTCAGGTGATGAGAAGCTGGGCGAAGTTGACTGATCTCTGCGGACAGCATCAGTCTGGAAGCGCCAGTGAGGAGTTCGTGGTTCTTTGCCATGTCCCGTCAGTGTGAGAATCGTGCAAAAATTTTACAGAATGATTAGTGTGCCTGGCACCAGAGAATAGCGTGAGTGGGTTGGAATTATAGAGCGCTGGGTTCCAGCAGTGCCTCCCGTGTTCCTGATTAATACAGGAGAGTTAATCAGCGATGGGGGAGATTAACGGGCTTTTAATGGAACCATTAAACATCCACCGTGTATAGAGGGGAAATCGCGTTAACACCGACGCGCCCACTGTAAGCAGCGGGGACTGTACTAAAAGTAGGTTCCCGCCTGAAACAGGTGAAAGGCCCCGGCGAGAACAGCAGTGGCCAGACTGGGACTGGGAAGAGGGCAGCAGGTGGTCCACTGCCATTATCATCCTGTTCCTGCTGGGCAGGAGGCCGCGAAAATCAACTCCATATACAAGGAGTCCATTTCCTCTGAGCACACATTGCTTTACAAAATTTTCAAGGTTTTGCTCGAACTAGCAATTTCAGGAAATCTTCCCACTATGTTTGCAACATCACTAATGTGACCAGATTGGTTATCTCTATTACTACGGTGGGGTTATTGTAAACAACAACAACTTGTATTTATATAGCACCTTTAACATAGTAAAACATCCCAAGGCGCTTCACAGGAGTATTAAAAGACAAAGAAATTTGACACCGAGCCACATAAGGAGAAATGAGTGCATGTGACCAAAAGCTTGGTCAAAGAGATGGATTTTAAGGAGCGACTTAAAGGAGGAAAGAGAGGTAGCGAGGCGGAGAGGTTTAGGGAGGGAATTCCAGAGCTTAGGACCTAGGCAACAGAAGTGTCTCCGCTTCCACCACTTCTGTCGGCAGCGAGTTCCAGGTCCTCACCACTCGCTGCATAAAAAAGTTTTTCCTCACGTCCCCCCTGTATCTCTTGCCCGAAACCTTAAATCTGTGTCCCCTAGTCCTTGTACCATCAACTAGTGGGAACAGCCTTTCCCCGTCTAGCCTATCCAAACCGGTCATAATCTTGTACACTTCTATCAAATCACCCCTCAACCTCCTTTGCTCTAATGAACACAAATCCAGCATCTCCAACCTGTCCTTGTAGCTAAGATCCCCCAATCCCCAGAACCCTTCTGGTAAATCTCCTCTGCACCCTCTCAAGGGCCTTCACATCCTTCCTAAAGTGTGGTGACCAGAACAGGACGCAATACTCCAGTTGTGGCCTAACCAGCGCTTTATAAAGATTCAGCATAACTTCTCTACTTTTGTACTCAATACCTCTATTTATGAAGCCCAAGATCCCATATGCTTTGCTAACCACTCTCTCAATATGACCTGCTACCTTCAGGGACCTATGCACATTAACTCCCAGGTCCCTCTGTCCCTGCACACTCTTTAAAACTGTGCCATTAAGTGCATATTGCCTCTCCCTGTTCCTTCTGCCAAAATGCATCACCTCACACTTCTCTGTATTAAACTCCATCTACCACTTTCCTGAAAGGAACCAGGCGAGTGCAGTCCCACCCAGCTGGACGACGGTGGAGAGGCGTTGGAGAAGGATGGAGTGGTCAACCATGTCAAAGACTGCAGACAGGACAAGAAGGACAAGGAGGGATAGTTTACACCTTTGTCACAGTCACAAGGATGTCATTTGTGACTTTGATGAGAGCCGTTTTGGTACTGTGGCAAGGGCGGAAACCTGATTGGAGGGATTCAAACATGGAGTTGCGGGAAAGATGGGCATGGATTTGGGAGGCGACAACATGTTCCAGGATTTCGGAGAGGAAAGGGAGGTTGAAGATGGGGTGGTAGTTTACAAGGACGGAGGGGTCAAGGGTTGCTTTTTTGAGGAGAGGGGTGATGACGGCAGATTTGAGGGAGAGGGGGACAATACCAGTTTCATCAACACAAGGCCGTGTGAAGAATTAAGAATAAATACAGGACACCATCAATTTATTAAAAAAAGGTAAAGATTTAATTAAATCAAAACTGCTAAATAGTAGACAATTTGTTTCTTAAAGGTATAAGTTGCATTAGCCGTGTGGAACCGTCAGTCCTCTGGTGCATTCATTTTTACTGGATAAAAATTAGAACAATTTTCTTTTTCTTCCCACTCCTCTTAAAGGCATTGGCTTTAGTTCTTTGAATGCTGGTCCCTCCCTGGTACCTGACCCATTAATCATGTGTGAGCTTTGACAGTTAGTGTTGGTAGGCTATTTGACCACAAGGGGCATCAGCCAATCATCTGCTTTCATAACATCTACACAGATCCGTTTCCAGCAGAGTTTGCCGGATAGCAATCAGCAGTGGGGAACCCTGGCTGATTTCCCATTTCCAATCCCAGAGGTACTGTAGCCCTGTTACCGCTGTCCAGTTGGACGCCAGCTAACTCCGCACAGTCAGAGATCAGGCCTAGGCCAGTCCCAGTCGGCATAGCCTCACTGGGCCATTGGGGATGTGGAACCAATTTTACTTGGTTCTGATCAAGGATCTTGCATATAAATTGTCAGGTGTTGGTAGTCTATTAGCTGTGTATTCCCGTGCTGCATCAAGTAAGCAAGTGAGTTAAAAGCCAAATACTGCGGATGCTGGAAATCAGAAATAAAAACAGAAAATGCTGGAAACACTCAGCAGGTCAGGCAGCATCTTTGGGGGTAATTCTAACCCCGCAAAACGGGTGGGTTTCGGGTGGGATGTGAAAATTAAAAAATTGTCAAACCCGCCTCGGGCCAGCCCACTTCCAGTGTTAACGGTGGTGGGATGGGGGACAGGCAACCAACCCGCTCCCAGGAGGCAGGTTGCTGATTTAAATATTTGAATGAGGATGTGTGCCTGAGATTTTCTCTCTTGTCCAGCTTTAACGCTGGCTGGCCGGGTTTCCCCGGGTGTTAAACGGAGGACTGGTGCATGGAACAGGAACAGGCTGGAAGTGCCTTTCCAGCTTGTGGGCCAGGAGCAGCAAGTGTGCTTCCCCCCGGCCCCCAAGCTAACCTGCTTCATTCCCCGGGATCGGAGCCCCCATGCAATCGGACCCCCCCACAATCAGATCCCCCCAAGATCGGACCTCCCCCAGCACCCCCACCACAATCACTGATCCCCCGGTGATCACCGACCTTCCCGATGCCCTCATCTCTGCCCCAATCTCTCGCCAACACCCCGACCCTCGAAGCCACACTGTATCCCCCTCCCCCCACCCTTGCGATCTCTATCCCTGTTCCTGGGCTGCGGCCTTTTCAGCAGCCTCCCCCCCCACCCCACTGTCAATCAGGCTGGCTTCCGGGTGGGGATGATGTTGAAAAAACCCACTCCCAACCAGAACTCCTCTCTCCTGCTTTGAAATCTCACCCCAGTAAAGATCGGTGGCCAATGTTTCAGGTTGATGAGCAACTGAGCTCTCGACCTCTGCAATCCTGATTCCAGCACTAACCTTTTCTTCAGTTCCTCCATTCTCTCTCCATTCTCCTGTGTATCATCCATTAGGCCGTTCATTTCTAGGGCTGGAGAAACCTCCAACCTGAAGAAGTTCAGTTCGACAAACACATCAGTACAATCTGGAGCTACAATCACTGGGGAACCAATCGACCCTCTCTCTAAACACCTCTGTTGATTTTTGAAATATGTTGCTGATTCCCATTAGCTTGGCTGTTCACAAAAGAAACAGTGTAGGATCTCACCAGAGAACAGTTTTGAATCTGTCATAGAAACATAGACATAGAACATAGGAGCAGGAGTAGGCCATTCGGCCCCTTGAGTCTGCTCCACCATTCAATGAGATCATGGCTGATCATCCAAATTCAGTACCCTGTCCCTGCCTTCTCCCCATATCCCTTGATCCCGTTAGCCTTAAGAAATATATCCAACTCCTTCTTGAATATATTTAATGAATTGGCCTCCACTGCCTTCTGTGGTAGAGAATTCCATAGGTTCACCACTCTCTGGGTGAAGAAATTCCTCCTCATCTCAGTCCTAAATGGCTTACCCCTTATCATTAGACTATGACCCCTAGTTCTGGACTCCCCGGCCATCGGGAACATCCTTCCTGCATCTAGTCTGTCCAGGCCTGACAGAATTTTATAGGTTTCGATGAGATCCCCTCTCAATCTTCTAAACTCCAGTGAGTACAAGCCCAATCGACCCAATCTCTCCTCGTACGTCATTCCTGCCATCCCAGGTATCAGTCTGGTGAATCTTCGCTGCACTCCTTCCATGGCAAGAACATCCTTCCTCAGATAAGGCGACCAAACCTGCACACAATACTCAAGGTGTGGTCTCACCAAGGCCCTGTACAACTGCAGCAAGGCATCCTTGTTCCTGTACTCGAACCCTCTTGCTACGAAGGCCAACATACCATTTGCCTTCTTAACCGCCTGCTGCACCTGCATGCTTACCTTCAGCGACTGGTGCACAAGAACACCCAGGTCTCCTTGCACTTCCCCTTCTCCCAATCTATTGTCATTCAAATAATAATCTGCCTTCCTGTTTTTGCCACCAGAGTGGATAACCTCACATTTATCCACATTATAGTGCATTTGCCATGTTTCTGCCCAATCACCCAACCTGTCCAAATCGTACTGGAGTTTCACGACATCCTCCTCACAGCATACCCTCCCACCCAGCTTTGTGTCGTCTGCAAATTTGGAGATACTACATCCAATTCCCTCGTCCAGGTCATTAATATATATTGTGAACAGCTGGGGTCCTAGGACCGATCCTTGCGGTACCCCATTAGTCACTGCCTGCCACTCGGAAAACGACCCGTTTATTCCAACTCTTTGCTTTCTATCTGCCAACTAGTTGTCTATCCAAGTCAATACCTTGCCCCCAATCCCATGTGCCTTAATTTTACACACTAATCTCTTATGCGGGACCTTATCGAAAGCCTTCTGAAAGTCCAAATACACCACATCCACTGGTTCTCCCTTATCTATTTTACCAGTTACATCCTCAAAAAATTCCAGTAGATTAGTCAAGCACGATTTACCTTTTGTAAATCCATGTTGACTTTGTCCAATCCTGTCACTGCTTTCCAAGTGCTCTGCTATTACATCTTTTATAATGGACTCTAGCATTTTCCCCACTACCGATGTTAGGCTTCTGTACATGCCTGCCCCTTTAAGCCAGAACCTTGTCGCCACTTCTTCCTCTTGTCCGGCAGAGGACGCTCACCAGCTGTGTTTCTGAAGTCGATTATTTATTGTGGAGTCCTTCCAGATAACAACCAGCGGAGGGCACTGCTAGCTATCACATTTGGCTCGTCTGCAACCCAGCCTTCAAACTAACCCTCCCCTTTGTGTCCAATTAGCCCTGGATCACCCACCTTCTCTCAGTGTCTGGACAGTCACTCCATCCACTGGGACTCACGATGAGCCATTAATGGGTAGCCTAACTTCTATCAATTTGGACCTTAGCTGGGTCCTGCTTTATGTGGACAATGAGGTAGCCCCACCACCATCGTCTCAATCCAGATACGTACAGCACTAGGGTAATCAGTTTTACAAAGCATTTTAGGGGTACCTTTTAGCAAAAAAAAGATTGTGGGGCTGGATTTCCTCCATCCAGCTTCGCCGCTGTTATGAATGGTGATCCATTCCTGAAGTGATCTCCCTGCCCTCCGGATAGGCATTAAAAGAGATGTCCATCCTGCCTTTTGCGTGAATGTTAAAAGCTCCCGTATTGTAAGAGAAGGAGGGAGCTATTCCGGTGACCTGGCCAGTATTCCTCCCTCAACCAACACCGTCACAACCTGATTCACTGGCCATTCATCTCACTGTTGTTTTTGGGATCTTCCTGCCAAAGTAATCCATTGTTTGTGAAGTGTTGAGGTATTTCTGAGAGGCGTGATAAGGTGCGATATAAATGGAGGATATGAAAAAACCCTTGGCATTTTTTCAGCTATTATACTAGTCGACCACCGGTGGCATTGCACATGGGGAGTCAAGGTTAAGCGTAGTCTTCAAGTGAAGTGAGGTTAGAGAGCAGGTGATAACTGGACCACAGTGTGCAGACATCATCCTCGTTTTAAAGTCATGCATTCTGTTCTTAATTGTATCTAATATTTTGATTTATAAACAGCAAAAGCAGTGGTAGTTTGGGAAGGAGTGAAGTACAGTTGCCTGGGACATACGAGTTTGGCTGGGGAGCAGGGAGCTGGAAAATTGAGACTCTACAGCACCACCATTGTCAGGAGGGTGTCATTACAGTGTGACATGTTTACATAGGCAAATGTGGGCATAGTAATTATAATGGGGACAAGTTGACATAAAAGTATGACAAAAATGTCACAATAGGAAGTAAGGTTGTACGAACAGAAATCTTTTTTAATATCTTCTTCTTCTTAGGCAGTCCCTCGGAACCGAGGATGATTTGCTTCCACATTAAAAATGAGTTCTCGGGTGACTGATGAGTCCAATGCGGGACCTACAGTCTGTCACAGGTGGGGCAGACGGTGGTTGAAACGTC
Organism: Somniosus microcephalus; assembly: GCF_052327205.1. NCBI lineage: Eukaryota > Metazoa > Chordata > Chondrichthyes > Squaliformes > Somniosidae > Somniosus > Somniosus microcephalus. The sequence goes on along the minus strand of NC_141017.1, from coordinate 6,561,288 downwards.
TGAGCTCCTGGGCAATGATAGCAGTACGGCGTTCCGGTCTGTCACTGTTGGGGTTGTCCATGACGTTCCAGGTCCCGAACTTCATTTTAAAGGGTGGAAGATGCCTGTGCGTGAATTCTTTTAACATGGGGTGGCCGTTGCACACCAGCCTCCACACGGGCTTGACAGAGCAAGGTCTTGGTCCATTGGCAAGGGGATCCAAGACAATTGGAGACCAGGCTCTGCTACAATGGCCTAGCACACACACACAAACATACTCCTACTGTCCTCCTCCCTCCTTCCCGCAGGTCCTCTCTGCCTGGGTTTCGTAGGATGCATTGTGGTCCTCCCGACCTTGCCTTTGGCCCATGCTGCACCTTCCCTGGGCCCCGACCCCCGACCCCGCTGCTGGTCAACGCTGCGCCACTCCTGGGCCTTGACCTCGCTGCTGGGCTCGTCCTCACTCCTGAGTCCCGGCCTCGAACATATAACCACACCTCGCACCGTAAAATAATATACCCCACACCCCTCACTATAACAGTGATATACCCCACACTCCTCATTGTAACAGTGATATATCCCACACGCTGCACAGTAACAGAGATATACCCCACAGCCCTCACTGTAACAGTGATATAACCCACACCCCGCACTGCAACTCCGATATACACCACACCCCTCACTGTAACAGTGATATACCCCACACCCCTCATTGTAACAGTGATATACCCCACACCCCTCACTGTAACAGTGATATACCCCACACCCCTCACTGTAACAGTGATATAACCCACAGCCCTCACTGTAACTCCGATATACACAACACCCCTCACTGTAACTCCGATATACACCACACCCCTCACTGTAACAGTGATATGCCCCACACCCCTCACTGTAACAGTGATACACCCCACACCCCTCACTGTAACAGTGATATAACCCACACCCCTCACTGTAACTCCGATATACACCACACCCCTCACTTTAACAGTGATACACCCCACACCCCTCACTGTAACAGTGATATAACCCACACCCCTCACTGTAACTCCGATATATACCACACCCCTCACTGTAACAGTGATATATCGCACACCCCTCACTGTAACTCCGATATATACCACACCCCTCACTGTAACAGTGATATATCGCACACCCCTCACTGTAGCAGTGATATACCCCACACCCCTCGCTGTAACAGTGATATATATCATAGATGGGTGTCAATTCAAGTGTGCATTCCTGGAAAATGAAAATATCACCTGTATTGTATTAATTAAAGCAGTGATATTAGATTACTGCCTATCAGCTTTCTATTGTGAGTATCTGCTCTCTCTATATCCAGCCCTTTCTGGGCTGTTAAACTAGCAGCAGCCGCATTCCTCTCCTTCTGATGAATTCGTTTCATATCAAACAGCCCAGAAAGGTTTTTTCTTTGCTGGATATAGAGAGCAGATACTCACAGTAGAAAGCTGATAGACAGTAATCTAATATCACTACTTTAATCAATACAATACAGGTGATATGTTCATGGACACGAGGGACAATTGAATCACACGCATCTTGCAATGTTGATTCAGGAGTCCTGGCAGAACGGTTTCAAACGAAGGGGAAATGTGATTTCATTATGTATCCATATGCCCAATAGGTACTTAAAAACACACACACACTACATTTAAGGCTTTGTAACAGGGCAGTAGTCGGAAACAGACGAAACCACCCGCCCAGCACCCCACCCATCCCCTAATCCTTACTTGAAAAGAGCCGGGAATTCTCCCACTGTCCTAACCTTTTCCCCTCGACCAAAGACACCAAAAGCAGCTTACAGGTTCATTTCATCTCATTTGATGTGTGTGAAACTGCACTTGAAAAGTGTTGCATTGGTCGTCAAACGCTTTGCATGTGATAAGGTGCTGTATCATTACATATATTTTGCTACATCATTTTATTATTTATTATAAGTGCATAGTAATTGGAATTTAAAAGCTAAGCAGGGAAATGATGCCATTTGACAGGATTCACATCAAAATATTTTTCTAATCCCTGTTGACGCTAAAAAGATACCTTATCACTGACCATTTTGATAGTGTTTTAAAAGCACGAATGCAGTTGATGTAAACTTTTATTGTTAACATTCTCAGTCTGTGGGGCTCAATTTTGAAATCTGAAAGCAACATAAATCGTTTGATGTATAAATCCACAGTGTACATAGAACCCTTACAATATTCTGTTTTTACATTTACATGTATGTGTGCGCATATAAACCAATTGTAAATCAGTCCTTATTTGACAACATACTTATTATGTTGTTGTTATGATGTAGCCCTTGTCACTAACGTGTATCATCAAGGTAATTGTTTAAAGCGCGATTTGCTACCTTAAGATAATAATAGCTGCAAAGTTGAAGCAATTGTTTTTGTCTCAATTCCACCAGCCCTCCAGCTCCTTAAAGGGGCGGGACAATATCATTCTGACAGGAACCTGAGACCAAAGCAATCCTTCACCCTGAGCACACAGTCCAGTGGAGATCAACTCCCGTCCCGCAGCAAGGGAACAAACCTGAGTATGTGAATTCAGTCGAGTCTGGAAAAGAAGCTCCCTTGAAAGACTTTGCTGAACTCCCACTTGTCGTCATCCTGTCCAGGGAGTGAAACCGACTGACTCCACAATGAGCCCAATGTGAATGCACCTGCCAGTGAAAACTAGGAGTTTTCCCGGTGTAGGGGGGAGAAAAAACCCACACACGTGCAGATCTTGAAGGCATTCCCTAAGAGTAAAGGAGCAGAGGCGATATGGTTCCTGGGATTCAGTACAGCCTTTTTCTGTACCTGGTCCTCTCCTGCCTTTACCCGTCACAGGCTTCGCAGGCAAGTAGCAACCTCTGTTTTTACTGCTGTGCTGCAGGTTGCTGTGAGAGAAAAGGAAAAATAGTTTATCGGTAAGAAACGTGAGTAAATTGTAGAATCAATAATCTGCAGGGGACAGGGATGGGGGGGCTCTCAGGTCTCTGATGTCGCTGAAAGTTGTTCCCCGAGAAAATCTCATTGATGTGATGTATGCGCTAAAGTGCGTTTGAACAAATCTAATAAGTACAACATTTCATGCAGAATGCACTGCAGACATTAAAATCTGTTCGTTTAATGACTTTGAAGGACATGCGGTGTTTCTTCCAGCTGTTACTGTATAATGGCCAATGTAGAGCGGTTCAAAGGCCTCGGATATAAACACTGCTGGTCCTGTTAGCTCTGCAATAATCCGATTTATAGAAATGCTTGTGAGCTTCAGAGAAGAGCTGGCTGTTGCAATTAAACCTCAAATGCTGAAGATGCCAATGTGAGTTAGTTTTTAATGTGTGTGTGTGTATATATAGTACACAGCTACAATAGGGGTACGGTAGCATAGCGGTTATCTGGTCATTCTCACACTGCTGTTTGTGGGAGCTTGCTGTGCGCAATTGGCTGCCACGTTTCCCACATTGGCTGTAAAGCACTTTGGGACATCCTGGGGTCGTGAAAGGCGCTATAGAAATGCAAGTCTTTGGTTTTTATGTTGCTGGACTAGTAATCCCGAGGCCTGGACTAATGATCCAGAGACATGAGTTCAAATCCCACCCCGGCAACTGGGGAATTTAAATTCAGTTAATTCAATAAATCTGGAATAAAAAGCTAGTATCAGTAATGGTGACCATGGAACTACCGGATTGTCATAAAAACCCATTTGGTTCACTAATGCCCTTTAGGGAAGGAAATCTGCCGCCCTTACCTGGTCTGGCCTATAAGTGACTCCAGACCCAGAGCAATGTGGTTGACTCTTAACTGCCCTCTGACATGACCTAGCAAGCCATTCAGTTATACCAAACCCCGACAAAGAAGTATATTAATAATAAAGCCGGATGGACCACCCGGCATCGACCTAGGCACCGGACACGACAAAGGCGCACCCAGCCTAGTCGACTCGGCAAAGTCCTCCTCACTAACATCTGGGGACTTGTGTCAAAATTGGGAGAGCTGTCCCACAGACTAGTCAAGAAACAGCCTGACATAGTCATACTCACAGAATCATACCTTCCAGACTCTTCCATCTCCATCCCTGGGTATGTCCTGTCCCACCAGTAGGACAGACTCAATAGAGGTGCTGACACGGTGGGGAGTGGCCCTGGGAGTTCTCAACATTGACTCTGGACCCCATGAAGTCTCATGGCATGAGGTCAAACATGGACAAGGAAACCTCCTGCTGATTACCACCTACCGCCCTCCCTCAGCTGATGAATCAGTACTCTTCCATGTTGAACACCACTTGGAAGAAGCACTGAGGGTAGGAAGGGCAGAGAATGTACTCTGGGTGGAGGACTTCAATATCCATCGCCAAGAGTGGCTCGGTAACACCACTACTGACCGAGTTGGCCGATTCCTGAAGGACATAGCTGGCAGTCTGGGCCTGCGACAGGTGGTGAGAGAACCAACATGAGGGAAAAACCTACTTGACTAATCCTCAGCAGTCTACCTGTCGCAGATGTATCTGTCCATGGAGTGACCACTGCACAGTCCTTGTGGAGACGAAGTCCCGTCTTCACACTGAGGACACCCTCCATCGTGTTGTGTGGCACAACCACCGTGCTAAATGGGATAGATTCAGAACAGATCTAGCTGCTCAAACTGGGCATCCATGAAGGTGCTGAGGGCCATCAGCAGCAGCAGAATTGTATTCTACCACAATCTGTGACCTCATGCCCTGGCATATCCCTCACCCTACCATTACCATCAAGCCAGGGGACCAACCCTGGTTCAATGAGGAATGTAGAAGGGCATGCCAGGAGCAGCACCAGGTGTACCTAAAAATGAGGTGCCAACCTGGTGAAGCTGCAACACAGGATACATGCATGCTAAAAAGTAGAAGCAGCATACTATAGACAGGGCTACGTGATCCCACAACCAATGGATCAGATCAAAGCTCTGCAGTCCTACCACATCCAGTCATGAATGGTGGTGGACCATTAAACAACTAACGGGAGGAGGAGGCTCCATGAACATCTCCATCCTCAATGATGGTGGAGCCCAGCATGTGAGTTCAAAAGACAAGGCAGAAGCATTTGCAACCATCTTCAGCCAGAAGTGCCGAGTGGATGATCCATATCAGCCTCCCCCTGAAGTCCCCACCATCACAGACGCCAGTCTTCAGCCAATTCAATTCACTCCATGTGATATCAAGAAACTGCTGAGCACATTAGATACAACAAATGCTATGGGCCCCAACAACATCCCAGCTGTCATGCTGAAGACTTGTGCTCCAGAACAAACCATGCCTCTAGCCAAGCTGTTCCAGTACAGCTACAGCACTGGCATCTATTCAACAAAGTGGAAAATTGCCCAGGTATGTCCTGTCCACAAAATGCAGGACAAATCCAATCCGGCCAATTACTGCCCCATCAGTCTATGCTCAATCATCAGCAAAGTGTTAGAAGGTGTCATCGACAGTGCTATCAAACGGCACTTACTCACCAATAACCTGCTCACCGATGCTTAGTTTGTGTTCTGCCAGGACCACTCGGCTTCAGACCTCATTACAGCCTTGGTCCAAACATGGACAAAAGAGTTGAATTCCAGAAGTGAGTTGACTGCCCTTGACATCAAGGCATCATTTGTCTGAGTGTGGCATCAAGAAGCCCGAGTAAAATTGAAGTCAATGGGAACTGGGGGGGCGGGTGGGGGGGGGAAGTCTCCACTGGCTGGAGTCATACCTAGCACAAAGGAAGATGGCTGTGGTTGTTGGAGGCCAATCATCTCAGCCCCAGGACATCACTGCAGGTGTTCCTCAGAGCAGTGTCCTAAGCCCAAACATCTTCAGTTACTTCATCAATGACCTTCCCTCCATCATAAGTCAGAAGTGGGGATGTTCGCTGATGATTGCACAGTGTTCAGCTCCAACTACTCAGATACTGAAACAGTCTGTGCCCGCATGCAGCAAGACCTGGACAACATTCAGGCTTGGGCTGATAAGTGGCAAGTAACATTCGCGCCACACAAGTGCCAGGCAATGACTGTCTCCAATAAGCGAGAGTCTAACCACCGCCCCTTGACTTTCAACAGCTTTACCATCGTCGAATCCCCCACCATCAACATCCTGGGGGTCACCATTGACCAGAAATTTAACTGGACCAGACACATAAATACTGTGGCTACAAGAGCAGGTCAGAGGCTGGATATTCTGCGGCGAGTGACTCACCACCTGTCTCCCCAAAACCTTTCCACCATCTACAAGGCACAAATCAGGAGTGTGATGGAATACTCTCCACTTACCTGGATGAGTGCAGCTCCAACAACACTCAAGAAGCTCAACACTATTGAGGACAAAGCAGCCCGCTTGATTGGCACCTCATCCACCACCTTAAACATTCACTCCTTCCACTAATGGCGTACCATGGTTGCAGTGTGTACCATCTACAGGATGCACTACAGCAACTCGCCAAGGCTTCTTCGACAGCACCTCCCAAACACACGACCTCTACCAGCTAGAAGGACAAGGGCAGCAGGCGCATGGGAACACCAACACCTTCAAGTTCCCTTCCAAGTCACACACCATCCTGACTTGCACATATGTCATTGTTCCTTCATCATTACTCGGTCAAATTCCTGGAACTCTCTACCTAACAGCACTGTGTTAGAACTTTCACCACACTGACTGCAACGGTTCAAGAAGAAGGCTCACCACCACCCTTTCAAAGGCAACTAGGAATGGGCAATAAATGCCAGTCTTTCCTGGAGGTGGTGGTGTTCCCATGCGCCTGCTGCCCATGTCCTTCTTGGTGGTGGAGGTCACAGGTTTGGGAGGTGCTGTCGAAGAAGCCTTGGCGACTTTCTGCAGTGCATCCTGTAGATGGCTGCGCACTGCAGCCACAGTGTGCTGGAGGTAGAGGGAGTGGATGTTTAAGACAGTGGCTGAGGACACCTCAGTTTGCACTTTTGCTGGAAATATTCTTTCCTCATCTTCCACAGGCCGGCTGTAATTCTTTTTTTTCTGTTCCTTTGACAGGTCCTTCCTGACTCAGATCGCCTGACCACTTTTCTATCAGCAGGTTTCTTCCTGTTCTCTCTTTCTCTTCTAGGAACATAGGAACAGGAGTAGGCCATTCAGCCCCTCGAACCTGTTCCTCCATTCAATGAGATCATGGCTGATCTGTGACCTAGCTCTTCATACCCGCCTTTGCCCCATATCCCTTAATACCCTGGTTATCAGAAATCTATCAATCTCAGATTTTAAATTAATAATTGACCCAGCATCAACTGTCATTTGTGGAGGAGAGTTCCAAACTGCTACCATTCTTTGTGTGTAGAAGTGTTTCCTAACTTCACTCCTGAAAGATCTTGTTCTAATTTTTAGGCTCTATCCCCTAGTCCTAGATTCCCCAACCAGTGGAAATAGTTTCTCTCGATCTACCCGATCAGTTCCTCTTAATATCTTGAAAACTATGATCAAATTGTTATTTAATCTTCTTATTTCTAGGAAATACAACCCTAATTTGTGTAAACTCTCCTCGTAACATAAGCCCTTGGAGTCCAGGTATCATTCTGGTAAATCTACACTGCACTCCCTCCAAGGCCAATATATCCTTCCTAAAGTGTGGTACCCAGAACTGAACATAGTGCTCCAGGGCTTTGTATAGCTGTGGCATGACCTCTAACCCCTTGTTTTCTAGTCCTCGAGATATAAAGACCAGCATTCCATTAGCCTTTTTGAGTATTTTTTGTACCTGTCCATGACCTGTTGATGATCTACATACATGGACCCCCAAGTCTCTTTAACCGCCACTGCTTCTAGCCTTTCACCATTTAGAAAGTACTCTAATCTATACTTTTTAGGTCCAAAGGACCTTACACTTGCCTATATTGAAATCCATTTACCACAGTTTTGCCCATTCACTTAATCGGTTAATATCGCTTTGTAATTTTATGCTTCTTTTTACTTTTCTTCCCTCTGCTTTCCATATTCCACCCCCAATTTCTCCCCTCCTCTACTGAAGATGTTAGCTCATGAGGGAAAACCTTATCGACTATTGTCCTTTACATCGCCCGAGTACAAGCCTGGGCAGTGTGTAGCATCAGGCTATTTTACTGTGCGGGACAACACACGCAAGCTCGATCCTGTCTTCGAGCAACATACATACATGCGCACTTCCTAGCCGGGACAAGTGGAAAGCATTGAAGTGGGGGAAACCTGGCTGTATTTCCTCTCCTCAGTCTGGTGGTACTGAGACCAACCTGGCTGAAATCCGTTAACTCAGCACAGACCAGGTACTGAACCTGGGTGCTTCCTAGTCCATATGACTGAAGACCATATGCGTTGAGGACACCCATTTTTCCACCTTCTGACCAGTCTCAGAATGTCCACCCCTTGTGTGGTAACCTTTCTGTTCTCTTTTGTCCCCTTCTACTGCTCCCTCTGTTGCTCCTCATGTTCCCCATTCCTCAAGGTCCCACCGTTTCCACCTGCTGGTCGCACGCAATCATTTTGTATTTTTGTATCATTCCATTACTGTCCATTCTTATAGGGATGCTGTTTTGCCGCCTGTCTCCTTTCAAATGTACCTGATCAACCCCTGACCTTACACCCCTATCAGCGAGCTCTCAACATCATCACTTCAGCTGACATCAAACAAAAGGAACCCAATTAATCACTGCTTTACTGTTCCTGAATGTAAACATTAACAATTTGTTTAATTTCTTATTTTCAATTGCCAATTTTTCATTTGCACGTCCTCCACCATATTCCTTCACCACTTAAAAGGAACCGTATAGGGAGTGCGTTAGATCAGAATGGATTTCAATCCAGTCCAGGCAAACGGGTCAAAACTCTTCCCTCTAATAGCTGCCAGGTGTCTTATAAAATGAGTTTCAGAGCATTTCAACCTATCAGCCCACAGCACTGACTTGTCAGCAAATCTGCTTGGCGCAGACTCGATGGGCCGAATGGCCTCCTTCTGTGCTGTACTATTCTATGATTCTATGAATTGACGTTAATTCAGGAATCCTGAAAGCTAAAAAGACCATAAAGATAAACAATCTGGGAAACTCTGGTGCTTTAGTCAGATGTTGTTTTATAACGCTTCTGTGAAGCACCTTGGGATGTTTTACTACTTTAAAGGCGCTATATAAATACAAGTTGTTGTTGTAGTGACTACGGTACTGAGACTGGAGTTTAACTGTATTCGCAGAGCAATTTACAGTATGTTAATAATGGTAAATGGAGTTGAGTCCGTCTTACTGAAATCTACCCTGGGTTTACCAGTATAAATTGCCTGAATTACATATTCTAAGTTGGCACTAATCAGCGCCAGCCCCTAGTCCCATAGCAGCCATGTGCCAGTGTAAACTGCTGGCAAACTTGCTGCTGGATTTTGTCAGCATCTGATGCCACATCCTGCCCTGTACAGACAACCCACTGTCCTGTCAACCGCATCCTTCCTGCCATCTATTCTTGCTGTTGATTTGGAATGGCATTAAAAACAGCCTGTGCAAATACATATGAGACAGAGGCAATGGTCATTTTTTTTCCCCCTTTGGTGGTTTTCTTTCTGCCCCACAGAAAGACTCCCAGAAAACACAGAGGCGGCTGTGTTAATCAGTCCTCCAAAAAAGAATTGGAAAAACGTCTGGTGGTGAACTGAGATGAGCAAATTCTCCATGAGATACGTATAGATCTTCTGCTGTTGGAGCTGGGCTTGGGGAACCGGGGAGTATTGTTGGTTGAGAGGGCAGCAGGTCAGGATTGAGGAGTTGATATTGGAGGATAGATAAACATTCTGGAGTTTCACCTGATCACTTTTATGAATCTGGGAGTAATTGTGCCGAATCAACTCCGCAGAAGGTTAACCTGCTGTGGTGCAGTCCATGATTGGGCAGATTGTAAGTGGGCTGTGGAAGGAATGGGCGCGATGGGTCAAATGGCCTTTCTACGTTTCAGCAGAAATTTCTCTCGCTTTTATTATACGCCTGGAGACCTCAGGTTGAAGATCGCTCCTTGTTAGGCTGGGTGGTAACCTCACTGACAAAGAAAACCCTGGGGGAAGAGGTGCAACGTTAAACCAGCCTGAGAGCTGCCCACTGCCATATGGGCCTGGTACAGTTTATAGATGCATCTTTGAGATCTGGCGGCTCCCAAGTTAGTCTGAAGTTGTGGCTTCTGATGTTTCCTACAGAGGAGCACAGGATACTCCCTGTCAATGGCAGCTCTGCCAGGGAAGGACCCTCTTCATGAGGATAATAAAATAAGTATCTTTACCAAAACAACAGGCAAAATTCTGGTGACTATTTTATTTTTTTCGATGAAATTGTTAAATTAAATAGTACTCTTCTTAATGTGTGTGCTTGCATTTGCATAGTGCTTTTAATGTAGATAAACATCCCAAGGTGCTGCACAAAGGTCTAATCAGAAAAAAATGGGTCCCGCCAGAGAAAGAGATATTAGGATGGGGGGGTGACCAAAAGCTTGGTCAAAGAGGTGGATTTTCAGCGCATGGAGCCCAGGCAGGTAAAGGCATAGCTTCCAATGGTGGGGCAAAGAGGAAGGGGATGAATAAAATGCCAGAGTCAGAGTAACGGAGAGTTCGGGTAGGGAAGAGGCTGTAGGGCTGGAGGAGGATACATAGAGAGGGAGAAGAAAGTCATAAATGGATTTAAACACAAGGATGAGAATGTTAAATTGGAGGTAAAAACAGAAAAGGCTGGAACAAAATATGCAGATGCAGGTCAGGCAGTTCTGACGAAGGGTCATCGACCTGAAACGTTAACTCGGTTTCTCTCTCCACAGATGCTGCCTGACTTGCTAAGTTTCTCCAGCATCTTCTGTTTTTATTTCAGATTTCCTGCATATTTTGCTTTTAAATTGGAGGACTGGGAGCCAATGTAGGTAGACAAGGACAAGAGTGATGGCTGAGCGGGACTTGATACAGGATAGGACATGGGCAGCTGAAGTTTACAAAGAGTGCAGGATTTGAGGGAGGCCGGCCAGCAGTGTGTTGGAGCAATTAAGGCTGGAGGTGGCAAAGATATGGAATAGGGTTTCAGTGACAGGTGGGCTGAGTTAGGGCAGGAGGCAGGTATATGATGGAGGTGGAGATGGAGGTCAGCGGCGGTCTTTGCAATGGAGAGGATATGGGGTCAGAAGCTGAGCTCGGGAATCTGATGTTGCGAATAGTCCAGTTCAACCTGAGTCAGTGGCCTGGGAGGGGGTTGGAATTTGTGACAAGGGTACAGAAGTTCTGGTTGGGGGCCTAAGATGATGGCTTTGCTCCCAATGTTTAACTGGAGGAAATTAAGGCTTATCTAAGACTGGGTATTGGACAAGCAGTCTGACAACAGAGAGGCAGTGGAGGGGTCAAGAGCAATGTTCCCGTTAAACTGCGCGGCCCTGCAACGCTCTGGAGCTCCCGCACAGCCGGCTCACCGGCTTTTAAATGGGAAAAACCGCGCATGTGTGGTATTATGAATGGGCTGCGCAGCCCCTTAAAGGGCCCGCGCACCCCCAAAAAATTAAAGGGAACATTAGTCAAGAGAGATGGTGGAGAAGAAGAATTGGGTGTCATCAGCTTACATGTGGAAGTTGATCCTATGGGGGTGATTTTCATTCAGAAGTCGAGAAGGAGGCGGGACTACAACTTTCGGGGTTGTCGTCCTGCCTCCATCGAGATGCGGCCAATTGACGCGATTTTAACTTGGTTGACCTTGTTGAGCCCACCCAGCGGGCTCAGCGGGCCAATTAAGGGCCACCCGGCAACAGGTGACATCACAGACTGAAATTTCATCTGTCAAGAGCCTTTGACAGATGAAATATCAGCGTTTCACAGCTGTTTGAAGCTGTCAAACACTGACAGTCTTACTTCTAACCTGAGTCCTTCTACACAGACTCAGTTAGAAATCTCACCAGCACAGAAAGTTGCAGGCTGTCACTTTTGACAGATCACAGCCATTCTGCTTTCTGTGCCGGTTAGATGATGGACTCCCGAAACCTAGAGGAAGGAAGGCTGTAAAGGTAAGTACAGTTAATTTAAACTTCTTTACACACTTTAGACACACCAAACACACTTACCTTTGCACTCATGCACCCATCACTCACCTGAACACTGACATCTAGGACCCCAGCTGTTCACAATATATATTAATGATCTGGACGAGGGAATTGGATGTAGTATCTCCAAATTTGCAGACGACACAAAGCTGGGTGGGAAGGTATGCTGTGAGGAGGATGTCATGAAACTCCAGTACGATTTGGACAGGTTGGGTGATTGGGCAGAAACATGGCAAATGCACTATAATGTAGATAAATGTGAGGTTATCCACTTTGGTGGCAAAAACAGGAAGGCAGATTATTATTTGAATGGCAATAGATTGGGAGAAGGGGAAGTGCAAAGAGACCTGGGTGTTCTTGTGTACCAGTTGCTGAAGGTAAGCATGCAGGTGCAGCAGGCGGTTAAGAAGGCAAATGGTATGTTGGCCTTCGTAGCAAGAGGGTTCGAGTACAGGAACAAGGATGTCTTGCTGCAGTTGTACAGGGCCTTGGTGAGACCGCACCTTGAGTATTATGTGCAGTTTTGGTCGCCTTATCTGAGGAAGGATGTACTTGCCATGGAAGGAGTGCAGCGAAGATTCACCAGGCTGATACCTGGGATGGCAGGAATGATGTATGAGGAGAGATTGTGTCGATTGGGCTTATACTCACTGGAGTTTAGAAGATTGAGAAACCTATAAAATTCTGTCAGGTCTGGACAGACTAGATGCAGAAAGGATGTTTCTGATGGCCGGGGAGTCCAGAACCAGGGGTCATAGTGTAAGGATAAGGGGTGAGCCATTTAGGACTGAAATGAAGAGGAATTTCTTCACCCAGAGAGTGGTGAACCTGTGGAATTCTCTACCACAGAGGGCGGTGGAGGCCAGTTCATTAAATATATTCAAGAAAGAGTTGGATATATTTCTTGAGGCTAAAGGGATCAAGGGATATGGGGAGAAGGCAGGGACGGGGTACTGAATTTGGATGATCAGCCATGATCTCATTGAATGGCGGAGCAGGCTCGAGGGGCCGAGTGGCCTACTCCTATCTTCTATGTTTCTATGTTTCTCCACCTCACAATGCAGCAGTGTGGGTGGGAGACAAAAACTGGCAACTGCCAGTAGAGGGCAGTATTTATAAACAGGGTCACCATGCACAGGGCTCTGGAGATGGGGCCTGGGGGGAATCATTCAAAATCCCAACACTGCCATATGCCTAGGGTTAAATCCAATATGTCGTTGGTGGCAGGTCAAAGCAGTTTAGTACAAAGAGTTAAGTACATCTCACTGTTTGATGTCTATAACGGGAACAGAACCTTTCAGAAAAGTTTCATTCATCTTTCTTTAACAAGGCAACTAACCCACGTAAGCTGGAAAAATAGATGTAAAAGGAACTCTTATTGATTGTCTTGCTCCAAGACCTGAATGAATTCTGCCACGAGTCCTTCGTGAAAAGGACCGATGTTTTTGAAATCCCTGCAACAGAATTAAGAATGAAGAATTTTTATTGCTCCTGACAAAACCTGTCGGAAACCAAGCAGATTGAAAGGAAGATAGGAACAGGAGTCGGCCATTCAGCCCCTCGAGCCTCCAATGCCATTCAGTTAGATCACTGCTGATCTGTGCCTCAAGTCTATTTACCCACCTTTGCCCCATGTCCCTTGTTAGTCTTTCCCAGCTAAAATCTATCGATCTCAGCCTTAAAAGCTCCACTTGTCCTCGAATCCACAGCTCTTTGGGGAGAGAATTCCAGATTTCTAATACCTTGTGTGAAAAGGTACTTCATGATTTTCATCCTAAATGGCCAAATTTTAAAATTACAATTCTTCCTAATTGTAATCCAGACATCTTAAGATAAAGGCCAAATTTCCATTGGCCTTATTTATTACTTTTTGTACCTGTCGACTAGTTTTAAATGATTTGTGGAGTTAGACTCCCAAATCTCTTTGCTCCTCTACAGTTCCTAGTTTCTCACCATTTGGAAAATGTAGTTTTCTTTGGTCCAAAGTGGACGACCTCACACTTGTCCATCTGTCATAGTTTTGCAACTTCCTGCTCCCACACTACTTACTGTGTCTCTGACTTTAGTGTCATCTGGAAGCTTGGATATACAGCTCTATTCCTTGATCCAATTGATTAATAAATATGGGAAAAAGTTGCGGCTACAGAACAGATCCACTTGTCACATTCTGCCAATCTGAGTACAAACCCTTTGGCCTAGAAATTCAGTTGTTTGCGCCAGCCGTTAGCGCCAGAAAAGGGTATATTTCCGGCGCTAGCCACTTAGCGCCCGGGCGCCGCCGGATCTGCGCCTACGCCAAAATTCAGTTGGGATTTAGCGCCGGCGCAAAGTGTTAGCACCCGCTCAGTTGCGCGCACATCTTATGACATCATTTGGGTGTGCAACGCCGTTTGTGCGCCCCAAACCGGAAACTCAGTGGCGCCCGCCCAATGTGGGCATGGCGCTGTTAAGAACTGTGAAGTGGAACTCAACAGAGGCCCTGTGGGATTCGGGGAGCGCTAATTAAAGGGCACATCCACTCACCCATAAAGGCCAGCCATTTCGCTGCAATGACTTTACTGCTTTGGATTTCTGGACAGAGAACAAGGCACAGAGATTTCTGATTTCGGACAACATAGGAGAGGTATTTTTGGCTTCTAGCCAGTGCTTTGACATTTGCATCCTTGTGATTTGGCTGTTTGGAACTTTATAATGGGGGCTGTATGGGGTGCCAACCCTCAGTTGCAGCATTTTGTGCGAAGGGCTCGCAGACGCTGTGACAGAGGGCCAGCCATGCCTAGACGCAGAGGGGCCATCAGGCGTCGCCAACGTAGGCCTTACCCAGTCAGGCAATACCGGCAGCAGGTGTCCTATCTCACCATGACTGCGGCGCATTGTGTGAAGAGGCTGCGCTTCAGGAGGGAGGTGGTTGCAGAGATCTGCCAGCTGCTTCATGCAGATTTGCGGCCACAGCTCATGTGCAGGACGTCTCTCTCGGTGGAAGTGAAGGTCACGGTGGCCACTCAGCTTTTATGCAAGCGGCTCGTTCCAAGCCGCTGCTGCGGACATAGCGAACATCTCCCAGTTCGCCGCGCATCGCTGCATCCGGCAGGTCACCGATGCACTTTACGCGAGGAGACACCAATTCATCTCCTTCCCCATGACCCAACACAAGCAGGAGCAGCGTGCAGTCGGATTTGGCAGGATCGCGGGCTTCCCCATGGTGCAGGGCGCCATTGACTGCACGCATGTGGCTATGCGGGCACCTATCCACAATGCCGAGCATTACCGCAACCGCAAGGGCTACCATTCCCTAAATGTGCAGCTGGTGTGTGACCACAGGCAGCGCACCCTAGCTGTCAATGCCCGCTTCCCAGGAAGCAGCCACGATGCATTTATCCTGCGCCAGACTACTGTGGCTGACATGTTCGAGGCACAGCCTCCACCAAGGGGATGGCTTATCGGGGACAAGGGCTACCCTTTGTGTACATGGCTCATGACCCCGCTCCGCGCGCCCACGACCCCAGCGGAGGTGGCATACAACGAAAGCCATCAAGCCACAAGGAACCTAATAGAGCAAACGATAGGCGTCCTCAAGCAACGGTTCCGCTGCCTGGATCGTTCCGGAGGAGCTCTTCAGTATTCGCCGGATAGAGTCTCCCAGTTCGTCGTCGTGTGCTGCATGCTCCACAACCTGGCGATCCGCAGGACTCAGGCACTGCCACCTGACATTGCCCCACCACCTCAAGAGGATGAGCTGGAGGACCATGAGGAGGAGGAGGAGCAGCCTAGGAGGGAGCGACAAGGTCCAAGGGCCGTCCGCCGGTGGCTTATTGTTCGACACTTCTAGGCCCCCTGTCAGGGTATGGCCTGGGCCAATGAACGCAGCTGAAGGCAGCCGCTCCGCAAGCCCTCAGCCGCTTAACCCAACAACCAGTTGAAACATGACACCTGCACATGGTGAAAAAATAAAAATCTTTATTTCACAAACTCAGGGCCCTTCCCACATGGAACAGCAAAACAGAGAAGACCTCCAAAAAACAGTCGAAAACTTCTGTCACTCCCAAAACCTGGGGAGGACTAACAAAACTTCCACATGCAAATGGCCTTCCTCACCGGCCTTACAAAAAAACGCCCCCCCCCCAACACAAACACCCCCATAAAAACAAACAAGATAATGCCCCCCAGAACAGAAGCCCCCGCATGACCAAAACCCGCGCTCGCCACACTCTACTCGGCGTGCCGAGAGGGCGAGTCCTTAGAGAGCGTTCTCTTGCCCCGGCCCGACCTGCAGCTGCGCCTCAAGCTGGGCCCTGAGGCTGGGGCAAGGCTGGGGGAAGGCTCATCAGGGCGACAGTGCGTCTCGCCAGATGCCCTTGGGGGTCGCCCTACACGAGGGCCGGCCCGGGAGGGGCCGGCTGGTGGCTGCTGCAGCTGTGGGTGGCCATCTTCAGTTCCTGCAGCAGCTCGTCGCACCCTGGCTGGGGGAGTGGCAGTGTCGCCTGCACCAATGGGGACAAGCTGGCTGATGGCAGGCGCGCGCTGCTCGCCAGAGACACTGGCACTCGGCCGGCCTGGCAGGGGAGCAAGCGCACCAATGTGTTGGCCGCCAGACTGCTGTGCTGCAGCAGGGTGGCGGCTCGCCTGGCGACGCCTCCGCGCCAGTGCGAGGGTGGCAGAAGTTAGTGCCCCAACTGCCCTGGCATGTGCCCGCAGCTGCTGTGCCAGTGTCTGCCCAGCACCTCTCATGTGGCGACTGGCGTGCTGCGCTGCGGCGAGTTGCTGCACCCCCCTGTCGTGCGCTGCCACAAGTAGGTCCACCCCCCTGTCGTGCGCTGCCACAAGTAGGTCCACCCCCCTGTCGTGCGCTGCCACAAGTAGGTCCACCCCCCTGGCGTGCGCTGCCGTGAATTGTTCCAGGCCCCTGGCCTGTGATTCGGCGAAAGCCACCACACTATGTGCCAGGCTCTCCATGGCGCGAGGCATCTGCTCCACCACCTGCATAAACTCCACGTGGCGCCGCTCCGACGCCGCCGACATGTCATGCAGGAGGCGCACCTCCTGGCCGACGTCCGACTCCGGACTGGAGGGCGGACTCTCCCTCTGGGCAGAAGGCTGGCGTGGCGCCGGACCCTTGCCGCGTTCGGCCACCCTACTGGGACCAGGTTCTCCCCTCCCCTCCACCACCTGCCCCCTCTGGGCAGAAGGGCGGCGTGGTGCCGGATCCTTCCCGCGTGCGTCGACGCCACTGGTACCAGGTTCTGGCCTCCCCTCCACCGCCTCCCCCCTCTGGCCAGAAGGCTGCCCTGCTGCCGGGCCCTTGCCGCGTGCGTCCACGCCACTGGTACCAGGTTCTGGCCTCCCCTCCACCACCTCCCCCCGGCTCTCCTGCACGCCAGACGTCTCCCCTCCATTGCCATCTGCTGGCGCGGAGGAGGGTTCCCCGGAGGTGCCGCCTTCCTCCTGGTCCTCCACGTCCTCCTCCTCTGAGGGCCTGGCTCTCTGTGCTTCAGGGAGCACCTCCTCCTCAGCAGCTGAAAGCAGGAAGGCACAAGCGTAGCTTTAGAGTGAGGACAGGCCGACAGCCAGGGAGGCCGCAGTGGTGCATTATGCGCATTTTGCGGTCAGTGGGGAAGGATGTACATCTGATGCGCGAGGGCAAGGAGAGAGGTGCACCCGGTCATGTCCTTACCAGTGGGTTCCAGTACAGGGTCCGCATCGCCGATCGCGACAGGGCCTGTCACCCGGGCACGTAGGAGTCGTGCCACCCTCTCCTCCAGATCAGTCAGCTCCTGGTAGTCGGGACGCCCTCCACCAGTCGCTACCTGGCTCCTGGCGTTCCTCGCCAGCTTGGCCTGCAAGAGAAAGGAGGGCCTCTAAGTACAGTGTGGTGCCCTGCTGCTGTGTGTGAGGCCTCCCATGGTTGAATAGCTTGGACAGTGTGCTGCCCTGTTGCTGTGTGGGAGCCCTCCCATGGCTGAATAGCTTGGACAGTGTGCTGCCCTGTTGCTGTGTGGGAGCCCTCCCATGGCTGAATAGCTTGGACAGTGTGATAAGTGCAGAAAGAGCTTTGATTAACATGCAAGTGCCATTGCAGCGGGAGGAGGGCTGGGCATTAGGCCTTTGATGTCCCTTTGGCCCTAATGGGAGGTGCACATGCAAGGATGAGGGGGACAGTGGAAAGGGTACTCACCTTCACCATCCGACTGAAGTCATTGAATTTCTTGCGGCACTGGTCCGCACTCCTGGGAACATCGCAGTTGGATGAGACCCTGCGGGCAATTCTGCTCCAGGCGTTCCTGAACTGGCTCCTGGGAGCCTTCCTGCCACTAGCCGGGCACACAATCCGTCTTTTCTTGTGTACCCCATGGGTGAGCACACTCAGTGCATGCTCAGAGAAGCGCTGTGCTCTGTCACGGGCCCTCTCCATTCCTCCAGGCGCTGTTTTGGCACACCACCAGTGCTGAGGCCTAGTTGCAGCGCTACAGCATGCAGGGCGTGGCAGCAGTCAAAGTTGACCCTTCCCCCTTTAAGAGCTGGCCGGCGTCAGGGTGTCTGCTGACACTCAACACATGACCGCACCTGCGCTGCGCCCGGAATCGGCGATATCAAGCCGCATCGCCGGATTAGCGCCTGAACACAGCATTGCAGCGCCAGTTTCAGCGCTCGGCCAGAATCTGGTCCAACTTCACTGAATTTCGGCGAGTTGGCCTGCAGTTTCCGGCGGGCGCTAAATTTACCGAGCGCCCGACTTTAGCGCCCCAAAACTGTGCAAACTGAATTTCTAGGCCTTTATTCCCAATCACTGTCTCCTACCTCCCAACCAACTTCCAACCCAAGTCTTGCCATGCTGGCTCTCTCTGATCAGCTCATTTTTGGACAAGTGCTCAGTCACTCTATCCCTAATGAGGGATTCTAGTAGCGTCCCCACAATTGATTTTAAATTCACAGGCCTGTGGTTACCTGGTTTCTCTCTCCCACCCTTCTTAAATAATGGACTGACATTTGCAATTTTTGAGTTTAACAGCATAGTTCCCAAATCAAGAGTTTGAATGATTATAGCTAATGCTTCTGCAATTTCCCCACTTCTTTTAATACCCTGGGATGGAAACCATCAGGTCCTGGTGATTTATCTATCCTGGTCCCATTATTCTCTCCATTACCATTTTATTACTAATATTGAATTCAATAAGTGCATTCCCTTGATTTATTTTAGTTTCCCTCCAATTAATGGTACCTTTCACAAATCCATGCTGGCTCCCTCTGATCAGCTGATAATTTTCGAGGTGTTCTGTCACCCTATCCTTAATTATAGACCCTAGTAATTTCCCGACAACAGATATTAGACTAACTGGTTTATAATTCACTGGTTTTCCTCTCTTGCCATTCTTAAATGCAGAGTAAAATGCGCAATTTTCCAAACGAAAGGACGGTTCCTGAATCTAGAGAACATTGGAAGATTATAATTAGGGCATCTGCAATGTGCTCCTAGTTCCTTTAAAGCCCTGGGATGGAAACCATCTGGTCCTGGGGATCTGTCACTCTTTTGTGCCATTATTTTCTTCATTACTGTTATTTTACTTACGTTAGTTTTATTGAGTCCCTTTCCCCGATTCAATATTAGTTTCTTTAGGATTTCCGGCATGGTGTCCTCTTCCTCTACTGTAAATACTGACGCAAAGTAATTATTCAACATGTCTGCCATTTCCCCATTGTCATTGACAATATCACCACTTTATTTTTAAGGGGCCAACATTGCTCCTGACCACCCTCTTTTTCCTAATGTAACTGTAAAAAAATTTCGCATTGATTTTGATATCTCTTGCAAGTTTCTTTTCATACTCCCTTTTTGTAACTCTTACTAACTGTTGTGTGACCCTTTGCTGTTCTTTGTATCTTTCCCATTTGCCAGGACCTGTGCTATTTTTTGTATTTTTGTATACCTTTTCCTTTATAGTTTTATACTGGCCTTTACCTCTTTAGTGGTTCATGGCTGGGTTTTATTGACAAGTAGAGGTCTTGCCCCTCAGGGGTATAAACTGGTTCTGTATCACATTAAATTCTTTTTTAAACATCTCCCACTGATCTTCTGTCGTTTTACCCATTAACAGATTTGTCCAGTTTACTGCGGACATCCCTTTGGTCAGCCTTACCTAAATGTAGAATCTTAGTAGCTGTTTTGCGTTTTTCCCCTTGAAACACTATGTTGAACTCGATCATGTTATGATCGCTATTGGATAAATGTTCATGCACAGTTAGACTGTTAACTAAATCTGGCTCATTACTCATCACTAAATCTAATATGACATGCCCCCTTGTTGCCTCTAGGACATATTGTTGTAGAAAACTATCCCAGACACACAAGAAATTCACTACCTTTCTGACAGGTGCTAGTCTGCTTTTCCCAATCTCTATGAAAGTTAAAATCCCCCATTAAAAACACTCTGCCTTTGCTACACGCTTGTCTAATCTCTTCATTTATACAATGTAGCACTTCAGAGCTGCTATAGGAGGCCTATACACAACTCCCAATACAGTCTTAGATCATTTATTTCTTAATTCATCCCTTAAAGTCGCCATTGCCTGCTTACCTCTCTTTAAATCCTCTCTTATCATTGAAGTGATTTCATCCTTAATCACTAAGGCTACTCCTCCCCCTCTGCCATTTTCCCTATCTTCCCTGTAGACCTTATAACCTGGTATATTTAGTTCCCAGTCCTGACCGTCTTGCAGCCATGTCTCAGTAATGGGTACAATGTCATACCCTCCAATTTGAATTCATGCCTGCAGTTCATTCAATTTATTCCTTATACTCCGTGCATTGGTGTAAAGAACCCTTATTTGGGCCACACACCCTCGCCTGCCCTTCAGCTCTAATGTTTTACTCATCTTTTTTGCACCCTCTTCAGTGCCTCGAATTCCTTTTTATGATATGGTGTCCAGAATTGTACGCAGTTCTCCAAGTGTGGTCCAACCAAGGTTCGATACACGTTTAGCATAACTTCACTACTTTTCAATTCAATCCCTCCAGAAATAAACCCCAGTGCTTGCATTTGTTATGGCCTTGTTAAGCTGTGTCACTACTTTCAGTGATTTTTGTGTTTGTACTCCGAGATCCCTTTGCTCTTCTACCCCATTTAGATTCGTTATTTCCAAGTAATATGTGACCTCCCTATTTTTCTTACCAAAATGCAATACCTCACATTAATCTGTGTTGATAAATATCGACTATTTACATGAGTTGATGAGATGAAAGTATGAAATGAAAACATTGACCAACAAGTAGGTAAATACAATTTTTTAATTGTTACATGAAACAGGTTTTTACACTGAAGTATTTCTCAAAGTCAGCAATCTGTACATGAACTATGAAATGTAACTCCGAACGATGTTTAAAATCCCACGTTGTTGTTTTTTCATGGAGTGGGAAATACAGTGAACGCCCTCATATTTTAACATCTGTAATAAGACAGCATCTAAAATGGGGAGAGGGAGGGGAAGAGGGAAGACAGGAAGAGGAAGAGACCTTGGGTTCACCGTTCCTTTGAACTCCGTGCCCTCCAGGAGCTGCCTGGGTCACATGGCATCGCCTCCCCTCCCATACAGGTCTCACTCTGAAAGTGTCTCGAGCTCTTTGTCTCCAATCAGCAGCAGTCTGTTCCGTTAGCCTCAGGGGAGAATTAATTGGTGGCATTTTGTTCGTCCATGAACAAAATATGTAAATGGTTAGTGTTATATTTGGTCCATTTTTATAAATGATTAAAGTCAACTCTAGCTTTTGCATTGTGTTTTATCTCTCCTCATCTTTCACAACCACCTTCAGGCAGAAAATAAGAAATAAGAAATAGGAGCAGGAGTTGACCATATGGCCCCTCGAGCCTGCTCCGCCATTCAATAACATCATGGCTGATCATCGACCTCAGCTCCACTTTCCCGCCCGATCTCCATATCCCTCGAGTCCCCTAGAGTCCAAAAATCTATCGATCTCAGCCTTGAATATACTCAAAGACTCAACATCCACAGCCCTCTGGGGCCAGAGAATTCCAAAGATTCACAACCCTCTGAGTGAAGAAATTCCTCCTCATCTCAGTCTTAAATGGCCGCCCCTTATCCTGAGACTATGCCCACTAGTTCTAGACACTCCGGCCAGGGGAAACAACCTCTCCGCATCTACCCTGTCAACCCCCTTCAGAATCTTGTATGTTTCAATGAGATCACCTCTCATTCTTCTAAACTCCAGAGAGTATCGGCCCATTCTACACAATCTCTCATCATAGGACAGCCCTCTCATCCCAGGAATCAACCTAGTGAACCTTCGTTGCACCGCCTCCAAGGCAAGTGTACTCCTCCTTAGATAAGGAGACCAAAACTGTGCACAGTACTCCAGGTGTGGTCTCACCAAGGCCCTGTACAAGTGACAAGTGGATCCATCGCGGCCTCCTGCTGAGCTCCCCACCCTCATAGATGCCAGTCCTGAGCCAATTCAATTCACTCCACTTGATATCAAAAAATGTCAGAGCACACTGGATACAGCAAAGGCTGTGGGCCCCAACAACATCACAGCTGTAGAGCTAAAGACCTGCACTCCAGAACTAGCCGTACTGCTACCCAAGCTGTTCCTGTACTGGCATCTACCTGACAAAGTGGAAAATTGGGCAGGTATGTCCTTTCTGCAAAAGGCAGCAAAATTCCAATCCAGCCAATTACTGCCCCATCAGTCTACTCTCAATCATCAGCAAAGTAACTAGCCAGGCCATGTAAATACTGTGGCTATAAGAGCAGGTCAGAGGCTGGGTATTCTCCGGCAAGTGACTCATCTCCTGACTCCCCAAAACCATTCGAGCACCTACAAGGCACAAGTCAGGATTGTGATTGAATATTCTCCACTTGCCTGGATGGTTGCAGATCGAACAACACTCAAGAAGCGCGACACAATCCAGCAGAAAGCAGTCCGCTTAATCCATCATCATAAACATTTACTCCCTCCTCATCCGGCACACTGTGGCTGCTAGGGCATCACCGAGAGTGGCTCGGTAGTACCACTATTCACCGAGCTGACTAAGTCCTCAAGGAGATAGCTGCCAGACTGGACTCACTGCAGGTGGAGAGAGAGCAAACACGAGGAAAAAAACGATTTGATCTCGTCCTCAACAATCTACCTGTCGCAGATCATCTGTCCATGACAGTATTGGTCACAGTGACCACTGCACAGTTCTTGTGGGGATGAAGTCCAGTATTCACACTGAGCACACCCCTTCATCGTGTTTTGTAGCACTACCACCGTACTAAATGGGATAGAATCAGAACATATCTAGCAGCTCAAAACTGGGCACCAAGGAGGTGCAGTGGGCCATCAGCAACAACGGAATTGTATTCCACCACACTCTGTAACCTCATGGAGTGACATATCCCTCCCTCTACCATTACCATCAAACCAACCCTGGTTCAATGAGGAGTGTTGAAAAGCATGCCAGGGGTATGTAAAAATCAGATACCAACTTGGTGAAGCTACAACACAGGACTATATGCATGCTAAACAGCAGCAACATTGCTATAGACAGAGCTAAGTGATCCCACACCCAATGGATCAGATCAAAGCTCTGCAGTCCTGCCACATCCAGTCGTGAATGGTGATGGACAATTAAACAACTAATGGGAGGAGGAGGCTCCTTGAACATCCCCATCCTAATCGATGGCGGAGCACAGCACGTTAGTGCAAAAGACAAGGCTGAAGCCTTCGCAATCATCTTCAGTCTCATTACAGCCTTGGTCCAAACATGGACAACAGAGCTGAAATACAGAGGTGAGGTGGGAGTGACTGTCCTCGACATCAAGGCAGCATTTGACTAAGTGTGGCACCAAGGAGCCCTCTTAAAACTGAAGTCAGTGGGGATCGGGGGAAAACTCTCCACTGGACGGTGTCATATCTAGCACAAGAAAGCTGGCTGTGGTTATTGGAGGCCAATGATCTTAGCCCCAGGTCATCGCTGCAGCAGTTAATCAGGACAGTGTCCTAGGCCAAACATCTTCAACTGCTTTATTAATGACCTTCAGAAGTGCGGATGTTTGCTGCTGATTGGACAGTGTCAAGTAAATTTGCAATTCGTCAGATATGAGGCAGTCTGTGTCCACATGCAGCAAGATGTGGACAACATTCAGGTTGGGGATGATAAGTGGCAAGTAACATTGGTGCCACACAAGTACCAGACAATGACCATCTCCAACAAGAGAGAGTCTAACCAGCTCCCCATGACATGCAATGGCATTACCATAATTGAATTCCCCACCATCTACATTCTGGGGGTCACCATTGACCAGAAACTTAACTCGATCAGCCAAATAATTACTGTGTCCACAAGTGCTAGTGAGAGGCTGGGTATTCTGTGCAAGTGACTCACCACCTCCTGACTCCCCAAAGCCTTTCCACCCCCTACAAGGCACAAGTCAGGAGTGCGATGGAATATTCTCCACTTGCCTGGACGGTTGCAGCTCCAAGTTTCACGAAGCGCGACACAATCCAGGGGAAAGCAGGCCGCTTAATCAGCCCCCCATACACCATCTTAAACATTTACTCCCTCCTCATATGACGCACTGTGTCAGCAAGGGCACAGAATGTCCTCTGGATGGGGGGACTTCAATGTCCACCACCAAGTGTGGCACAGTAGTGGGCTCATGTTTGTTCTCTCACCACCTGCCGTGAGCCAGTCTGGCTGCTATGTCCTTCAGGACTCAGCCAGCTTGGATAATCATGGTACTACCCAGCCACTGAGGACACCCCTTCATCGTGTTGCGTGCCCTACCACCGTGCTAAATGGGATAGATTAATAACACATCTAGCAGCTCATAACTAGGCATCCATGAGGCGCTGGGCCCATCAGCAGCAACAGAATTGTATTCCACCATGGCCCGGCATACAATTAGCATCAAACCAGCCCTGGTTCAATAATTAGTATTGAAGAGCATGCCAGGAGCTGCACCAAGTGTATTTGAAAATCAGACACCAACTTGGTGAAGCTACAACAAAGGACTATATCCATGCTAAGCAGCGGAAGCAGCATGATATAAACAGAGCTAAGCGATCCCACACCTAATCGATCAGATCAAAGCTCTGCAGTCCTGTCACATCCAGTCGTCAATGGTGATGGACAATTAACAACTAACGGGAGGAGGAGCCTCCTTGAACATCCCCATCCTCAACGATGGTGGAGCACAGCACGTGAGGGCAAAAGACAAGGCTGACGCCTTCGCAACCATCTTCAGTCACAATTGCCAAGTGGATGATGCATGAGACGGCCGGCTCCTGAGGTCCCCACCATCATTGATGCCAGTCTTCAGCCAATTCACTTCACTCCATGTGATATCAAGATTGGTAGAGTGCACTGGATACAGCAAAGGCTCTGGGCCCCGACAACATCCCGGCTGCAGAGCTGAAGACCTGTGCTCCAGAACTAGCTGCACCTCTAGCCAAGCTGTTCCAGTCCTGGTATCTACCCGACAAAGTCGTAAATTGCCCAGGTATGTCCAGTCGACATAAAGCTGGACTAATCCAACAGCCAGTTACCACCCCATTAACCACCTCTCCATCATCAGCAAAGTGATGGAAGCTGTCATCGACAATGCTATCAAGCGGCACTAACTCACAAATAACCTCCTCACTGATGCCCAGTTTGGTTTCCGCCAGGACCTCTTGGCTCCTGACCTCATTACAACCTTGGTCCAAACATGGACAAAAGAGCTGAATTCCAGAGGTGAGGTGAGAGTGACTGTCCTCGACATCAAGGCAGCATTTAACCGAGTGTGGCACCAAGGAGCCCTAATAAAACTGAAATCAATGGGGATCAAGGGAAAACTCTCCACTGGATGGTGTCATATCTAGCACAAAGGAAGATGGTTGTGGTTATTGGAGTCCAATCATCTCAGCCCCAAGTCATCGCTGCAGCGGTTACTCAGGACAGTGTCCTAGGCCCAACATCTTCAACTGCTTTATTAATGACCTTCAGAATTAGGGACGTTCGATGCTGATTGCACAGTGTTAATTTACATTTGCTATTCGTCAGATAATGAGGCAATCTGTGTCCAGCATGACATGGACAACATTGAGGTTGGGGATGATAAGTGGCAAGTAACATTTGTGACACACAAGTGCCAGACAATGAGCATCTCCAACAAGAGAGAGTCTAACCACCTCCCCATGACATTCAATGGCATTACCATCATTGAATCCCCCACCATCAACATCCTGGGGATCACCATTGACCAAAAACTTAACTAGATCAGCCAAATAAACACTGTGGCTACAAGTGCTAGTGAGAGGCTGGGTATTCTGCACAAGTGACTCACCTCCTCCTGATTCCCCAAAGCCTTTCTACCCCCTACAAGACAAGTCAGGAGTGCGATGGAATATTCTCCACTTGCCTGGACGGTTGCAGCTCCAACAACACTCACGAAGCTCGACACAATCCAGGGCAAAGCAGGCCGCTTAATCAGCTCCCCATCCACCATCTTAAACATTTACTCCCTCCTCATCCGGCGCACTGTGGCTGCGGGCACAGAATGTCCTCTGGGTGGGGGACTTCAATGTCCGTCACCAACTGTGGCTCGGTAGTACCACTATTCACCGAGCTGGCCAAGTCCTCAAGGAGATAGCTGCCAGACTGGACTCATACCAGGTGGTGAGAGAACAAACACGAGGAAAAAACCTACTTGATCTCGTCCTCACCAAACTACATATCGCAGATCATCTGTCCATGACAGTATTGGTTGCAGTGACCACCGCACACTCCTTGTGGAGATGAAGGCCCGTCTTCACACTGAGGACAACCTTTCATGGTGTTGTGTGGCACTACCACCGTACTAAATGGGATCGAATCAGAACAGATCTAGCGGCTAAAAACTGGGCACCAAGGAGGCGCTGTGGGCCATCAGCAGCAACGGAATTGTATTCCACCACACTCTGTAACCTCATGGGCTGATATATCCCTCCCTCTACCATTCCCAGCAAACCAATGCTGGTTCAATGAGGAGTGTTGACGAGCATGCCAGGTGTACCTGAAAATCAGATACCAACTTGGTGAAGCTACAACACAGGACTATATGCATGCTAACTAGCGGAAGCAGCATGCTATAGACAGAGCTAAGCGATCCCACACCCAATGGATCAGGTCAAAGCTCTGCAGTCCTGCCACATTCAGTCGTGCATGGTGATGGACAATTAACAACTAACATGAGGAGGAGGCTCCTTGAACATCCCCATCCTCAATGATGGCAGAGCCCACCTCGTGAGTGCAAAAGACAATGCCTTCGCAACCATCTTCAGTCACAATTGCCAAGTGGATGATGCATCTCGGCCTGCTCCTGAGCTTCCACCATCGCAGAAGCCAGTCTTCAGCCAATTCGCTTCACTCCCCGTGATATCAGGAACGGTAGAGCGCACTGAATGTACTCGACAAAGTGGTAAATTGGCCAGGTATGTCCAGTGCACAAAAAGCTGGACTATTCCAACAGCCGGTTACCACCCCATCAGCCATCACTCCATCATCAGCAAAGTGATGGAAGCTGTCATCGACAATGCTATCAAGCGGCACTTACGCACAAATAACCTGCTCACCGAGGCAGAGTTTGGTTTCCGCCTGACCTCGTTACAGTCTTGCTCCAAACATGGATACGAGCTATATTCCAGAGGTGAGGTGAGAGTGACTGTCCTCGACATCAAAGCAGCATTTGACCGAGTGTGGCAGCAAGGAGCCCTAGTAAAACTGAAGTCAATGGTAATCAGAGGAAAACTCTCCACTGGAGGATGTGATATCTAGCACAAGGAAGATGGCTGTGGTTATTGGAGGCCAATCATCTCAGACCCAGGTCATTGCTGCAGCAGTTACTCAGGACAGTGTCCTAGACCCAACATCTTCAACTGCTTTATTAATGACCTTCAGAAGTGGGGATGTTCGCTGCTGATTGCACAGTGCCAAGTTACATTCGCAATTCATCAGATAATGAGGCAGTCTGTGTCCACATGCAGCAAGACCTGGACAACATTCAGGTTGGGGATGATAAGTGGCAAGTAACATTTGTACCACACAAGTGCCAGACAATGATCATCTCGAACAAGAGAGAGTCTAACCACCTCCCCATGCCATTCAATGGCATTACCATTGTTGAATTCCCCACCAACAGCCTGGGGGTCACCATTGACCAGACACTTAATTAGATCGGCCAAATAAATATTGTGGCTATAAGAGCTAGTCAGACGCTGGGTATTCTGTGACAAGTGACTCACCTCCTCCTGACTCCCCAAAGCCTTTCCACCCCCTACAAGGCACAAGTCAGGAGTGTGATGGAATATACTCCACTTGCCTGGGCAGTTGCAGCTCCATCAAAACTCACGAAGCTCGGCACAATCCAGGGGAAAGCAGGCCGCTTAATCAGCCCCCCATCCACCATCTTAAACATTTATTCCCTCCTCATCCGGCTTACTGTGGCATCAAGGGCACAGAATGTCCTCTGGATGGGGGACTTCAATGTCCATCACCAAGTGTGGCTCGATAGTGGCTCGTGTTTGTCACTCACCACCTGCCGTGAGCCAGCCTGGCTTCTAAGTCCTTCAGGACTCAGCCAGCTTGGTCATTCATGGTACTACCCAGCCACTGAGGACACCCCTTCATCGTGTTGTGTGCCCTACCACCGTGCTAAATGGGATAGATTAAGAACACATCTAGCAGCTCAAAACTGGGCAACCATGAGGCGCTGTGGGCCCATCAGCAGCAACAGAATTGTATTCCACCATAATCTGAAACCTCATGGCCCGGCATATCTCTCATTCTACCATTAGCATCAAACCAGCCCTGGTTCAATAATTAGTGTTGAAGAGAATGCCCGGAGCTGCACCAAGTGTATCTGAAAATCAGAAACCAACTTGGTGAAGCTACAACACAGGACTATATGCAGGCGAAACAGTGGAAGCTGCATGCTATAGACAGAGCTAAGCGATCCTTCACCCAATCGATCAGATCAAAGCTCTGCAGTCCTGCCACACCCAGTCGGGAATGGTGATGGACAATTAACAACTAATGGGAGGAGGAGGCTCCTTGTACATCCCCATCCTCAATGATGGCAGAGCACAGCACGTCAGTGCAAAAGACAAGGCTGAAGCCTTGGCAAACATCTTCAGTCACGTGCCAAGGGGATGATGCATCTCGGCTGGCTCCTGAGGTCCCCATCATCACTGAACCCAGCCTTCAGTCAATTCGCTTCACTCCACGTGATATCAAGATTGGTAGAGCGCACTGGATACAGCAAAGTCTATGGGCCCCGCCACCATCCCGGCTGCAGAACTGAAGACCTGTGCTCCAGAACTAGCTGCACCTCTAGCCAAGTTGTTCCAGTACTGGCATCTACCCGACAAAGTGGTAAATTGCCCAGGTATGTCCAGTCCACATAAAGCTGGACTAATCCAACAGCCAGTTACCACCCCATTAACCACCTCTCCATCATCAGCAAAGTGATGGAAGCTGTCATCGACAATGCTATCAAGCGGCACTAACTCACAAATAACCTCCTCACCGATGCCCAGTTTGGTTTCCGCCAGGACCTCTTGGCTCCTGACCTCATTACAACCTTGGTCCAAACATGGACAAAAGAGCTGAATTCCAGAGGTGATGTGAGAGTGACTGTCCTCGACATCAAGGCAGCATTTGTCCGAGTGTGGCACCAAGGAGCCCTAATAAAACAGAAATCAATGGGGATCAGAGGAAAACTCTCCACTGGATGTTGTCACATCTAGCACAAAGGAAGATGGTTGTGGTTATTGGAGGCCAATCATCTCAGACCCAGGTCATCGCTGCAGCAGTTACTCAGGACAGTGTCCTAGGCTCAACATCTTAGCTGCTTTGTTAATGACCTTCAGAAGTGGGGATGTTCGCTACTGATTGCACAGTGTCAAGTTACATTCGCAATTCATCAGATAATGAGGCAGTCTGTGTCCAGCATGACCTGGACAACATTCAGGTTGGGGATGATAAGTGGCAAGTAACATTTGTGCCACACAAGTGCCAGACAATGACCATCTCCAACAAGAGAGAGTCTAACCACCACCCCATGACAATCAATGGCATTACCATTGTTGAATTCCCCACCATCAACATCCTGGGGGTCACCATTGACCTGGAACTTAACTAGATCAGTCAAATAAATATTGTGGCTACAAGAGCTAGTCAGACACTGGGTAGTCTGCGTAAGTGGCTCACCACCTCCTGACTCCCCAAAGCCTTTTCACTCCCTACAAGGCACAAGTCAGGAGTGCGATGGAATATTCTCCACTTGCCTGGACAGT
Source organism: Somniosus microcephalus (assembly GCF_052327205.1). NCBI lineage: Eukaryota > Metazoa > Chordata > Chondrichthyes > Squaliformes > Somniosidae > Somniosus > Somniosus microcephalus. The sequence continues at coordinate 6,530,942 of NC_141017.1, read as the reverse complement.
TGCAGCTCCATCAATACTCACGAAGCTCGACAGAATCCAGGGGAAAGCAGGCCGCTTAATCAGCCACCCATCCACCATCTTAAACATTTACTCCCTCCTCATCCATAGAAACATAGAAGATAGCAGCAGGAGTAGGCCATTCGGCCCCTCGAGTCTGCTCCGCCATTTAATGAGATCATGGCTGATCATCCAAATTCAGTACCCTGTCCCTGCTTTCTCCCCATATCCCTTGATCCCTTTAGCCTTAAGAGATATACCTAACTCCTTCTTGAATATATTTAATGAATTGGCCTCAACTGCCTTCTGTGGTAGAGAATTCCACAGGTTCACCACTCTCTGGGGGAAGAAATTCCTCCTCATCTCAGTCCTAAATGGCTTACCCCTTATCTTTAGACTGTAACCCCTGGTTCTGGACTCCCTCGCCATCGGGAACATCCTTCCTGCATGTAGTCTGTCTAGCCCTGTTAGAATTTTATAAGTTTCAATGAGATCCCCTCTCATTCTTCTAAACTCCAGCCCAATCGACATCATTCCTGCCATCCCAGGTATCAATCTGGTGAATCTTCGCTGCACTCCCTCCGTGGCAAGACCATCCTTCGTCAGATAAGGCGAACAAAATTGCACACAATCCTCAAGGTGTGGTCTCACCAAGGCCCTGTACAACTGCAGCAAGACATTCTTGCTCCTGTACTCAAATCCTTTTGCTATGAAGGCCAACGTAGCATTTGCCTTCTTAAGTGCCTGCTGCACCTGCATGCTTACCTTTAGCAACTGGTGCACAAGGACACCCAGGTCTCGTTGCACTTCCCCTTCTCCCAATCTATTGCTGTTCAGATAATAATCTGCCTTCCTGTTTTTGCCATCAAAGTGGATAACCTCGCACTTATCCACATTATATTGCATCTGCCATGCATCTGCCCAATCACCCAACCTGTCAAATCATACTAGAGTTTCTCGGCATCCTCCTCACAGCGCACACGCCCACCCAGCTTTGTGTCGTCTGCAAACTTGGAGATTTTACATCTAGTTCCCTCGTCTAGATCATTAATATATATTGTGAATAGCTGGGGTCCGAGCACCGATCCCTGCGGTACCCCACTAGTCACTGCCTGCCACTCGGAAAAAGAGCTGTTTATTCCAACTCTTTACTTCCTGTCTGCCAACCAGTTCTCTATCCAAGTCAGTACCTTACCCCCAATCCCATGTGCTTTAACTTTACACGCTAATCTCTTATCCAGCGCACTGTGGCGTCATGGCACAGAATGTCCTCTGGGTGGAGGACTTCAATGTCCATCACCAAGTGTGGCTCGATAGTGGCTCGTGTTTATTCTCTCACTACCTGCCATGAGCCAGTCTGGCTGCTATGTCCTTCAGGACTCAGGCAGCTCGGTCAATCATGGTGTGGTGTATGTAACCTGTTCCACCTTAAGAGAACTACCTTAAGAGATGTACTACTTTCTCTTGGCTGCTGTATACTGTAATACCGGTGGTGACCACACCGGTATATAAGTGTTGTGCAAGGATTTGCTGGGCAGTTCAGCCCTGACCTTCGAATAGTAAAGACCTGTTAAAAGTTATTCTTGTTGTCTGTGTCCAGTGATTGATCCTAAACATAACTGGAACATACAGACTCAACAGTGACGACGAGTCCGATCTTACCCTGCGGCAAATTTACATCCAAGGCAGCTTCGGCCTCAAAACGGGCGTCGAGAAGAGGCATCCGCCCTCATCATCCTGCTGAGCACCATCGCACGGGAGGCATCGAGAACCCGGGTTAAAAAGAAAAAGAATTCTGACCACGAAGCCCTCCATCAGCGACAGGCAGTGATCATCCCTTCTACCACAGTGGTGGGTAAGCCGATCAGCGACACGAGCAGACAGTCGGCCGCGTTGACTGTGGAGTAGGGGAGGGAAAACGGAGGAATAAGGGCGGAGAGCTCGACCACGGCCGGTAGAAAGGGCCGGGCTGCAATCGAGGCCGAGAGGCGCAGCGACTGGGGCAGCTTAAGGCTCGAGAGCCGCGGAGAACTCAAACGCAGCCGGTGTACAGGACCGGGCTGCGAGCAGGGCTGCGAGGCAAAGCAGCGTCGGGGAGTTGAGAAGGTTAAGGCACGAGAGCCGCGGAGAATTCAAACGCAGCCGGTGCAAAGGACCGGGCTGCAAGCGGGGCTGCAAGGCAAAGCAGCGTCGGGGAGTGAGAACCGCTGGGGAGGCGAGAACGGCAGCAGCAAGGCAATCGCCATTGCAGCCAGCGGGGGAAGAAGGCAAACGCGGGAATCCGCCATTGTAGTCGGCGGGGGAAGAAGACGAGCGCGGGAAAGACCGCCAAGCGCGGGAAGCTGCCATTTTAGTAGGCAGGGGAAGAAGACAAGCGCGGGAAGCCGCCATTTAAAAAAAAAAAAAAAAAAAATTTTTAAACTTGCAAGGATGCCTAAACATGGGCGCATTAATACCTTTGATAGTGATGTCGAAGATTGGACCATGTATGTAGAACGCATGGAAGTTTATTGTAAAGCAAATAAGGTACCCGATGATGAGAAAGCATTAACCTTATTAAGCTCAATGGGGGCGAGGACATACGGGCTATTGAAGCACCTTCTATCACCAAATAAACCGGCAGATCAGACCTTCGCGAATATTGTTACTGTCCTGAAAAATCATTTAAACCCCACGCCGCTGATGATAGCGGAACGATTTAAATTTTACAGAAGAACGCAGTTGAAAGATGAAAGCAACGCTGAATTTTTAATTGAACTACGTAAGCTATCGAAGTACTGTCAGTTTGGGACAGGGCTAGCAGATGCGCTGAGAGATAAATTTGTGTGTGGATTGTTAAAAGAAGGAACACAAAAGCGACTGCTTGAAGAGAATGATCTTACGCTTGATAAAGCTGTCACTATTGCAGCATCGCAAGAAGCCGCAGCAAGAGGCACTGCGGAAATGCAGCTACGGTCACTGGAACTCTGCACCAATCAAATGGTCTTGAGTACAGTAAAATGTTATCATTGTGGAAAGCCAACACACGATCAGAACCAGTGCTGGTTCAAAAATCAGGAATGCAGAAAATGTGGCAGGCTTGGTCACATAGCTAAAGTATGCCGGTCAGGAAAGAAGACCAGCAACAAAAAGTCACCGCAGGAAAAGTACAAAAAGGTACACAAGGTGACAGAGAACAGTTCGAATGAACAGAAGTCAGATTCAGACGCCAGCAGTAATGAACTGGGTAGTCGAAGAGTACACAATGTTGGTAAGGAAGCAGACCTCCAAACAATTTGGGTCACACTTCAGATAGCAGGAGTCCAAGAGAAGATGGAATTGGACACTGGATCGGCATTGATGGTCATGAATAAGAAAGATTACAAAAGGTTATTCCCACATATTCCCCTACGGGATACGGAGATTGTATTGAAAACATACACGGGGCAAAGAGTATACCCCATCGGGAAGATAGAGGTAAAGGTGGTCCACAAGGGCAAAGAAAGCCGAGGAATGGACTTATATGTGCTACCTGAGGGAGGTCCACCACTACTGGGACGGGAGTGGATTAGGAAAATAAATATGGACTGGCATTCCTTAAAAGCACTAACGGTAGATTCCGGTACAAAAGATGTCAAACCTAAACGATTGTCCAGAATATTGGACGATGCTAAAGAGGTGTTCCAACAAGGACTGGGAACACTGAGAGGAATTACGGCAAACATCAAGGTTGAAGAACATGCAAACCCGAAATTTTTCAAAGCAAATGCAATACGACCTGCTGTGGAAGCTGAGCTGGAAGGGCTAGAATGTTCAGGAGTACTGTCTAAGGTAGACTGGAGTGAGTGGGCCATGCCCATTGTCCCAGTCATGAAGCGTTCATCGAGCAACAAGCCGGGGGAACCGGGGAAGGTTCGCATCTGTGGTGATTTCAAGATCACTGTTAATCCGGTGCTTCACACGGTGCAGTATCTGCTTCCATGGATTGAGGATATCTTTGCTTCGTTGTCTGGCGGGAAACACTTCACCAAGATAGACCTGGCGCAGGCGTACTTACAGATGGAAGTTGAGGAAGAGTCACGCCAGTATCTCACGATCAACACGCATAGAGGCTTGTACTGGTACAATAGACTGGTTTTTGGAGTGGCATCGGCTCCAGCAATTTGGCAGAGGGCCATGGAGCAGGTATTACAGGGAATTCCAGGTACACAATGTTACCTGGACGATATTCTGATTACAGGAGATGATGACGAAGAACACCTTGCAAACTTGGAACTGGTGCTCACCAGATTGAAAGAATATGGTCTTCGAGTTAATTGCCAGAAATGTGAATTCTTTCAGAAGCGGATCTCGTACTGTGGTCATGTCATTGACCAGGAGGGGCTTCATAAGTCTCCTGACAAGATCGAAGCTGTTGTGAAGGCTCCCGCTCCAGATAATGTATCCCAATTGAGGTCGTTTCTAGGGTTGATTAACTATTACCATAAGTTTCTGCCAAATTTATCCACGGTGCTGCACCCGCTGAACGCTCTTTTGCAGAAGGGAGTACCATGGAAGTGGAGCGAGGACTGTAAGAGGGCTTTTCGCGAAAGCAAGGCATTGATCACCTCAGAGGAAGTGTTGGCTCACTTCAACCCAACGCTGCCTATTCGTTTGGCTTGTGATGCTTCTCCATATGGTATTGGGGCAGTACTCTCACACAAGTTGCCAAATGGCCAGGAGAGGCCAGTTGCGTTCGCATCCAGATCATTGACCTCCGCTGAGCGCAACTATGCTCAGATAGATAGGGAGGCTCTCAGCCTTGTGTGGGGAGTAAAGAAGTTTAATCATTACCTGCAGGGCCAAAAGTTTACGCTTCTGACAGACCACCAGCCGTTGGTATCCATTTTTGACCCTAAGAAGGGTGTTTCGGTGATGACAGCACAGAGACTCCAGAGATGGTCCCTTTTCCTAGGGGCACATCAATATCAGGTAGAATTCAAAGGTACAAAGCAGCATGGTAATGCTGATGGGCTGTCGCGCCTGCCACTACCTACAGAGGAGGAGGCACCGACGGTTGACCCTGTTGAGTTATTTCACTCGACCATCATCGAATGTTTACCAGTCACCAATGCAAGTATTGAAAGAGAAACCACAAACGACCCGACACTGTCCAGGGTCTACGAAGTGACAGTGAAGGGATGGCCAGCACATGGTGATCCACTGTTACCGGCATTCTCAGCAAGACGAGAACAGCTGTCCGTCTGTCAAGGAACATTGATGTATGGAACAAGGGTGATTATTCCTCCTAAGTTAAGAGAGAGAGTTCTAAAGGAACTGCATGAAGGTCATCTGGGGGAAGTCAAGATGAAAAGCCTTGCTAGGGCTTATGTGTGGTGGCCGGGTATCGACCAACAGATAGAGGAGCTGATGAAAAGCTGCTCAGGGTGCCAAAAAGTGCAAAATGCACCTCCGATTGCACCGCTGCATCCATGGGAGTGGCCTTCAACCCCATGGCAACGTGTACATATTGACTTTGCTGGTCCTTTCATGGACTCCATGTTTTTAATTGCGGTGGACGCACATTCTAAATGGCCAGAAGGATAACTACCACTACCTCGGAAAAGACGATCGCAGTGTTAAGAACGATATTTGCGAGAAATGGATTGCCAGAACAAATATGTTCAGACAACGGACCGCAGTTCGTGTCAGAAGAATTCCAGAGATTCATGAAGAAGAATGGGGTGAAACATTATACCTCTGCCCCATATCATCCGGCTACAAAATATTGAGTCACTGAGGACACCCCTTCATCGTGTCCTGTGGCCCTACCACCGTGCTAAATGGGATAGATTAAGAACACATCTAGCAGCTCAAAACTGGGCATCCATGAGGCGCTGGGCCCATCAGCAGCAACAGAATTTTATTCCACCATAATCTGTAACCTCATGGCCCGGCATATCCCTCATTCTACCATTACCATCAAACCAGCCCTGGTTCAATAAGGAGTGTTGAAGAGCATGCCAGGAGCTGCACCAAGTGTATCTGAAAACACAGGACTATATGCATGCTAAATAGCGAAAGCAGCATTTTATAGACAGAGCTAAGCGATCCGCACCCAATGGATCAGATCAAAGCTCTGCAGTCCTGCCACATCCAGTCGTGAATGGTGATGGACAATTAACAACTAACGGGAGGAGGAGGCTCCTTGAACATCCCCATCCTCAACGATGGCAGAGCACAGTACGTGACTGCAAAAGACAAGGCTGAAGCCTTCGCAACCATCTTTAGCCACGAGTGCCAAGTGGATGATGCATTACAGCTCCTGAGGTCCCACCATCACAGAAGCCAGTCTTCAACCAATTCGCTTCACTGACATGATATCAAGAACGGAAGAGCGCACTGGATACAGCAAAGGCTCTGGGACCCGACAACATCCCCGATACAGAGCTGAAGACCTCTGCTCCAGAAATAGCTGCACCTCTAGCCCAGCTGTTCCAGTACTGGCTTCTACCCGACAAAGTGGTAAATTGCCCAGGTATGTCCAGTCCACATAAAGCTGGACTAATCCAACAGCCAGTTACCGCCCCATTAACCACCTCTCCATCATCAGCAAAGTGATGGAAGCTGTCATCGACAATGCTATCAAGCGGCACTAACTCACAAATAACCTCCTCACCGATGCCCAGTTTGGTTTCCGCCAGGACCTCTTGGCTCCTGACCTCAATGCAACCTTGGTCCAAACATGGACAAAAGAGCTGAATTCCAGAGGTGAGGTGAGAGTGACTGTCCTCGACATCAAGGCAGCATTTGTCCGAGTGTGGCACCAAGGAGCCCTAATAAAACTGAAATCAATGGGGATCAGGGGAAAACTCTCCACTGGATGGTGTCATATCTAGCACAAAGGAAGATGGTTGTGGATATTGGAGGCCAATCATCTCAGACCCAGGTCATCGCTGCAGCAGTTACTCAGGACAGTGTCCTAGGCCCAACATCTTAGCTGCTTTGTTAATGACCTTCAGAAGTGGGGATGTTCGCTACTGATTGCACAGTGTCAAGTTACATTTGCAATTCATCAGATAATGAGGCAGTCTGTGTGCAGCACGACCGGCACAACATTCAGGTTGGGGATGATACGTGGCAAGTAACATTTGTGCCACACAAGTGCCAGACAATGACCATCTCCAACAAGAGAGAGTCTAACCACCACCCCATGACAATCAATGGCATTACCATTGTTGAATTCCCCACCATCAACATCCTGGGGGTCACCATTGACCAGGAACTTAACTAGATCAGCCAAATAAATATTGTGGCTACAAGAGCTAGTCAGACACTGGGTAGTCTGCGTAAGTGACTCACCACCTCCTGACTCCCCAAAGTCTTTTCACTCCCGACAAGGCACAAGTCAGGAGTGCGATGGAAAATTCTCCACTTGCCTGGACAGTTGCAGCTCCATCAATACTCACGAAGCTCGACCGAATCCAGGGGAAAGCAGGCCGCTTAATCAGCCACCCATGCACCATCTTAAACATTTACTCCCTTCTCATCCATAGAAACATAGAAGATAGCAGCAGGAGTAGGCCATTCGGCCCCTCGAGTCTGCTCTGCCATTTAATGAGATCATGGCTGATCATCCAAATTCAGTACACTGTCCCTGCTTTCTCCCCATATCCCTTGATCCCTTTAGCCTGAAGAAATATATCTAACTCCTTCTTGAATATATTTAATGAATTGGCCTCAACTGCCTTCTGTGGTAGAGAATTCCACAGGTTCACCACTCTCTGGGTGAAGAAATTCCTCCTCATCTGAGTCCTGAATGGCTTACCCCTGATCTTTAGACTGTAACCCCTGGTTCTGGACTCCCCCGCCATCGGGAACATCCTTCCTGCATCTAGTCTGTCTAGCCCTGTTAGAATTTTTTAAGTTTGAATGAGATCCCCTCTCATTCTTCTAAACTCCAGCCCAATCGACATCATTCCAGCCATCCCAGGTGTCAATCTGGTGAATATACGCTGCACTCCCTCCATGGCAAGAACATCCTTCCTCGGATAAGACGACCAAAATTGCACACAATACTCAAGGTGTGGTCTCACCAAGGCCCTGTACAACTGCAGCAAGATATCCTTGCTCCTGTACTCAAATCCTTTTGCTATGAAGGACAACGTAGCATTTGCCTTCTTAAGTGCCTGCTGCACCTGCATGCTTACCTTTAGCAACAGGTGCACAAGGACACCCAGGTCTCGTTGCACTTCCCCTTCTCCCAATATATTGCTGTTCAGATAATAATCTGCCTTCCTGTTTTTGCCACCAAAGTGGATAGCCTCGCATTTATCCACATTATATTGCATCTGCCATGCATCTGCCCAATCAGCCAACCTGTCAAATCATACTGGAGTTTCTCGGCATCCTCCTCACAGCACACATGCCCACCCAGCTTTGTGTCATCTGCAAACTTGGAGATATTACATCTAGTTCCCTCGTCTAGATCATTAATATATGTTGTCAATAGCTGGGGTCCTAGCACCGATCCCTGCGGCACCCCACTAGTCACTGCCTGCCACTCGGAAAAAGAGCCGTTTATTCCAACTCTTTTCTTCCTGTCTGCCAACCAGTTCTCTATCCAAGTCAGTGCCTTACCCCAATCCTATGTGCTTTAACGTTACACGCTAATCACTTATCCAGCGCACTGTGGCGTCATGGCACAGAATGTCCTCTGGGCGGGGGACTTCAATGTCCATCACCAAGTGTGGCTCGGTAGTGGCTCGTGTTTATTCTCTCGCTGCCTTGAGCCAGTCTGGCTGCTATGTCCTTCAGGACTCAGGCAGCTCGGTCAATCATGGTACTATTGAGTCACTGAGGACACCCCTTCATCGTGTCCTGTGCCCCTACCACCGTGCTAAATGGGATAGATTAAGAACACATCTAGCAGCTCAAAACTGGGCATCCATGAGGCGCTGGGCCCATCAGCAGCAACAGAATTTTATTCCACCATAATCTGTAACCTCATGGCCCGGCATATCCCTCATTCTACCATTACCATCAAACCAGCCCTGGTTCAATAAGGAGTGTTGAAGAGCATGCCAGGAGCTGCACCAAGTGTATCTGAAAACACAGGACTATATGCATGCTAAATAGCGAAAGCAGCATTTTATAGACAGAGCTAAGCGATCCACACCCAATGGAGCAGATCAAAGCTCTGCAGTCCTGCCACATCCAGTCGTGAATGGTGATGGACAATTAACAACTAACGGGAGGAGGAGGCTCCTTGAACATCCCCAACCTGTAAGATTCGAAATTTTCAGCCAAAATCACGCAAGAAAACTGGATAAAATAAGACTGTTTATTGACCAAAGTAAGCTTGCATAGAAAAACCTTTGATAAAAGGGCAGACAAAATGGCCGCCGGGCCCCGTGATCAGTTTCTGAACCATTTTATTTCTGTTACTGCAAGCCAGACAGGCTTGTGGATTGAAGACAGTAAGCCCGCGAAAGCCAGTATCTGGGAACTGAAACTCAGAGAAACAGCATACATATTCAATGAATTCTAAGTACAGGATGGGGCCCATCAAGATATGGGCGGACAATGCAAAAACACTTATACCCATTTATTGTACAAGGGAAAAACCGTTTAGCAGCCATCAAGGAAAATCTCCGGACCGATCAATATGCGAACCGAGCCGCGGTGACAATGAAAAAGACATTAAAAGACATTATCGGCCAGGAAGGCCAGTTTAAGTTATCACCGGCTCCGTTACAAGACAAAGCGCCCCTGCAGAGATTTCTGCCCGCCAAAATTAATACAAAGACAGGACTATGATTTGGCGGGAGATAAGACTGTCCCAAAAGAGTATAACTATGGATTGAAAGTCCATCAAAAACTTCGACTTGACTGGACGGCGGCTGCTTCTTCTTCTTGGACGACTCCAGACTTGCATTTTCTTCAAGTACTTCTTCTACAAGGAACGAACGAAGGACGGACGGTGCCAGAATCGGCGCCTCTTCCACTTCAGCAGATGCGGAATCGATGAAAACGTTTCGTCTTTTTAAAGACGGACGATTTCGGTGAAAAGGCAACGTGGTCGGTGTTCAGCCAAACAAGGCTCGGCCACGACGAGAAGACGACAAGGGTGGCCCGGGTACTGAGGTCGGGAGATCATCGATGACCCAGGCCGAAGGAGAAGACACCCTCAGGAAAACCGACGATCCAGGCCAGAGAGAGGACATTCCGGGCCTGACACTTCCGTGTCTCAACATCCCATTGGGTTGTTGCTCTGCTCCATGAACAAAAATCGACGACAGACTTAATGGATCTCAACCTTGACGAGCGCTCATCGAGGCTGTGTCTACCCCACCGCCTTGAGGGAGAGAGAATATCGACTGCGCCAGAAGCTTCCAAATCCCCATGACGACGGAAAGCGGTGCCAAAAGGCTGCGAACCCCCTTTTTTTCGCGATTTCGAGAGTGGTGAGCATGATCCCAAGTTCCCCAGGTCGAAACTTAATTTAGGTATAGGGGAGGGAGTTAAGGGTAATCGTAATGTGTGTCCCCTTTTTCGATGTGCTGTGTGTTCCCCATTTCCATAGAGTTAAGTTCATAAATTTGTGTATGATTGTAGTAACTTTAATCTGTGCCTATGACATGTATTTTGTAATGCTTCAAACTGTTTAAAAATAAAAGCATCCATTTCGTGCTATTCAACCTGGTCTATTGAGTTCTTTCTCTGCACTACTGTTCTCTGCATCTAAGTCCAAGGTCTAGAACCATAGGGGGAGTGGGTCGAACCACTCAAGGGTAATTATTGCACGAAACCTGGCAGGAGACCAGAACGAGCGAGAGAAACCCCCAACAGAAATGGCGACCGCGGCAGGATCTTGGCAGCAGGAAAGTAGTGTGTTAGATCAAGGTCTGAATAAACGAGATGTGATGGACGAAAGAAAAGCCGATTATGTTTTTGGAAAAGTTAACCTCACAAAGCAATGGATATCTGACCTGTTGAGAGATAGGTGCCCGCTAGACGCAGCCATCAAGTGGACAGCGGGTAAAGAGCATAAGAAATCTGTAGAGAAGGCGGTCTGACTGATGTGCTACAAGAAGCAAGTCCAGCTTTTGGACCAGGTCATTGCAGCACAGACAGCCCAGATCAACGGTTTGCTTAAAGACGTAGAGGAGAAGGTTGCGGGAGGTCAGCAACTGATTGAAGCGCTTAACGCGCTGAATCAGGAACGCCACTCCATAATTCGCTGCCACGAGACCCGGGTAGAGTATATAAAATGTCAGGTCATTGAAGCCAAGGCCAGTGAAGGTAGTATGAGAGAGAGGTGTTTCCGTCTAGCTAAGCAAATAGAGGCCCAAGAGGAAAAACTTCTGGGAGCCAGGGCAGCATATAAGATGGCCATGGAGGATAGATCTGAGAGCACCGACCACAGCGCTTGCCGTCGGGAGCAAGAGGACCTGAGAACGGCCCTAGCCAAGGCAAACGGGTTGGTGTGTCTCATAAATCCACCAGCGAGTCAGCTATTGCTAGCCAAGGAATCCAAAATACCGACCCCACAAGAGGCAGTTGGGGTACCAACTCCCGAACCCTCTGCGCCTCCTGCTTATGAGGAGTCTTGGACTCCGGAGAAGGAGACAGCGACGGTAGAGGAAGAGAGTCCTGAGGTAGAGCAACCCCAGATAGTAGAGTCAGGGCCGGCGCCGATGTGTCCAACGAGACACCGGAGGCTTGATCCAAATGAAGCGAATGGCGATGACGGACCCCTTGAGAGTCAGATCGTAATGCCCCATAGCGCACGACAGCTAAGATAAGTCACATCCCAAAACTCTCCGAGTCAGGAGATCCCTCCGTGCATTTCAGGGACGTGGAGCAGACCGCAGCAGTCGCTCCTCCAGTGTCTCCCTGACGAGAGCAAGAGAGGGCACAGGGACTATGAGTTGCTACGGGATGAGATTCTGGAGATCATGGGAGAGGGGGACGGAACTCTGTTCCTCCGTTTAGAAAAGACAGTGCAGCTAGAGGGAGAACCCCCACGGGTTTTCGCCGACAGGTTGTGGCCAGTGTATCGGCGCAGCTGCCCGGGCGGGCCGGCCCGGGCCAGGCTGGATGGTGAACAGAGAGCTCATTGGCTTCGATGCCTGGTAGCAGGTTGCTTGCCAGTAGTGAGGGAGCAGGCCAAAGCATGGTTTGACCCCACTAACGCCCGCTCCACGGAGGATCTAGTACTAGATCAGCTCATGATCAGTTATAGGAACAACAAAGGCAAGAAAACGCCTGTTGTAAAAGGAAAGGTGCATGAGGTGAGGCCCGCAGCCTCTGCTAAAAGGGAATGGCGTCAGGAGGGAAATCGCCCTCCCCAAGCCAACAGCAGTTGTTACGGGCGTGGGAAGGAGGGTCATTGGCGCAAGGACTGTAGGAATCCATGGAAGGATAAGAGAGAGAGCGTTCACCGCAGCCCAAGACCGAGCCCAAGCCCAAGTCGCCCACGGTCCGATCGTTTACCCAGCACCAGCACAAGCACAAGTGCAGACCGCTGCCCCAACACCAGTCCAGAACCCAACCGTAGCCCCCGCCCCAACCACAGGGGGTGGTGCGGTTGTGGATCCCGCTGCGATCGAGTCAGTCTTGGAGGCTATGCGGTCTCTAATGACCTGGCAGGGGAAGGTAGCGGTCGCCAACAGCCCTATCACTCCCGAGACCCCAACCGAAGCACCTAAATGACTGACGCCCGCGCAGCCCGTCTACCTGTGTCCGCTCCGCTATGACGCCTGGAGAAGACCTGTGGTGGAGATGGAGGTGGAAAGACAAAAGGGTAGTTACCTGTTGGATACGGGAGCTTCGTGTACCGTGATCCACACAGATAAACCTTTCGCCTCACCTCTGTCCGCCCAGGCTCCATACTCAGTAGCGGGTTTCACAGGCAGAGAACAGGCTGGCGCATACTCCATCCCGCTCTCCATTCAGTTGGGAGCACTCCACACCACATGGACGTGCATCCTATTAAAGTGGAAGGAGGGGGGTGGAAAAGGCATCCTCGGGGCTGATTTCTTGGTGGAACACGGGATCCTCGTGGACCTGAGAAATCACTGTCTCTGGGGAGCCGAGAGCGGTTTAGGTAAGGTAGTCGTTATCCCAGGGAAGGAAGAAAAGGGGGACCTATGCACCATGAAGCCGTCAGGAGGTTACGATCTCGAGCTCATGGTAGCGAACGTCCCAATGGACTTGCAGGCGTGTGTGTCGGAAAATCTGACCGCATTTGCCACCCACAAGCATGACTGTGGGAGAGTCACTGGGTTTGAAGTCAGCGTAGACGGGGACCCCATGATCCGACCCCAAAAGCAGTATAATTTCCCCAAGGAGGCAGAACCCGACATGGAGAGAGCAATATCTTCATTGGTGCAGCAGGGCGTATTGAGAACGATAGCCACTCACGTGAACTCCCCATTATGGCCGGTAAAGAAGCCGAACAATTCATGGAGGGCCACGGTGGACTACAGAGTCCTCAATAGTAACATCCCAGCCTGCGCGCCCACGGTAGCAGCAGTTGCAGACCTAATAGGGAGCATTCCAGCATCGGCGACCACGTTCACGGTGCTGGACATCTCAAACGGTTTCTGGTCCATCCCGCTGCGGCGGGAGGATCAGTACAAGTTTGCCTTTACTTTCAAAGGGCAACAGTACACTTGGAACTGCTTACCACAGGGTTTTCACAACAGCCCCAGCATTTTCCATCAATGCATGGCGGGGAGTTTAAAAGAGTTTAGCCAGCCCAACCAGATAGTACAGTATGTGGACGACTTACTCCTGTTCACGGACACAAGGGAGGAGCACGGCCCACTATTAGCCGAATTGTTGGGACTGTTAGAAAGGAAAGGTTTCAAAGTAAACCCAAAGAAAGCCCAGATCGGCCAGCAGGAAGTCAAATTCCTAGGTCTGGCCATCCGCGCTGGAGAAAGAGCCATAGATAAGGCCAGAAGGGAATCAATACAAGATCTGCCGATTCCCAACACAGTAACGGGTGTAAGGTCCTTTTTGGGGTTGACCGGGTACTGCAGAGATTTCATCGAGGACTTGTTGTACGGGGACCCTTGGGTCAGAGCGATCATAACATGATCGATTTCTCACTCGAAATGGAGAGCGAAGAAATTGACTCAGAGACTAAGGTCCTGAATTTAAACAAGGGGAATTATGATGCCATGAGACGGGAACTGAGTAGGTCTGATTGGACAACGTTCCTGGGAGGACTGGAGGTAGATAAACAATGGCAAACATTTAAAGATAGAATGACAAAATTGCAAAAATTGTTTATACCAATCTGGCATAAAAGGAAATCTAAAAAGGTGACTCAACCGTGGATAACAGGGGAAATTAGAGACAGCATAAAATCCAAAGATAGGGCGTATAAAATAGCCAAAAAAAGCGCCAGAGCGGAAGATTGGGAACAGTTTAAGATAGAGCAAAGGAGGGCAAAGGGCATGATCAAGAGGGGCAAAATAGCTTACGAAAACAAGCTGGCGGAAAATATAAAAACTAACTCCAAAAGCTTTTATAAATATATCAAAAGGAAAAGACTGGTGAAAACCAAAGTTGGTCCATTGCAGTCAGATACGGGGGAATATATAATGGGAAATAAGGAAATGGCAGATCAACTAAATGCATACTTTGGGTCAGTCTTTACGAAGGAAGACACAAAAAACCTCCCTGGGATATCGGGAAAAATAGGGACATTGGCAAAGGAGGAACTGACGCAAATCAATATCTCTAAGGATATGGTGTTAAGGAAGCTAAAGGGATTGAAGGTGGACAAATCCCCAGGGCCTGATAACATGCATCCTAGGGTACTGAAGGAGGTGGCCCTAGAGATAGCGGATGCACTAAGGATGATTTTTCAGAATTCATTAGACTCGGGAACAGTGCCGATGGATTGGAGGGTAGCTAACGTTACCCCACTATTCAAAAAGGGGGGTAGGGAAAAAGCAGGTAATTACAGACCTGTAAGCCTTACATCAGTTGTGGGCAAAATGCTGGAGTCCATCATTAAGGATGAAATAGCGGAGCACTTAGCAAATGGGGACAGGATAGGACAGAGTCAACATGGATTTACAAAGGGTAAATCGTGCTTGACTAATCTATTGGAATTTTTTGAGGGAGTAACTGGTAGAATAGATGGGGGAGAGCCAGTAGATGTGGTGTACCTGGACTTCCAAAAGGCCTTCGATAAGGTCCCACATAAAAGATTAGCATGGAAAATTGAGGCTCATGGGATAAAGGGGAAAGTTTTGGCGTGGATAGGGAACTGGCTGTCAGATAGAAAACAGAGAGTTGGAATAAACGGCTCATTTTCTGAATGGCAGGCAGTAACAAGTGGGGTACCACAGGGATCTGTCCTGGGCCCCCAGCTGTTCACAATTTACATTAATGACCTGGATCAGGGAGTCGGATGCAGCATTTCCAAATTTGCAGACGACACTAAACTAGGAGGGGGGGTGGGCTCAGAGGAAGAGACCAGGAAGCTCCAGAGCGATTTGGACAGACTGGGCGATTGGGCGGATAAATGGCAGATGCACTATAATGTGGACAAGTGCGAAGTTATCCACCTTGGGTGCAGGAACGGGAGGGCAAATTATTATTTAAATGGCAATAGATTGGGAGAGGGGGAAGTACAGAGAGACCTGGGTGTTCTTGTACACCAGTCACTGAAGGCGAGCATGCAGGTGCAACAGGCGGTCAAGAAGGCAAACGGTATGCTGGCCTTCATAGCAAAAGGGTTAGAATACAGGAACAGGGATACCTTGCTGCAGCTGTACAGGGCACTGGTGAGACCACACCTCGAGTACTGTGTACAGTTTTGGTCGCCTCATCTGAGGAAGGATGTTCTTGCCATGGAGGGGGTGCAGCGGCGATTCACCAGGCTGATACCAGGAATGGCGGGAATGACCTATGAGGAGAGACTATGTAGTTTAGGGATGTACACACTGGAGTTTAGAAGATTGAGAGGGGACCTCATAGAAGTGTATAAAATTCTGACAGGTCTAGACAGACTGGATGCAGAAGGAATGTTTCCCTTGGCGGGTGAGAACAGAACTAGAGGACATAATTTAAGGATAAGGGCTAAACCATTTAGGACAGAGATGAGGGGGAATTTCTTCACTCAGAGAGTGGTGAACCTGTGGAACTCATTGCCACAGAGGGCAGTGTACGCCAGCTCATTAAATATATTTAAGAGGGAATTAGATATATTTCTACGGGCAAAAGGGGTTAAGGGTTACGGAGAGAAGGCGGGGACGGGATACTGAATTAAAGGATCAGCCATGATCTCATCGAATGGCGGAGCAGGCACGAAGGGCCGAATGGCCTACTCCTGCTCCTATCTTCTATGTATCTATGTATCTATGCTGCCACAGCAGCCCCGCTACTTCGACTCTTACACAAGGGAGTCGAGTGGTCTTGGGATGAGGGGTGCCAGGCAGCATTCGAGAAGTTGAAAAGAGATCTGCAGACCGCGCCAGCCCTAGGGGCCATAGATGGGGGAGAGGAGTTCTTCCTGGAGGTAGCCGCTAGTGGGGACAGCCTGAGCGCAGTGTTGCTCCAGGAGCGGCACGGCAAGCTGAGACCAGTGGTTTATTCCTCCCGGGTGCTCACGGATGTAGAGAGGAGTTTCTCCAATTGCGAACGGCATCTCCTGGCCACGCATTGGGCTGTGAACTGATCAGTGATCTTCACAGGAACCTCTCCCATCACGCTCCTCACCCATCACACCCCCACAAAGATGCTTCTGGATGGAAGGATTAAGGACGGGACCGTAAGCAGCGCTCGGATTGCGCGCTGGACCCTCCTCCTTTCCCAGATGGATCTCAAAGTTAAAGGCCTCTGCACGCCAAGGCTCGCAGCCAATATGGCATATCCCGGGACAGCCCATCGATGTTCCGTAGAAGGGGTATGGGAAGTCGACATAGGTTTACGGGCCGGGATACATCCCACAGGCCGCGAAATCTACGTAGACGGTTCTAGCACTGTATCTGATGGCAAACGACTCACAGGGTGTGGAGTTTATGACCCTGCGGCAAACATTGCCCTGGCAATTAAGCTCCCCAGCACTATGAGCGCACAGCAGGCTGAACTGTCCGCGGTGGCGTACGTGGTTACCCACCCCGAGATTTTCCCAACCCCATACACGATTTGCTCAGACAGCATGTTCACCTGCAATTCGTGTACAGAGTACCTCGCCATCTGGTCCCGACGCGGATACACCTCCGCGGACGGGCGGCCTTTAACAGTTAAGCCCTTGCTGGAAAAGATCCTAGCAGCTGTGGGGGAGAAAGGAGAGGTGTTCATCCATAAGGTAAAGGCTCACTCCACCACAGAACCCCGCGGCCAGGACAACCAGCAGGCGGATGCGCTAGCCAGGGAGGGTGCCCGCAACGGCATTCTCTGGGACCCCTATGGACCCGGACCCGTGGCGGCGATCCAAGGCAGGCAGGGAGTTCCAGGGAACACAGTGGTGACACCGCCCCCAGACCTAAAGACCGTCCAAACCCTGGATCCCGCCCTAAAAGCAGTCCTAAAAGCCATCACCGAAGGCAAGCAGGTAGAGGGTCCGTACAGTGCGGCAGCCCTCACAGTCAAGGAAGGTATGCTGTTCCGAGAGGAGCAGTGGGTTGTGCCGCAGCAGCACCGGAGGGAGTTCCTGCAACTGGCCCACGAGGGTCCAGGAGCGGGACACCCCGGGCCTGAGGTCACCTGGCAACGGGTAGAGCAGGCGGGATGGTGGCCGGGACTTCGGGACGATGTCCGCGAGTTCTGCACAAGCTGTCTTGTGTGCGCTGCTAACAACCCAGACCCCCACAAAAGGAAGGTGCCCATGGGGCACATCAGGAGGGTAGAGGGACCATGGCAGTCGATTCAGGTCGACTACATAGGGCCCCTGCCCGCCGCCCAGGGAGGCTATAAATACTGCCTTGTCCTGGTAGATGTGTTCACCAAATGGGTAGAAGCTTTCCCGTGCAGAACAGCTACGGCACTGGGTACTGCTAAAATCTTGATTCGGGAAGTGTTCTCACGGTGGGGACTCCCCCGTTTTGTAGAGTCCGACCAAGGGAGTCAGTTCACCGGTCAAGTAATGCAGAACGCCCTCATGCTCTTGGGCATTGAGGGGAAGTGGCACGTAGCATACAATCCCCATTCATCCGGGATTGTTGAGCGTATGAATCGGACCCTCAAGGAAAAGCTGAGGAAAGAGACAATGGGCTCGCCCCAGAAATGGGCGGAGGTCCTGCCTTTAGTCCTCATGGGGATCCGAGCCAGCCAGTCCAAAAGTACGGGGTATTCCCCGCACGAATTAATGACTGGAAGGATCATGCGAACACCCACCCATGTACTAGCCCCGGTGCTCACTGAGGGCCAGCTCCGAGAGGTGAAACGGGACAAATTCGCCCAAACCCTTTTGGAGCGCCTGAGACAGATTTATGGGCAGGCGGCTGGGGACATGGGAAGACAGCACCAGGGAAATAAACTGTTATTGGAACCTCGGAAACAACAAGAGTGGGTAGTCGGAGACCAGGTCATGGTCCGAAACTACGCCAGGGTAGGGAGTTTTGAATCACTGTACATGGGGCCATACAGCATTGTGGACAAGGCCAGCCCCATGGTTTATGCAGTGAAGATGCCCCGACGTACCAAATGGTTTCACATCAACCAGTGTAAACTGTTTAAACCGGGTGCACATGGGCCATCAAAGGGGACCAGGTCTGGGAACAAAGATCCTCAGCCTGTAACAGAGTCACAGACCACACAGGCTGGAACAGTAGCCTGCGTGAAGGGAGAGGCCATCCCATTGGAGTGGGAGGTCTCATCTTTTGAATGGGATTTAGGCAGGAGAGAGCCCGAACAGCTCAACCTCACTTTAGACCCAATCACGGAGGAGGAAGAGTCAGAGGACGACGATCCCGCCCTCGACTCAAGCTTGGGGGAGGTAGGGAATGGGGGCGGAGACTCACTACCTGTAGGGACAGGTGAGGTGGAGTTGGAAGCCACAGATCCCGACCCCGGGGGGGCGGAGCCCGAGGGAGGGGAGCTGGAGTCCGCAGCTGTGGAGGAACCACAGGCTGTGACGGTGGCAGTCCCAACCCCCGGTCCATCAGCCCCGGGAGCCCAACCCAAAGCAGCCCCTCGTAGGTCGGCTCGAGCGCCCCAGCCCAGAAAATTTTGGCCAGATTCTCCCCATCTTTCCCAACCACGGTTTAGAGCAGCCCCAGGAAGGCATGGTCCCCGTTCAGCAGCAACAGGCTGCGGGGGATCAAAGCCAAAGATCAGTGCAGCCCCACCGCAGGGTGTGGCGCACGACAGATCTCACAGGGATTAGGCAAGCCGCCCCGCGGAGGGCGGCGCTGTACATAAGTTAAGTTAGATAATTATGGCAATAATTTAAGGAAATATATAGCGTTAAGATATGTTAAGAGTACAATTTTCAAAGTCTGCCCGATATGTGTGTTTGTTTGGGAGCGGGGTCCAGGAACCCGCGCGTCCATTTAATTAGGCCAGCACCTATTGGGAGCCCGGCTACATCATTTTATTGGTTACAGAAACCTGGGATATGATGGAAAAGATTCTCATCGCGTTCATGGCGATCGGGTGCGGGTGGGCCTACCGAGGCCGCACCAAGGACGTCATCATTTTCGGGTGCTCCGGGGACACGGCCCCCATCGCAACGGATGGGACGGGGGAGCGAGAGGTTGAGGAAACCGCCACCTACTTCCACCAAGGGAGATGGCCAGGTTGGCTGGGAACGAATTCTACGGAATATTCCAGCAATTTCGGTTTTGCCTACCAAGAGACTTCGTTAACGTGCCCTCGGGTGAGGATCCTTGCGCCCAGAGTCAGCGTTACCGTGGGAAAGAGGATTTGTCTGGTGTGCAATGGGAACGTACCACTAAGGGGATGGTGGTGGCTACGAAAGCTGGGAAAGGACATAAGAAACTCTACGGTCGAGTGGGAGCGACTGGGTAATAATACCCATCGGACTATTACGGGGACTCACGGACAATTACGTGTGTGTTGGGACAAATGGTGGGAACCAGATGAAGGAATATATGTCTGTATGTGGGGTTCGAGACACGTCTGCCCCAAGGGCGTATCCATCTTCTTCCAGAGGCAGTGGCAGGATGAAGGGAAGGGGATGAGATGGGATGTTAGCACTCGAGCGTGCGGAGCCCCATACTCCCCTATTCCGGTAAACGCCACTGAACTCATCACCCGCCCACGCAAGCCCCTGCCCACGCTTCCGATAGCACTAGCCCAGAAAGGAGGGTGCCCAACCACCACCAAGGGACCCGGGAACGGTTTAGTATTGGTACCCACCGGTCAGGTGCTGTACCAAGGGGTACACTACGCGGTGGCCTCAGTGATTTTAAATCTCACTGAGGTACGATTGCCGGAGTGGTGTCCCAAAGAAATGGAACAATTATAGCAGGTCCTGTTAACCCGTATGTTTAGACAGTTTTACGAATTTGACTTTGCCGACATCGACAGAGACAAATTATACACCACACCGCCAGGAGTGTTGGATCGAGTCGGGAGGCAAAGAAGGGGTACTGTAAATGACATATTCACTGCTTTTAATACCGGGACATCTGTTGTCAACACTCTAGATAACGTGGAGCTGCAGACACAGATCAACGGTTTAAAAGCCCAGTTAAGAAACATACTGACAGACGAAAATAAGGTAGTGGGTTCTGAGTTGCATGTGGACCAGGCCATGACACTACACTTTAAGGATATAATCGCTGAGCTGGAGAAACACGCGAGAACGGTAAATGCGCTCATTAAGGAGGATCGGAATGCGTCCGATCAAGCTGCGCAAAACGAGGCCTGTGTGCTGTACGGGGCGTGGTTACTGGGCGAGGGCCGCAGTAATCTTGAGGATTTAAAACAGGGTTTGGTCCCGTCCTGGATCAGCAACAAGCACTTGCAAGCGCTCCACCCTTTTGAGAATGCATTAAGCCCGTGCCAGCTCAGACTAGCCGCAGAAGCATACCCAGTCCCAGTGGACTGCGGACATTCGAATCATACTATCATGGGAATAGTAGTAAGAATGCCGGTGTTGGGTCCCGCAGCAAAGCCCGCCCCGGTATACAGAGTAGAGAACATTGGAGTCATTCAGGGGGGCGCACACATTCGTTACGCAGTGGTCCCGCCTTACGTCATCAGATGGGAGCGTACGATGACAGGCACCGACCTCTCGGGATGTCGGAGCCGGGGAGCACACATCATCCTGTGTCCCCAGCACTTGAATGCCTTTTTGAAACCACAGTGCGGGTTCAGAACTGCTAGCGCGAAGCCGGTAAATTGCACCATGGAGGCAATGGCAGAGGACCATGTGTCCCCGCAGGTAGCATATATCGGGGGTGGGACATACTGCGTCACCACTGCAGCGCCTCAGTACCGATACGGACAACACGAGTGGTGTTCGATCGGTGATAGCAGTTTCTGTTTCAAACCCAGGGCCGAGGTTCAAGTGGCACAACAACGAATTGTCCCCATTCCTGCGCCCTCCACCGTTCACATCACTATCAAAGAGAATTTCACAGACTTACAACGATTTGTCGCGCATTTTGGTTATGTCATTCCCCCTCTTCCCGAACACCTCACAAAGATTTTAAAAGCCGTTATAGTTTCACAGAAACATTTCTACACACTGGAGCAGAAGACTTTAGAGATAGGAAAAGACATATTGGACATAACCATCCCACCATGGTAGGACTTGTTCACCAACATAGAGGTCCCAGCCTGGATTAGAATAGCATCCCACATCCTAGTAGTGTGTTAGGTTTTAATTGTGATATTTTTGCTCTTCGTGCATTGCAAAAGAGGCAAACGCCTCCAGAGGCACGAGAACGCAGGAGAATGGAGAGAACGCTATGTGCGAATGGGGGAAGAAGACACCCCACTTTAAGCTGCTAGTATAAGATTAAGTGTCCCTCCATTTAAAAAATTTTTCAAACTTCGCGTTTTTTTGTGTATGTTTTGGGTTATAAGGAAATAAGTATTGTTATGTTATTAGTTGTCCTTAAGTTTTTGGATTAATAAAAGGTGTATGCAGATGGCGCAAGAGGGTATCGACCTCTGCACTTCTGACAGATGAATGTGTTAGTTTAAGATATGCTGTCTATGATGGTCCAAATGTGCAAAAGGTAATTTTCGTTTTCTTCGGAAATGGGAACTGCATGTGTCGTGAGGGTCATAGATAGTTAAGTGCCAGGAATGTTTGGATGTGGGGAATCAGGGAAAATTTGCTCACCAAGGATTATTGATACTTTAAGCAAGCTATCAGTATCACAGGGGGGCCTGTAAGATTCGAAATTTTCAGCAAAAATCACGCAAGAAAACTGGATAAAATAAGACTGTTTATTGACCAAAGTAAGCTTGCACAGAAAAACCTTTGATAAAAGGGCATACAAAATGGCCGCCAGGCCCCGTGATCAGTTTCTGAACCATTTTATTTCTGTTACTGCAAGCCAGACAGGCTTGTGGATTGAAGACAGTAAGCCCGCGAAAGCCAGTATCTGGGAACTGAAACTCAGAGAAACAGCATACATATTCAATGAATTCTAAGTACAGGATGGGGCCCATCAAGATATGGGCGGACAATGCAAAAACACTTATACCCATTTATTGTACAAGGGAAAAACCGTTTAGCAGCCATCAAGGAAAATCTCCGGACCGATCAATATGCGAACCGAGCCGCGGTGACAATGAAAAAGACATTAAAAGACATTATCGGCCAGGAAGGCCAGTTTAAGTTATCACCGGCTCCGTTACAAGACAAAGCGCCCCTGCAGAGATTTCTGCCCGCCAAAATTAATACAAAGACAGGACTATGATTTGGCGGGAGATAAGACTGTCCCAAAAGAGTATAACTATGGATTGAAAGTCCATCAAAAACTTCGACTTGACTGGACGGCGGCTGCTTCTTCTTCTTGGACGACTCCAGACTTGCATTTTCTTCAAGAACTTCTTCTACAAGGAACGAACGAAGGACGGACGGTGCCAGAATCGGCGCCTCTTCCACTTCAGCAGATGCGGAATCGATGAAAACGTTTCGTCTTTTTAAAGACGGACGATTTCGGTGAAAAGGCAACGTGGTCGGTGTTCAGCCAAACAAGGCTCGGCCACGACGAGAAGACGACAAGGGTGGCCCGGGTACTGAGGTCGGGAGATCATCGACGACCCAGGCCGAAGGAGAAGACACCCTCAGGAAAACCGACGATCCAGGCCAGAGAGAGGACATTCCGGGCCTGACACTTCCGTGTCTCAACATCCCATTGGGTTGTTGCTCTGCTCCATGAACAAAAATCGACGACAGACTTAGTGGATCTCAACCTTGATGAGCGCTCATCGAGGCTGTGTCTACCCCACTGCCTCGAGGGAGAGAGAATATCGACTGCGCCAGAAGCTTCCAAATCACCGTGACGATGGAAAGCGGTGCCAAAAGGCTGCGAACCCCCTTTTTTTCGCGATTTCGAGAGTGGTCAGCATGATCCCAAGTTCCCCAGGTCGAAACTTAGTTTAGGTATAGGGGAGGGAGTTAAGGGTAATCGTAATGTGTGTCCCCTTTTTCGATGTGCCGTGTGTTCCCCATTTCCATAGAGTGAGGTTCATAAATTTGTGTATGATTGTAGTAACTTTAATCTGTGCCTATGACATGTATTTTGTAATGCTTCAAACTGTTTAAAAATAAAAGCATCCATTTCGTGCTATTCAACCTGGTCTATTGAGTTCTTTCTCTGCACTACTGTTCTCTGCATCTAAGTCCAAGGTCTAGCACCGTAGGGGGAGTGGGTCGAACCACTCAAGGGTAATTATTGCACGAAAACTGGCAGGAGACCAGAATGAGCGAGAGAAACCCCCTACAATCCTCAAAGATGGCAGAGCACAGTACGTGAGTGCAAAAGACAAGGCTGAAGCCTTCGCAACCATCTTTAGCCACGAGTGCCAAGTGGATGATGCATTACAGGTCCTGAGGTCCCACCATCACAGAAGCCAGTCTTCAACCAATTCGCTTCACTGACATGATATCAAGAACGGTAGAGCGCACTGGATACAGCAAAGGCTCTGGGACCCTACAACATCCCGGATACAGAGCTGAAGACCTCTGCTCCAGAAATAGCTGCACCTCTAGCCCAGCTGTTCCAGTACTGGCTTCTACCTGACAAAGTGGTAAATTGCCCAGGTATGTCCAGTCCACATAAAGCTGGACTAATCCAACAGCCAGTTACCACCCCATTAAACACCTCTCCATCATCAGCAAAGTGATGGAAGCTGTCATCGATAATGCTATCAAGCGGCACTAACTCACAAATAACCTCCTCACCGATGCCCAGTTTGGTTTCCGCCAGGACCTCTTGGCTCCTGACCTCATTACAACCTTGGTCCAAACATGGACAAAAGAGCTGAATTCCAGAGGTGAGGTGAGAGTGACTGTCCTCGACATCAAGGCAGCATTTGTCCGAGTGTGGCACCAAGGAGCCCTAATAAAACTGAAATCAATGGGGATCAGGGGAAAACTCTCCACTGGATGGTGTCATATCTAGCACAAAGGAAGATGGTTGTGGTTATTGGAGGCCAATCATCTCAGACCCAGGTCATCGCTGCAGCAGTTACTCAGGACAGTGTCCTAGGCCCAACATCTTAGCTGCTTTGTTAATGACCTTCAGAAGTGGGGATGTTCGCTACTGATTGCACAGTGTCAAGTTACATTCGCAATTCATCAGATAATGAGGCAGTCTGTGTCCAGCACGACCTGGACAACATTCAGGTTGGGGTTGATAAGTGGCAAGTGACATTTGTGCCACACAAGTGCCAGACAATGACCATCTCCAACAAGAGAGAGTCTAACCACCACCCCATGACAATCAATGGCATTACCATTGTTGAATTCCCCACCATCAACATCCTGGGGGTCACCATTGACCAGGAACTTAACTAGATCAGCCAAATAAATATTGTGGCTACAAGAGCTAGTCAGACACGAGGTAGTCTGCGTAAGTGACTCACCACCTCCTGACTCCCCAAAGCCTTTTCACTCCCTACAAGGCACAAGTCAGGAATGCGATGGAATATTCTCCACTTACCTGGACAGTTGCAGCTCCATCAATACTCACGAAGCTCGACAGAATCCAGGGGAAAGCAGGCCGCTTAATCAGCCACCCATCCACCATCTTAAACATTTACTCCTCCTCATCCATAGAAACATATAAGATAGCAGCAGGAGTAGGCCATTCGGCCCCTCGAGTCTGCTCTGCCATTTAATGAGATCATGGCTGATCATCCAAATTCAGTATCCTTGGCCCTGCTTTCTCGCCATATCCCTTGATCCCTTTAGCCTTAAGAAATATATCTAACTCCTTCTTGAATATATTTAATGAATTGGCCTCAACTGCCTTCTGTGGTAGAGAATTCCACAGGTTCACCACACTCTGGGTGAAGAAATTCCTCCTCATCTCAGTCCTAAATGGCTTACCCCTTATCTTTAGACTGTAACCCCTGGTTCTGGACTCCCCCGCCATCGGGAACATCCGTCCTGCATCTAGTCTGTCTAGCCCTGTTAGAGTTTTATAAGTTTCAATGAGATCCCCTCTCATTCTTCTAAACCCCAGCCCAATCGACATCATTCCTGCCATCCCAGGTATCAATCTGGTGAATCTTCGCTGCACTCCCTCCATCGCAAGAACATCCTTCCTGAGATAAGGCGACCAAAATTGCACACAATACTCAAGGTGTGGTCTCACCACGGCTCTGTACAACTGCAGCAAGATATCCTTGCTCCTGTACTCAAATCCTTTTGCTATGAAGGACAACGTAGCATTTGCCTTCTTAAGTGCCTGCTGCACCTGCATGCTGACCTTTAGCAACTGGTGCACAAGGACACCCAGGTCTCGTTGCACTTCCCCTTCTCCCAATCTATTGCTGTTCAGATAATAATCTGCCTTCCTGTTTTTGCCACCAAAGTGGATAGCCTCGCATTTATCCACATTATATTGCATCTGCCATGCATCTGCCCAATCAGCCAACCTGTCAAATCATACTGGAGATTCTGGGCATCCTCCTCACAGCACACACGCCCACCCAGCTTTGTGTCGTCTGCAAACTTGGAGATATTACATCTAGTTCCCTCGTCTAGATCATTAATATATATTGTGAAAAGCTGGGGTCCTAGCACCGATCCCTGCGGTACCCCACTAGTCACTGCCTGCCACTCGGAAAAAGAGCCGTTTATTCCAATCTTTGCTTCCTGTCTGCCAACCAGTTCTCTATCCAAGTCAGTACCTTACCCCCAATCCCATGTGCTTTAACTTTACACGCAAATCTCTTATCCAGCGCACTGTGGCGTCATGGCACAGAATGTCCTCTGGGCGGAGGACTTCAATGTCCATCACCAAGTGTGGCTCGGTAGTGGCTCGTGTTTATTCTCTCACTGCCGTGAGCCAGTCTGGCTGCTATGTCCTTCAGGACTCAGGCAGCTCGGTCAATCATGGTACTATTGAGTCACTGAGGACACCCCTTCATCGTGTCCTGTGCCCCTACCACCGTGCTAAATGGGATAGATTAAGAACACATCTAGCAGCTCAAAACTGGGCATCCATGAGGCGCTGGGCCCATCAGCAACAACAGAATTTTATTCCACCATAATCTGTAACCTCATGGCCCGGCATATCCCTCATTCTACCATTACCATCAAACCAGCCCTGGTTCAATAAGGAGTGTTGAAGAGCATGCCAGGAGCTGCACCATGTGTATCTGAAAACACAGGACTATATGCATGCTAAATAGCGAAAGCAGCATTTTATAGACAGAGCTAAGCGATCCGCACCCAATGGATCAGATCAAAGCTCTGCAGTCCTGTCACATCCAGTCGTGAATGGTGATGGACAATTAACAACTAACGGGAGGAGGAGGCTCCTTGAACACCCCCATCCTCAATGATGGCAGAGAACAGCACGTGAGTGCAAAAG
Organism: Somniosus microcephalus; assembly: GCF_052327205.1. Taxonomy (NCBI): domain Eukaryota; kingdom Metazoa; phylum Chordata; class Chondrichthyes; order Squaliformes; family Somniosidae; genus Somniosus; species Somniosus microcephalus. The sequence continues at coordinate 6,503,982 of NC_141017.1, read as the reverse complement.
ACAAGGCTGAAGCCTTCATAACCATCTTTAGCCACGAGTGCCAAGTGGATGATGCATTACAGCTCCTGAGGTCCCACCATCACAGAAGCCAGTCTTCAACCAATTCGCTTCACTGACATGATATCAAGAACGGTAGAGCGAATTGGATACAGCAAAGCCTCTGGGACCCGACAATATCCCCGATACAGAGCTGAAGACCACTGCTCCAGAAATAGCTGCACCTCTAGCCCAGCTGTTCCAGTACTGGCTTCAACCCGACAAAGTGGTAAATTGCCCAGGTATGTCCAGTCCACATAAAGCTGGACTAATCCAACAGCCAGTTACCACCCCATTAACCACCTCTCCATCATCAGCAAAGTAATGGAAGCTGTCATCGACAATGCGATCAAGCGACACCTATGCACAAATAACCTGCTCACCGATGCCCAGTTTGGTGTCTGCCAGGACCACTTGGCTCCTGACCTCATTGCAGCCTTGGTCCAAATATGGACAAAGGAGCTGAATTCCAGAGGTGAGGTGAGAGTGACTGTCCTCGACATCAAGGCAGCATTTGTCCGAGTGTGGCACCAAGGATCCCTAATAAAACTGAAAGCAATGGGGATCAGGGCAAAACTCTCCACTGGATGGTGTCATATCTAGCACAAAGGAAGATGGTTGTGGTTATTGGAGGCCAATCATCTCAGACCCAGGTCATCGCTGCAGCAGTTACTCAGGACAGTGTCCTAGGCCCAACATCTTAGCTGCTTTGTTAATGACCTTCAGAAGTGGGGATGTTCGCTACTGATTGCACAGTGTCAAGTTGCATTCGCAATTCATCAGATAATGAGGCAGTCTGTGTCCAGCACGACCTGGACAACATTCAGGTTGGGGATGATAAGTGGCAAGTAACATTTGTGCCACACAAGTGCCAGACAATGACCATCTCCAACAAGAGAGAGTCTAACCACCACCCCATGACAATCAATGGCATTACCATTGTTGAATTCCCCACCATCAACATCCTGGGGGTCACCATTGACCAGGAACTTAACTAGATCAGCCAAATAAGTATTGTGGCTACAAGAGCTAGTCAGACACTGGGTAGTCTGCATAAGTGACTCACCACCTCCTGACTCCCCAAAGCCATTTCACTCCCTACAAGGCACAAGTCAGGAGTGCGATGGAATATTCTCCACTTGCCTGGACAGTTGCAGCTCCATCAATACTCACGAAGCTCGACAGAATCCAGGGGAAAGCAGGCTGCTTAATCAGCCACCCATCCACCATCTTAAACATTTACTCCTCCTCATCCATAGAAACATAGAAGATAGCAGCAGGAGTAGGCCATTCGGCCCCTCGAGTCTGCTCCGCCATTTAATGAGATCATGGCTGATCATCCAAATTCAGTACCCTGTCCCTGCTTTCTCCCCATATACCTTGATCCCTTTAGCATTAAGAAATATATCTAACTCCTTCTTGAATATATTTAATGAATTGGCCTCAACTGCCTTCTGTGGTAGAGATTTCCACAGGTTCACCACTCTCTGGGTGAAGAAATTCCTCCTCATCCCAGTCCTAAATGGCTTACCCCTTATCTTTAGACTGTAACCCTTGGTTCTGGGCTCCGCCGCCATCGGGAACATCCTTCCTGCATCTCGTCTGTCTAGCCCTGTTAGAGTTTTATAAGTTTCAATGAGATCCTCTCTCATTCTTCTAAACTCCAGCCCAATCGACATCATTCCTGCCATCCCAGGTATCAATCTGGTGAATCTTCGCTGCACTCCCTCCACGGCAAGAACATCCTTCCTCAGATAAGGCAACCAAAATTGCACACAATACTCAAGGTGTGGTCTCACCAAGGCCCTGTACAACTGCAGCAAGATATCCTTGCTCCTGTACTCAAATCCTTTTGCTATGAAGGACAACGTAGCATTTGCCTTCTTAAGTGCCTGCTGCACCTGCATGGTTACCTTTAGCAACTGGTGCACAAGGACACCCAGGTCTCGTTGCACTTCCCCTTCTCCCAATATATTGCTGTTCAGATAATAATCTGCCTTCCTGTTTTTGCCACCAAAGTGGATAGCCTCGCATTTATCCACATTATATTGCATCTGCCATGCATCTGCCCAATCAGCCAACCTGTCAAATCATACTGGAATTTCTCGGCATCTTCCTCACAGCACACACGCCCACCCAGCTTTGTGTCGTCTGCAATCTTGGAGTTTTTACATCTAGTTCCCTCGTCCAGATCATTAATATATATTGTGAATAGCTGGGGTCCTAGCACCGATCCCTGCGGTACCCCACTAGTCACTGCCTGCCACTCGGAAAAAGAGCCGTTTATTCCAACTCTTTGCTTCCTGTCTGCCAACCAGTTCTCTATCCAAGTCAGTACCTTACCCCCAATCCCATGTGCTTCAACTTTACACGCTAATCTCTTATCCAGCGCACTGTGGCGTCATGGCACAGAATGTCCTCTGGGTTGGGGACTTCAATGTCCATCACCAAGTGTGGCTCGGTAGTGGCTCGTGTTTATTCTCTCACTGCCGTGAGCCAGTCTGGCTGCTATGTCCTTCAGGACTCAGGCAGCTCGGTCAGTCATGGTACTATTGAGTCACTGAGGACACCCCTTCATCGTGTCCTGTGCCCCTACCACCATGCTAAATGGGATAGATTAAGAACACATCTAGCAGCTCAAAACTGGGCATCCATGAGGCGCTGGGCCCATCAGCAGCAACAGAATTTTATTCCTCCATAATCTGTAACCTCATGGCCCGGCATATCCCTCATTCTACCATTACCATCAAACCAGCCCTGGTTCAATAAGGAGTGTTGAAGAGCATGCCAGGAGCTGCACCAAGTGTATCTGAAAACACAGGAATATATGCATGCTAAATAGCGAAAGCAGCATTTTATAGACAGAGCTAAGCATTCCGCACCCAATGGATCAGATCAAAGCTCTGCAGTCCTGCCACATCCAGTCGTGAATGGTGATGGACAATTAACAACTAACGGGAGGAGGAGGCACCTTGAACATCCCCATCCTCAACGATGGCAGAGCGCAGTGAGTGAGTGCAAAAGACAAGGCTGAAGCCTTCGCAACCATCTTTAGCCACGAGTGCCAAGTGGATGATGCATTACAGCTCCTGAGGTCCCACCATCACAGAAGCCAGTCTTCAACCAATTCGCTTCACTGACATGATATCAAGAACGGTAGAGCGCACTGGATAAAGCAAAGGCTCTGGGACCCGGCAACATCCCCGATACAGAGCTGAAGACCTCTGCTCCAGAAATAGCTGCACCTCTAGCCCAGCTGTTCCAGTACTGGCTTCTACCCGACAAAGTGGTAAATTGCCCAGGTATGTCCAGTCCACATAAAGCTGGACTAATCCAACAGCCATTTACCACCCCATTAACCACCTCTCCATCATCAGCAAAGTGATGGAAGCTATCATCGACAATGCTATCAAGCGGCACTAACTCACCGATGCCCAGTTTAGTTTCCGCCAGGACCTCTTGGCTCCTGACCTCATTACAACCTTGGTCCTAACATGGACTAAAGAGCTGAATTCCAGAGGTGAGGTGAGAGTGACTGTCCTCGACATCAAGGCAGCATTTGTCCGAGTGTGGCACCAAGGAGCCGTAATAAAACTGAAATCAATCAGGATCAGGGGAAAACTCTCCACTGGATGGTGTCATGGCTGATCATCCAAATTCAGTACCCTGTCCCTGCTTTCTCCCCATATACCTTGATCCCTTTAGCATTAAGAAATATATCTAACTCCTTCTTGAATATATTTAATGAATTGGCCTCAACTGCCTTCTGTGGTAGAGATTTCCACAGGTTCACCACTCTCTGGGTGAAGAAATTCCTCCTCATCCCAGTCCTAAATGGCTTACCCCTTATCTTTAGACTGTAACCCTTGGTTCTGGGCTCCGCCGCCATCGGGAACATCCTTCCTGCATCTCGTCTGTCTAGCCCTGTTAGAGTTTTATAAGTTTCAATGAGATCCTCTCTCATTCTTCTAAACTCCAGCCCAATCGACATCATTCTTGCCATCCCAGGTATCAATCTGGTGAATCTTCGCTGCACTCCCTCCACGGCAAGAACATCCTTCCTCAGATAAGGCAACCAAAATTGCACACAATACTCAAGGTGTGGTCTCACCAAGGCCCTGTACAACTGCAGCAAGATATCCTTGCTCCTGTACTCAAATCCTTTTGCTATGAAGGACAACGTAGCATTTGCCTTCTTAAGTGCCTGCTGCACCTGCATGGTTACCTTTAGCAACTGGTGCACAAGGACACCCAGGTCTCGTTGCACTTCCCCTTCTCCCAATATATTGCTGTTCAGATAATAATCTGCCTTCCTGTTTTTGCCACCAAAGTGGATAGCCTCGCATTTATCCACATTATATTGCATCTGCCATGCATCTGCCCAATCAGCCAACCTGTCAAATCATACTGGAATTTCTCGGCATCTTCCTCACAGCACACACGCCCACCCAGCTTTGTGTCGTCTGCAATCTTGGAGTTTTTACATCTAGTTCCCTCGTCCAGATCATTAATATATATTGTGAATAGCTGGGGTCCTAGCACCGATCCCTGCGGTACCCCACTAGTCACTGCCTGCCACTCGGAAAAAGAGCCGTTTATTCCAACTCTTTGCTTCCTGTCTGCCAACCAGTTCTCTATCCAAGTCAGTACCTTACCCCCAATCCCATGTGCTTCAACTTTACACGCTAATCTCTTATCCAGCGCACTGTGGCGTCATGGCACAGAATGTCCTCTGGGTTGGGGACTTCAATGTCCATCACCAAGTGTGGCTCGGTAGTGGCTCGTGTTTATTCTCTCACTGCCGTGAGCCAGTCTGGCTGCTATGTCCTTCAGGACTCAGGCAGCTCGGTCAGTCATGGTACTATTGAGTCACTGAGGACACCCCTTCATCGTGTCCTGTGCCCCTACCACCATGCTAAATGGGATAGATTAAGAACACATCTAGCAGCTCAAAACTGGGCATCCATGAGGCGCTGGGCCCATCAGCAGCAACAGAATTTTATTCCTCCATAATCTGTAACCTCATGGCCCGGCATATCCCTCATTCTACCATTACCATCAAACCAGCCCTGGTTCAATAAGGAGTGTTGAAGAGCATGCCAGGAGCTGCACCAAGTGTATCTGAAAACACAGGAATATATGCATGCTAAATAGCGAAAGCAGCATTTTATAGACAGAGCTAAGCATTCCGCACCCAATGGATCAGATCAAAGCTCTGCAGTCCTGCCACATCCAGTCGTGAATGGTGATGGACAATTAACAACTAACGGGAGGAGGAGGCACCTTGAACATCCCCATCCTCAACGATGGCAGAGCGCAGTGAGTGAGTGCAAAAGACAAGGCTGAAGCCTTCGCAACCATCTTTAGCCACGAGTGCCAAGTGGATGATGCATTACAGCTCCTGAGGTCCCACCATCACAGAAGCCAGTCTTCAACCAATTCGCTTCACTGACATGATATCAAGAACGGTAGAGCGCACTGGATAAAGCAAAGGCTCTGGGACCCGGCAACATCCCCGATACAGAGCTGAAGACCTCTGCTCCAGAAATAGCTGCACCTCTAGCCCAGCTGTTCCAGTACTGGCTTCTACCCGACAAAGTGGTAAATTGCCCAGGTATGTCCAGTCCACATAAAGCTGGACTAATCCAACAGCCATTTACCACCCCATTAACCACCTCTCCATCATCAGCAAAGTGATGGAAGCTATCATCGACAATGCTATCAAGCGGCACTAACTCACCGATGCCCAGTTTAGTTTCCGCCAGGACCTCTTGGCTCCTGACCTCATTACAACCTTGGTCCTAACATGGACTAAAGAGCTGAATTCCAGAGGTGAGGTGAGAGTGACTGTCCTCGACATCAAGGCAGCATTTGTCCGAGTGTGGCACCAAGGAGCCGTAATAAAACTGAAATCAATCAGGATCAGGGGAAAACTCTCCACTGGATGGTGTCATATCTTGCACAAAGGAAGATGGTTGTGGTTATTGGAGGCCAATCATCTCAGACCCAGGTCATCGCTGCAGCAGTTACTCAGGACAGTGTCCTACGCCCAACATCTTAGCTGCTTTGTTAATGACCTTCAGAAGTGGGGATGTTCGCTACTGATTGCACACTGTCAAGTTACATTCGCAATTCATCAGATAATGAGGCAGTCTGTGTCCAGCATGACCTGGACAACATTCAGGTTGGGGATGATAAGTGGCAAGTAACATTTGTGCCACACAAGCGCCAGACAATGACCATCTCCAACAAGAGAGAGTCTAACCACCACCCCATGACAATCAATGGCATTACCATTGTTGAATTCCCCACCATCAACATCCTGGGGGTCACCATTGACTAGGAACTTAACTAGATCAGCCAAATAAATATTGTGGCTACAAGAGCTAGTCAGACACTGGGTAGTCTGCGTAAGTGACTCACCACCTCCTGACTCCCCAAAGCCTTTTCACTCCCTACAAGGCACAAGTCAGGAGTGCGATGGAATATTCTCCACTTTCCTGGACAGTTGCAGCTCCATCAATACTCACGAAGCTCGACAGAATCCACGGGAAAGCAGGCCGCTTAATCAGCCACCCATCCACCATCTTAAACATTTACTCCCTCCTCATCCATAGAAACATAGAAGATAGCAGCAGGAGTAGGCCATTCGGCCCCTCGAGTCTGCTCCGCCATTTAATGAGATCATGGCTGATCATCCAAATTCAGTACGCTGGCCCTGCTTTCTCCCCATATCCCTTGATCCCTTTAGCCTTAAGAAATATATCTAACTCCTTCTTGAATATATTTAATGAATTGGCCTCAACTGCCTTCTGTGGTAGAGAATTCCACAGGTCCACCACTCTCTGGGTGAAGAAATTCCTCCTCATCTCAGTCCTAAATGGCTTACCCCTTATCTTTAGACTGCAACCCCTGGTTCTGGACTCCCCCGCCATCGGGAACATCCTTCCTGCATCTAGTCTGTCTAGACCTGTTAGAATTTTGGAAGTTTCAATGAGATCCCCTCTCATTCTTCTAAACTCCAGCCCAATCGACATCATTCCTGCCATCCCAGGTATCAATCTGGTGAATCTTTGCTGCACTCCCTCCATGGCAAGAACATCCTTCCTCAGATAAGGCGACCAAAATTGCACACAATACTCAAGGTGTGGTCTCACCAAGGCCCTGTACAACTGCAGCAAGATATCGTTGCTCCTGTACTCAAATCCTTTTGCTATGAAGGACAACGTAGCATTTGCCTTCTTAAGTGCCTGCTGCACCTGCATGCTTACCTTTAGCAACTGGTGCACAAGGACACCGAGGTCTCATTGCACTTCCCCTTCTCCCAATCTATTGCTGTTCAGATAATGATCTGCCTTCCTGTTTTTGCCACCAAAGTGGATAGCCTCGCATTTATCCACTTTATATTGCATCTGCCATGCATCTGCCCAATCAGCCAACCTGTCAAATCATACTGGAGTTTCTCGGCATCCTCCTCACAGCACACACGCCCACCCAGCTTTGTGTCGTCTGCAATCTTGGAGATATTGGAGTCATAGAGTCATAGGCCTAGAAATTGGGTTTTGGCTCAGCCAGGGCTTTAGCGCCGGAAGTTAGTGCCGGCGATAAGTCCCCCTGCGCGCGCCAAAAATTCAGCAGGGCCGCGCCCAAACGGCTGCCGGCGCTACTGAAGGGTCTTTGCGGCGGTAAATCGGCGCTAACTGCCGTTTCGCGCCGCAATTCCGGCGCTGCGGCACCCGATGCGGTGCGGCAGGCTCGGGAAGTGCAGGCCTCCTCCTTCCGTTAAGGAGGAGCTGCCTGCACCCGGCCGCGGCCCGCGCAAATCTGTCTAAAAATGAGCCCGGCACCTCGGACAAGTGCCGGGCTTTCATCTGTTCCGGGGGGTGGGGGGGAGAAGTCCGGGGAGGGAGCTGCGGGCAGGCGGCCGGCGGGAATGCGGCCGGCCGCCGCGGGGCCTTTAATGCGCCGGCGCAAACTCATGCAAGACTCTGTTGCCAGAGTCTTAGTTGCGGCTGCCACGGGCGAGGCGGCCGCAACTGAATTTCGGCGCTAGGGCCCGTCGGCATGGCAACCGGGACGCTGCGCACACCGATGACGTCATCGGTGCCGGCGCAGCGCTACCGGTGCAACGCCGATTTAGGGCCCCAGGGAATTTTTAAACTGGCCATAACTCTGGCGCTAGTCCCTCTAGCGCCTCAAAAGCGGCGCTAAGGCAACTGAATTTCTAGGCCATAGAGTTTTACAGCACAGAAAGAGGCCCTTCGGCCCATCGTGTCTGCGCCGCCCATCCATCCCTGTCCAGTCTAATCCCATTTTCCAGCATTTGGTCCATAGCCTTGTATGCAATGGCATTTCAAGTGCTCATCCAAATGCTTCTTGAATGTTGTGAGGGTTCCTGCCTCTACCACGCTTTCAGGCATTGAGTTCCACATTCCAACCACCCTCTGGGTGAAAAAGTTCCTCCTCAAATCCCCTCTAAATCTCCTGCCCCTTACCCTGAATCTATGCCCCCTTGTTATTGACCCCCCTACTAAGGGGAAAAGTTCCTCTTTATCTACCCTATCTATGCCCCTCATCATTTTGTACACCTCAATCAGGTCCCCCCTCAGCCTTCTTTGCTCCAAGGAAAACAACGCCAGCCTGTCCAGCCTCTCTTCATAGCTGAGGCGCTCCATCCCAGGTAACATCCTGGTGAATCTTCTCTGCACCCTCTCCAAAGCAATCACATCCTACCTATAGTGAGGCGACCAGAACTGCACACAGTACTCCAGCTGTGGCCTCACCAGCGTTTTGTACAGCTCCATCATAACCTCCCTGCTCTTATATTCTATGCCTCGGCTAATGAAGGCAAGTATCCCATATGCCTTTTTAACCACCTTATCTACCTGTTCCGCTGCCTTCAGGGATCTATGTACATGTACACCAAGGTCCCTCTGACCCTCTGTACTTCCTAGGGTCCTACCACTCATTGTGTATTCCCTTGCCTTATTTGTCCGTCCAAAATGCATCACCTCGCACTTTTCAGGGTTAAATTCCATTTGCCACTTTTCCGCCCATCTGACCAACCCGTTTATATCGTCCTGTAGCCTGAGGCTTTCCTCCTCGCAATTTACCACCCCACCAATTTTCGTGTCATCTGCGAACTTACTGATCATACCTTTTACATTCTCATCCAAATCATTTATGTAGATCACAAACAACAAGGGACCCAGCACCGATCCCTGAGGTACCCCACTGGACACAGGCTTCCAGTCACAAAAGCAACCTTCGACCATCACCCTCTGCCTCCTGCCACTCAGCCAGTTTAGGATCCAACGCGCCAAGGCACCCTGGATCCCATGGGCTCTTAACTTCTTGACCAGTCTCCTATGCGGGACTTTGTCAAAAGCTTTACTGAAGTCCATGTAAACCACATCCACAGCATTTCCCTCATCCACCCCCCTAGTCACCCCCTCGAAAAATTCAATCAGATTTGTCAGACATGATTTACCCTTGACAAAGCCATGCTGACTATCCCCGATTAATCCTCGCCTCTCCAAGTGGAGACTAATTTTGTCCCTCAGAATTTTTTCCAATAATTGCCCTACCACAGATGTTAGGCTCACTGGCCTGTAATTCCCTGGTTTATCCCTGCTATCCTTCTTGAATAGACAACTAGAATTACATCTAGTTCCCTGGTCTAGATCATTAATATATATTGTGAATAGCTGGGGTCCAAGCACCGATCCCTGCGGTACCCCACTCGTCACTGCCTGCCACTCGGAAAAAGAGCCGTTTATTCCAACTCTTTGCTTCCTGTCTGCCAACCAGTTCTCTATCCAAGTCAGAACCTTACCCCCAATCCCATGTGCTTTAACTTTACACGCTAATCTCGTATCCAGCGCACTGTGGCGTCATGGCACAGAATGTCCTCTGGGCGGGGGACTTCAATGTCCATCACCAAGTGTGGCTCGGCAGTGGCTCGTGTTTATTCTCTCACTGCCGTGAGCCGGTCTGGATGCTATGTCCTTCAGGGCTCAGGCAGCTCGGTCAATCATGGTACTATCGAGTCTCTGAGGACACCCCTTCATCGTGTCCTGTGCCCCTACCACCGTGCTAAATGGGATAGATTAAGAACACATCTAGCAGCTCAAAACTGGGCATCCATGAGGCGCTGGGTCCATCAGCAGCAACAGAATTTTATTCCACCATAATCTGAAACCTCATGGCCCGGCATATCCCTCATTCTACCATTACCATCAAACCAGCCCTGGTTCAATAAGGAGTGTTGAAGAGCATGCCAGGAGCTGCACCAAGTGTATCTGAAAACACAGGACTATATGCATGCTAAATAGCGAAAGCAGCATTTTATAGACAGAGCTAAGCGATCCGCACCCAATGGATCAGATCAAAGCTCTGCTGTCCTGTCACATCCAGTCGTGAATGGTGATGGATAATTAACAACTAACGGGAGGAGGAGGCTCCTTGAACATCCCCATCCTCAACTATGGCAGAGCACAGTACGTGAGTGCAAAAGACAAGGCTGAAGCCTTCGCAACCATCTTTAGCCACGAGTGCCAAGTGGATGATGCATTACAGCTCCTGAGGTCCCACCATCACAGAAGCCAGTCTTCAACCAATTCGCTTCACTGGCATGATATTAAGAACGGTAGAGTGCACTGGATACAGCAAAGGCTCTGGGACCCGGCAACATCCTCGATACAGAGCTGAAGACCTCTGCTCCAGAAATAGCTGCACCTCTAGCCCAGCTGTTCCAGTACTGGCTTCTACCCGACAAAGTGGTAAATTGCCCAGGTATGTCCAGTCCACATAAAGCTGGACTAATCCAACAGCCATTTACCACCCCATTAGCCACCTCTCCATCATCAGCAAAGTGATGGAAGCTATCATCGACAATGCTATCAAGCGGCACTAACTCACAAATAACCTCCGCACCGATGCCCAGTTTGGTTTCCACCAGGACCTCATGGCTCCTGACCTCATTACAACCTTGGTCCTAACATGGACAAAAGAGCTGAATTCCAGAGGTGAGGTGAGAGTGACTGTCCTCGGTATCAAGGCAGCATTTGTCCGAGTGTGGCACCAAGGAGCCCTAATAAAACTGAAATCAATGGGGATCAGGGGAAAACTCTCCACTGGATGGTGTCATATCTAGCACAAAGGAAGATGGTTGTGGTTATTGGAGGCCAATGATCTCAGAAGCAGGTCATCGCTGCAGCAGTTACTCAGGACAGTGTCCTAGGCCCAACATCTTAGCTGCTTTGTTAATGACCTTCAGATGTGGGGATGTTCGCTACTGATTGCACAGTGTCAAGTTACATTCGCAATTCATCAGATAATGAGGCAGTCTGTGTCCAGCACGACCTGGACAACATTCAGGTTGGGGATGATAAGTGGCAAGTAACATTTGTGCCACACAAGTGCCAGACAATGACCATCTCCAACAAGAGAGAGTCTAACCACCACCCCATGACAATCAATGGCATTACCATTGTTGAATTCCCCACCATCAACATCCTGGGGGTCACCATTGACCAGGAACTTAAGTAGATCAGCCAAATAAATTTTGTGGCTACAAGAGCTAGTCAGACACTGGGTAGTCTGCGTAAGTGACTCACCAGCTCCTGACTCCCCAAAGCCTTTTCACTCCCTACAAGGCACAAGTCAGGAGTGCGATGGAATATTCTCCACTTGCCTGGACAATTGCAGCTCCATCAATACTCACGAAGCTCGACAGAATCCAGAGGAAAGCAGGCCGCTTAATCAGCCACCCATCCACCATTTTAAACATTTACTCCCTCCTCATCCATAGAAACATAGAAGATAGCAGCAGGAGTAGGCCATTCGGCCCCTCGAGTCTGCTCCGCCATTCAATGAGATCATGGCTGATCATCCAAATTCAGTACCCTGTCCCTGCTTTCTCCCCATATCCCTTGATCCCTTTAGCCTTAAGAAATATATCTAACTCCTTCTTGAATATATTTAATGAATTGGCCTCAACTGCCTTCTGTGGTAAAGAATTCCACAGGCCCACCACTCTCTGGGTGAAGAAATTCCTCCTCATCTCAGTCCTAAATGGCTTACCCCTTATCTTTAGACTGTAACCCCTGGTTCTGGACTCCCCCGCCATCGGGAACATCCTTCCTGCATCTAGTCTGTCTAGCCCTGTTAGAATTTTGGAAGTTTCAATGAGATCCCCTCTCATTCTTCTAAACTCCAGCCCAATCGACATCATTCCTGCCATCCCAGGTATCAATCTGGTGAATCTTTGCTGCACTCCCTCCATGGCAAGAACATCCTTCCTCAGATAAGGCGACCAAAATTGCACACAATACTCAAGGTGTGGTCTCACCAAGGCCCTGTACAACTGCAGCAAGATATCGTTGCTCCTGTACACAAATCCTTTTGCTATGAAGGACAACGTAGCATTTGCCTTCTTAAACGCCTGCTGCACCTGCATGCTTACCTTTAGCAACTGGTGCACATGGACACCCAGGTCTCGTTGCACTTCCCCTTCTCCCAATCTATTGCTGTTCAGATTATAATCTGCCTTCCTGTTCTTGCCACCAAAGTGGATAGACTCGCATTTATCCACATTATATTGCATCTGCCATGCATCTGCCCAATCAGCCAACCTCTCAAATCATACTGGAGTTTCTCGGCATCCTCCTCACAGCACACACGCCCACCCAGCTTTGTGTCGTCTGCAAACTTGGAGATATTACATCTAGTTCCCTCGTCTAGATCATTAATATATATTGTGAATAGCTGGGGATCTAGCACCGATCCCTGCGGTACCCCACTAGTCACTGCCTGCCACACGGAAAAAGAGCCGTTTATTCCAACTCTTTGCTTCCTGTCTGCCAACCAGTTCTCTATACAAGTCAGTACCTTACCCCCAATCCCATGTGCTTTAACTGTACACGCTAATCTCTTATCCAGTGCACTGTGGCATCATGGCACAGAATGTCCTCTGGGCGGGGGACTTCAATGTCCATCACCAAGTGTGGCTCGGTAGTGGCTCGTGTTTATTCTCTCACTACCTGCCGTGAGCCAGTCTGGCTGCTATGTCCTTCAGGACTCAGGCAGCTCGGTCAATCATGGTACTATTGAGTCACTGAGGACCACCCCTTCATCGTGTCCTGTGCCCCTACCACCGTGCTAAATGGGATAGATTAAGAACACATCTAGCAGCTCAAAACTGGGCCCGTCAGCAGCAACAGAATTATATTCCAGCATAATCTGTAACCTCATGGCCCGGCATATCCCTCATTCTACCATTACCATCAAACCAGCCCTGGTTCAATAAGGAGTGTTGAAGAGCATGCCAGGAGCTGCACCAAGTGTATCGGAAAACACAGGACTATATGCATGCTAAATAGCGAAAGCAGCATTTTATAGACAGAGCTAAGCGATCCGCACCCAATGGATCAGATCAAAGCTCTGCAGTCCTGCCACATCCAGTCGTGAATGGTGATGGACAATTAACAACTAACGGGAGGAGGAGGCTCCTTGAACATCCCCATCCTCAACGATGGCAGAGCACAGTACGTGAGTGCAAAGGACAAGGCTGAAGCTTTCGCAACCATCTTTAGGCACGAGTGCCAAGTAGATGATGCATTACAGCTCCTGAGGTCCCACCATCACAGAAGCCAGTCTTCAACCAATTCGCTTCACTGACATGATAACAAGAACGGTAGAGCGCACTGGATACAACAAAGGCTCTGGGACCCGACAACATCCCCGACACAGAGCTGAAGACCTCTGCTCAAGAAATAGCTGCACCTCTAGCCCAGCTGTTCCAGTACTGGCTTCTACCTGACAAAGTGGTAAATTGCCCAGGTATGTCCAGTCCACATAAAGCTGGACGAATCCAACAGCCAGTTACCACCCCATTAACCACCTCTCCATCATCAGCAAAGTGATGGAAGCTGTCATCGATAATGCTATCAAGCGGCACTAACTCACAAATAACATCCTCACCGATGCCCAGTTTGGTTTCCGCCAGGACCTCTTGGCTCCTGACCTCATTGCAACATTGGTCCAAACATGGACAAAAGAGCTGAATTCCAGAGGTGAGGTGAGAGTGACTGTCCTCGACATCAAGGCAGCATTTGTCCGAGTGTGGCACCAAGGAGCCCTAATAAAACTGAAATCAATCAGGATCAGTGGAAAACTCTCCACTGGATGGTGTCATATCTAGCACAAAGGAAGATGGTTGTGGTTATTGGAGGCCAATCATCTCAGACCCACGTCATCGCTGCAGCAGTTACTCAGGACAGTGTCCTAGGCCCAACATCTTAGCTGCTTTGTTAATGACCTTCAAAAGTGGGGATGTTCTCTACTGATTGCACAGTGTCAAGTTACATTCGCAATTCATCAGATAATGAGGCAGTCTGTGTCCAGCACGACCTGGAAAACATTCAGGTTGGGGATGAAAAGTGGCAAGTAACATTTGTGCCACACAAGTGCCAGACAATGACCATCTCCAACAAGAGAGAGTCTAACCACCACCCCATGACAATCAATGGCATTAGCATTGTTGAATTCCCCACCATCAACATCCTGGGGGTCACCATTGACCAGGGACTTAACTAGATCAGCCAAATAAATATTGTGGCTACAAGAGCTAGTCAGACACTGGGTAGTCTGCGTAAGTGACTCACCACCTCCTGACTCCCCAAAGCCTTTTCACTCCCTACAAGGCACAAGTCAGGAGTGCGATGGAATATTCTCCACTTGCCTGGACAGTTGCAGCTCCATCAATACTCACGAAGCTCGACAGAATCCAGGGGAAAGCAGGCCGCTTAATCAGCCACCCATCCACCATCTTAAACATTTACTCCCTCCTCATCCATAGAAACATAGAAGATAGCAACAGGAGTAGGCCATTCGGCCCCTCGAGTCTGCTCCGCCATTTAATGAGATCATGGCTGATCATCCAAATTCAGTACCCTGGCCCTGCTTTCTCCCCATATCCCTTGATCCCTTTAGCCTTAAGAAATATATCTAACTCCTTCTTGAACATATTTAATGAATTGGCCTCAACTGCCTTCTGTGGTAGAGAATTCCACAGGTTCACCACTCTCTGGGTGAAGAAATTCCTCCTCATCTTAGTCCGAAATGGCTTACCCCTTATCTTTAGACTGTAACCCCTGTTTCTGGACTCCCCCGCCATCGGGAACATCCTTCCTGCATCTAGTCTGTCTAGCCCTGTTAGAATTTTATAAGTTTCAATGAGATCCTCTCTCATTCTTCTAAACTCCAGCCCAATCGACATCATTCCTGCCATCCCAGGTATCAATCTGGTGAGTCTTTGCTGCACTCCCTCCATGGCAAGAACATCCTTCCTCAGATAAGGCGACCAAAATTGCACACAATACTCAAGGGGCTAGATTTTCAGTTGCTTGCGCCAGCAGTTAGCGCCTTAAGAGAAGTGATTTCCGGGCGCTATGCGTGTAGCGCCCGGGCGCAACGCAGTTTGCGCCCCGCCCCAAATTAAGTTGCCCGTTAGCGCCGGCGCAAAGTTTAGCGCCCGCCCGGATGCGCGCGCAGAAAATGACGTCACATCCTCGTGCAACGCCCTTTGGCCGCCCCGATTGCAAACTTCAGTCGGACCGCCCCATTGTGCGGCGGGCGGCCGGAGCGTTTGGAAAAAGGAACGCAACACAACCAGCGCGGGCCCCGGGGGGCGCTAATTAAAGGGAACGTCCTCTCCAGTATAAAGGCCATCCATTATTTCAGAAAACAGTCTTGTGCAACGCATTTCTGGAGACACAACAAGGAGGATAGCTAACTGGTTTCAAGCAGCAAGAGCCAGGTATTTTTGGACTCAGGCAACAGCGCTGCAAGTGGCCATTTGGAAATTAGAGTGTTTGCCAGGATTTGATGGGGGTTGCATGGGGTGCCAACGCGGAGCTGCAGCTCCATGTCCGTAGGGCTCGCAGACGCATTGTGAGAGGGGCAGCCCTGGCTAGAGGCAGAGGGGGCTACAGGCGTCGGCCACGTAGGCCTTACCCAGTCAGGCTATACCGCCAGCAGCGCTCCTACCTAAACATGAGTGCCGCGCGATGTGTTAAAAGGCTCCGATTCCGGAAGGGGGTGATTGCAGAGATCTGCCACCTGCTTCGCCGAGATCTGCGGCCAAAGCTCAGGTGCAGGACGTCTCTGTCGGTGGAAGTGAAGGTGACAGTGGCATTGAACTTCTATGCCACCGGCTCCTTCCAATACGCTGCTGGGGACATAGCAAACATCTCCCAGTACGGCGCGCATCGCTGCATCCGCCAGGTGACCGAAGCACTGTTCAGAAGGAGAAGCCAATTCATCTCCTTCCCCATGGCCCTGGAGAGCCAGCATCAGCGCGCATTGGGATTTTCCAGACTCGGGGAATTCCCCTTGGTGCAGGGCGCCATTGACTGTACGCATGTGGCTTTGCGGGCCCCTCTGGAGCATGGCGAGCAGTATCGCAACAGGAAGGGCTACCATTCTCTGAATGTGCAGCTGGTCTGTGACCACAAGCAGCGCATCATGGCAGTCAATGCCAGCTTCCCAGGCAGCAGCCACGATGCCTTTATCCTGCGGCAGAGTACTGTGCATGACATGTTCCAGGCACAGCCTCCCCCAAGAGGATGGCTACTCGGGGACAAAGGCTATCCTTTGTGCACCTGGCTCATGACCCCGCTCCGCGCGCCCAGGACCGCTGCTGAAGAGGCCTACAACGAGAGCCATCAAACCACCCGCAACATCATCGAGCTAACTATTGGGGTCCTCAAGCAGCGGTTCCGCTGCCTTGATCGCTCCGGAGGAGCTCTCCAGTATTCGCCGGACCGGGTCTCCCAATTTGTGGTGGTTTGCTGCATGCTACACAACCTGGCTATCCGCAGGACTCAGGCACTGCCACCTGACGTTGGACCAGCACCTCAGGAGGAGGAGCAGGAGGAGCATGAGGAGGAGGAGGAGGAGGAGGAGGAGGAGCAGGAGTACGTTCCCAGGAGGGAGCGACCAGGGCCAAGGGCCGCACGACGCCACCTTATTACACGGTACTTCTAAGCCCCCTGTCAGGGAATGGCCAGGGGCCATGAGGGAAGATGAATGCAGCCGCTCCGCAAGCCCTCAGCCGGCGAAGCCAACAAACACTAAGAAGAACAACCATGGAGACTGCATGAATAAAGATAATTTTTTATTAAACAAAAATGAAAAGCCCTTCCCACATGAATCCCCAAAAACAATAAACGGGCCCCACAAAAAGCCCAACAAACGACTCACTCCCACAAACTGGGGAGGAGCCACTCCACCTTTATTGAAACCGGGCCTCAACGTCGGCCTAACGCAAAAAAAAAGCCCTCCAAAAGCACAACCATGGGCAAAATAAAGATGGCCACCGCCATATTAAAGGAAAGCTGGCCACACCCTCTACTGAGTGGCCCGCGAGGGCGAGACCTTGGCCAGCATTTTGCCTCCCCTGCCCTGCCTGCTGCTCCTTCGCAAGCTCTGCCCAGTGGCTGCTGCGAGGCTGGGGGAAGGCGCCTGAGGCTCAGATGCCCTTCCGCCAGATGCCGCTGGGGGGCGGCCTACACGGCGTTTGGGCCTCGAGGGGCCGTCTCCTGAGTGGCGCACCTGAGCCTGGCCACCATCAGCTGCAGCCGCTTGCCCTTGATGGCCCAGAGGGGGAATGGCGGCGACGGATGGCGCAATGTGGGCCAGCAGGCGTCTGGGATGCGCTGGCTGGTGCTGTGGCGCGGTGGCACTCGGCCGGGCCCGCACTGCAGGATCCGCAGCAATCAGCCGACGGCCGGCTTGCTGGGATGGTCCAGCGCGGCGCCTGCCCTGGCGATGCCTGCCTGAGACAGCGCGTGTGGCAGCAGTGAGTGGCCCTGTGGTCCTGGTGTGCGCGCGCATCACATCCGCCAGGGTCTTGACGGCATCAGTTAGCATGCGGCCAGTCGCGGCAGTTGCTGCCCCGAACTCGCGCACACTGGTCGCCAGCGACTCGATGGCCTCAGGCATGCGCCCCACCACGCTCATGAGCTCCGTGTGGCGCCGGTCCGAGTCGTCGGCCATCTGATCGAGCTTCCGCACCTCCTCCGAAGTGAAGGTGTCCGGACTGGAGTCGCGACTCTCCCGCTGGGGAGGAGGGGGCCGAACTAGGGGACCCTTGCCGCGTTGGTGACGGCGAGTGTGCCGAGCAGCAGCACTCCCCTCTGATCCTTCCCCCCTTTGGGGGGAAGGCCGCGGGCCACGCGCACGGCTGCTGGGTGGCTGGACGCCACTGGTCCCAGAAGCTGCATTGCCCTGCGACAGTTCCTCCAGGCACTCGTCCAGTGAGGAGGTGTCGAGCATTTCCTCCTCTCCTGCGGGACGTGACTGTTCCCCCGAAGGTCCGGCTTGCTCCTCCTCCTCCTCCTGGTTGGAGGTGCTGTCACTGGCAGCCTCAGGGTCCTGGTCGTCACCAGCTGAAAGCAGGAATGCACAAGAGTAGCTTCAGAGTGAGGAGACGGCGTCAGCGAGGGAGTTAGGACTGGTGGGATTCAGCGCATTGGTGGGACAGTGGCAAAGGAGGTAGCTCGGATGGGCCAGTGCGACGCGAGAGGGCCAAAAGGCGAGGTCCTTACCATTGCCGGGCAGTGGAGGGTCGGATACACCGCACGCTGTGGGGACAATCACACGTGCTCCCATGAGCACACACACGCGCTCCTCCAGCTGAGTGAGCTTCTGCAGCTTGGCGCGGCCACCCCTGGCACGGGCCTGGCGATTAAACGCTACTTTAGCCTGCAAGAGAAAGGACGGGCTGTAAGTGCGCAGTGAAGCCCTGATGTAGTGTGCACTGCCTCCCATGGTGGAATAGCTTGGACAGAGTGAAGCCCTGATGTAGTGTGCACTGCCTCCCATGGTGGAATAGCTTGGACAGAGTGAAGCCCTGATGTAGTGTGCACTGCCTCCCATGGTGGAATAGCTTGGACAGAGTGAAGCCCTGATGTAGTGTGCACTGCCTCCCATGGTGGAATAGCTTGGACAGAGTGAAGCCCTGATGTAGTGAGCACTGCCTCCCATGGTGGAATAGCTTGGACAGAGTGAAGCCCTGATGTAGTGTGCACTGCCTCCCATGGTGGAATAGCTTGGACAGAGTGAAGCCCTGATGTAGTGAGCACTGCCTCCCATGGTGGAATAGCTTGGACAGAGTGAAGCCCTGATGTAGTGTGCACTGCCTCCCATGGTGGAATAGCTTGGACAGAGTGAAGCCCTGATGTAGTGAGCACTGCCTCCCATGGTGGAATAGCTTGGACAGAGTGAAGCCCTGATGTACTGTCCACTGCCTCCCATGGTGGAATAGCTTGGACAGAGTGAAGCCCTGATGTAGTGAGCACTGCCTCCCATGGTGGAATAGCTTGGACAGAGTGAAGCCCTGATGTACTGTCCACTGCCTCCCATGGTGGAATAGCTTGGCCAAAGTGTAGAGTGCCGAATGGCCATTTGATGCTCATGACTGTCCCAATGCTGCTGGCTGAGGGCTGGCCAAAAGGACTTTCAGGTCCCTTTGCCCATCATGTCAGGTGTACATGCAAGAATGAGGAGGAGACTGGAAAGGCTACTCACCCTCACAATCCTGGTCAGATCGTTGTATTTCTTACGGCATTGTGTGTGGGTCCTGGGGGCCTCGCCGGTGAACGTCACCCTCTGGGCGATCTGCTTCCAGGCTTTGGTGTAGTCGTGGTGGGTTGGATTCCTCCCACTGTCTGGAAACAAGATCTTGCGCCTCACCTCCAGAGCTGTGACCATGATGTCCAGATCACCCTCTGAGAAGCGCAGGGCACGCTGACGGGCCTTCTCTGGCGTTGCCATGACTCCCTGGGGCTGAGCAGTAGTGTTGAGGCCTCTTTGCAAGGCTGCAGTGTGCAGGGCGTGGCAGCAGACCAATTCGTCCCTTCCCCCTTTAAGAGCTGGTCGGCACCACGGGGTCTGCTGTCAGTGCAAAAATGACCGCACCCGTGCTGCGCCCCGCCTGGGCGCTATCCCTCTGGACCGCCGGCTTAGCGCCTAAAGAGAGTAGTGGAACGCCTCTTTTAGCGCTCCACCAACCTCTTAGGGCGAAGCCACTGAATTCCCGGCAACGGGGCGCTACTTTGGGGCGGGCGCTAACTTCGGGCGGGCGCTAAGGTTAGCGCCCCAAAACTGCCTATACTGAAAATCTAGCCCAAGGTGTGGTCTCACCAAGGCCTTGTAAAACTGCAGCAAGACGTCCTTGCTCCTGTACTCAAATCCTTTTGCTATGAAGGCCAACGTAGCATTTGCCTTCTTAAGTGCCTGCTGCGCCTGCATGCTTACCTTTAGCAACTGGTGCACAAGGACACCCAGGTCTCGTTGCACTTCCCCTTCTCCCAATCTATTTCGGTTCAGATAATAATCTGCCTTCCTGTTTTTGCCACCAAAGTGGATAACCTCGCATTTATCCACATTATATTACATCTGCCATGCATCTGCCCAATCAGCCAACCTGTCAAATCATACTGGAGTTTCTCGGCATCCTCCTCACAGCACACACGCCCACCCAGCTTTGTGTCGTCTGCAAACTTGGAGATATTACATCTAGTTCCCTCGTCTAGATCATTAATATATATTGTGAATAGCTGGGGTCCTAGCACTGATCCCTGAGGTACCCCACTAGTCACTGCCTGCCACTTGGAAAAAGAGCCGTTTATTCCAACTCTTTGCTTCCTGTCTGCCAACCAGTTCTCTATCCAAGTCAGTATCTTACCCCCAATCCCATGTGCTTTAACTTTACACGCTAATCTCTTATCCAGCGCACTATGGCGTCATGGCACAGAATGTCCTCTGGGCGGGGGAATTCAATGTCCATCACCAAGTGTGGCTCGGTAGTGGCTCGTGTTTATTCTCTCACTACCTGCCGTGAGCCAGTCTGGCTGCTATGTCCTTCAGGACTCAGGCAGCTCGGTCAATCATGGTACTATTGAGTCATTCAGGACACCCCTTCATCGTGTCCTGTGCCCCAACCACCGTGCTAAATGGGATAGATTAAGAACACATCTAGCAGCTCAAAACTGGGCATCCATGAGGCGCTGGGCCCATCAGCAGCAACAGAATTGTATTCCACCATAATCTGTAACCTCATGGCCCCGCATATCCCTCATTCTACCATTACCATCAAACCAGCCCTGGTTCAATAAGGAGTGTTCAAGAGCATGCCAGGAGCTGCACCAAGTGTATCTGAATAAACAGGACTATATGCATGCTAAATAGCGAAAGCTGCATTTTATAGACAGAGCTCAGCGATCCGCACCCAATGGATCAGATCAAAGCTCTGCAGTCCTGCCACATCCAGTCGTGAATGGTGATGGACAATTAACAACTAACGGGAGGAGGAGGCTCCTTGAACATCCCCATCCTCAACGATGGCAGAGCACAGTACGTGAGTGCAAAAGACAAGGCTGAAGCCTTCGCAACCAGCTTTAGCCACGAGTGCCAAGTGGATGATGCATTACAGCACCTGAGGTCCCACCATCACAGAAGCCAGTCTTCAACCAATTCGCTTCACTGACATGATATCAACAACGGAAGAGCGCACTGGATACAGCAAAGGCTCTGGGACCCGACAACATCCCGGATACAGAGCTGAAGACCTCTGCTCCAGAAATAGCTGCACCTCTAGCCCAGCTGTTCCAGTACTGGCTTCTACCCGACAAAGTGGTAAATTGCCCAGGTATGTCCAGTCCACATAAAGCTGGACTAATCCAACAGCCAGTTACCGCCCCATTAACCACCTCTCCATCATCAGCAAAGTGATGGAAGCTGTCATCGACAATGCTATCAAGTGGCACTAACTCACAAATAACCTCCTCACCGATGCCCAGTTTGGTTTCCGCCAGGACCTCTTGGCTCCTGAACTCTTTACAACCTTGGTCCAAACATGGACAAAAGAGCTGAATTCCAGAGGTGAGGTGAGAGTGACTGTCCTCGACATCAAGGCAGCATTTGTCCGAGTGTGGCACCAAGGAGCCCTAATAAAACTGAAATCAATGGGGATCAGGGGAAAACTCTCCACTGGATGGTGTCATATCTAGCACAAAGGAAGATGGTTGTGGTTATTGGAGGCCAATCATCTCAGACCCAGGTCATCGCTGCAGCAGTTACTCAGGACAGTGTCCTAGGCCCAACATCTTAGCTGCTTTGTTAATGACCTTCAGAAGTGGGGATGTTCGCTACTGATTGCACAGTGTCAAGTTACATTCGCAATTCATCAGATAATGAGGCAGTCTGTGTCCAGCACAACCTGGACAACATTCAGGTTGGGGATGATAAGTGGCAAGTAACATTTGTGCCACACAAGTGCCAGACAATGACCATCTCCAACAAGAGAGAGTCTAACCACCACCCCATGACAATCAATGGCATTACCATTGTTGAATTCCCCACCATCAACATCCTGGGGGTCACCATTGACCAGGAACTTAACAAGATCAGCCAAATAAATATTGTGGCTACAAGAGCTAGTCAGACACTGGGTAGTCTGCGTAAGTGACTCACCACCTCCTGACTCCCCAAAGCCTTTTCACTCCCTACAAGGCACAAGTCAGGAGTGCGATGGAATATTCTCCACTTGCCTGGACAGTTGCAGCTCCATCAATGCTCACGAAGCTCGACAGAATCCAGGGGAAAGCAGGCCGCTTAATCAGCCACCCATCCACCATCTTAAACATTTACTCCCTCCTCATCCATACAAACATAGAAGATAGCAGCAGGAGTGGGCCATTTGGCCCCTCGAGTCTGCTCCGCCATTTAATGAGATCATGGCTGATCATCCAAATTCAGTACCCTGGCCCTGATTTCTCCCCATATCCCTTGATCCCTTTAGCCTTAAGAAATATATCTAACTCCTTCTTGAATATATTTAATGAATTGGACTCAACTGCCTTCTATGGAAGAGAATTCCACAGGTTCACCACTCTCTGGGTGAAGAAATTCCTCCTCATCCCAGCCCTAAATGGCTTACCCCTTATCTTTAGACTGTAACCCCTGGTTCTGGAATCCGCCGCCATCGGGAACATCCTTCCTGCATCTAGTCTGTCTAGCCCTGTTAGAATTTTATAAGTTTCAATGAGATCCTCTCTCATTCTTCTAAACTCCAGCCCAATCGACATCATTCTTGCCATCCCAGGTATCAATCTGGTGAATCTTTGCTGCACTCCCTCCATGGCAAGAACATCCTTCCTCAGCTAAGGCGACCAAAATTGCACACAATACTCAAGGTGTGGTCTCACCAAGGCCCTGTACAACTGCAGCAAGACATCCTTGCTCCTGTACTCAAATCCTTTTGCTATGAAGGCCAACGTAGCATTTGCCTTCTTAAGTGCCTGCTGCACCTGCATGCTTACCTTTAGCAACTGGTGCACAAGGACACCCAGGTCTCGTTGCACTTCCCCTTCTCCCAATCTATTGCTGTTCAGATAATAATCTGCCTTCCTGTTTTTGCCACCAAAGTGGATAACCTCGCATTTATCCACATTATATTGCATCTGCCATGCATCTGCCCAATCAGCCAACCTGTCAAATCATACTGGAGTTTCTCGGCATCCTCCTCACAGCACACACGCCCACCCAGCTTTGTGTCGTCTGCAAACTTGGAGATATTACATCTAGTTCCCTCGTCTAGATCATTAATATATATTGTGAATAGCTGGGGTCCTAGCACCGATCCCTGCGGTACCCCACTAGTCACTGCCTGCCACTCGGAAAAAGAGCCGTTTATTCCAACTCTTTGTTTCCTGTCTGCCAACCAGTTCTCTATCCAAGTCAGTACCTTACCCCAAATCCCATGTGCTTTAGCTTTACACGCTAATCTCTTATCCAGCGCACTGTGGCGTCATGGCACAGAATGTCCTCTGGGCAGGGGACTTCAATGTCCATCACCAAGTGTGGCTCGGTAGTGGCTCGTGTTTATTCTCTCACTACCTGCCGCGAGCCAGTCTGGCTGCTATGTCCTTCAGGACTCAGGCAGCTCGGTCAATCATGGTACTATTGAGTCACTGAGGACAGCCCTTCATCGTGTCCTGTGCCCCTACCACCGTGCTAAATGGGATAGATTAAGAACACATCTAGCAGCTCAAAACTGGGCATCCATGAGATGCTGGGCCCATCAGCAGCAACATAATTTTATTCCTCCATAATCTGTAACCTCATGGCCCGGCATATCCCTCATTCTACCATTACCATCAACCCAGCCCTGGTTCAATGAGGAGTGTTGAATAGCATGCCAGCAGCTGCACCAAGTGTATCTGAAAACACAGGACTATATGCGTGCTAAATAGCGAAAGCAGCATTTTATAGACAGAGCTAAGCGATCCGCACCCAATGGATCAGATCAAAGCTCTGCAGTCCTGCCACATCCAGTCGTGAATGGTGATGGACAATTAACAACTAACGGGAGGAGGAGGCTCCTTGAACATCCCCATCCTCAACGATGACAGAGCACAGTACGTGAGTGCAAAAGACAAGGCTGAAGCCTTCGCAACCATCTGTAGGCACGAGTGCCAAGTGGATGATGCATTACAGCTCCTGAGGTCCCACCATCACAGAAGCCAGTCTTCAACCAATTCACTTCACTGACATGATATCAAGAACGGTAGAGCGCACTGGATACAGCAAAGGCTCTGGGACCCGACAACATCCCCGATACAGAGCTGAAGACCTCTGCTCCAGAAATAGCTGCACCTCTAGCCCAGCTGTTCCAGTACTGGCTTCGACCTGACAATGTGGTAAATTGCCCAGGTATGTCCAGTCCACATAAAGCTGGACTAATCCAACAGCCAGCTACTACCCCATTAACCACCTCTCCATCATCAGCAAAGTGATGGAAGCTGTCATCGACAATGCTATCAAGCGGCACTAACTCACAAATAACCTCCTCACCGATGCCCAGTTTGGTTTCCGCCAGGACCTCTTGGCTGCTGACCTCATTACAACCTTGGACCAAACATGGACAAAAGAGCTGAATTCCAGCGGTGAGGTGAGAGTGACTGTCCTCGACATCAAGGCAGCATTTGTCCGAGTGTGGCACCAAGGAGCCCTAATAAAACTGAAATCAATGGGGATCAGTGGAAAACTCTCCACTGGATGGTGTCATATCTAGCACAAAGGAAGATGGTTGTGGTTATTGGAGGCCAATCATCTCAGACCCAGGTCATCGCTGCAGCAGTTACTCAGGACAGTGTCCTAGGCCGAACATCTTAGCTGCTTTGTTAATGACCTTCAGAAGTGGGGATGTTCGCTACTGATTGCACAGTGTCAAGTTACATTCGCAATTCATCAGATAATGAGGCAGTCTGTGTCCAGCACGACCTGGACAACATTCAGGTTGGGGATGATAAGTAGCAAGTAACATTTGTGCCACACAAGTGCCAGACAATGACCATCTCCAACAAGAGAGAGTCTAACCACCACCCCATGACAATAAATGGCATTACCATTGTTGAATTCCCCACCATCACCATCCTGGGGGTCACCATTGACCAGGAACTTAACTAGATCAGCCAAATAAATATTGTGGCTACAAGGGCTAGTCAGACACTGGATAGTCTGCGTAAGTGACTCACCACCTCCTGACTCCCCAAAGCCATTTCACTCCCTACAAGGCACAAGTCAGGAATGCGATGGAATATTCTCCACTTGCCTGGACAATTGCAGCTCCATCAATACTCACGAAGCTCGACAGAATCCAGGGGAAAGCAGGCCGCTTAATCAGCCACCCATCCACTATCTTAAACATTTACTCCCTCCTCATCCATAGAAACATAGAAGTTAGCAGCAGGAGTAGGCCATTCGGCCCCTCGAGTCTGCTCCGCCATTTAATTAGATCATGGCTGATCATCCAAATTCAGTACCCTGGCCCTGCTTTCTCCCCATATCCCTTGATCCCTTTAGCCTTAAGAAATATATCTAACTCCTTGAATATATTTAATGAATTGGCCTCAACTGCCTTCTGTGGTAGAGAATTCCACAGGTTCACCACTCTCTGGGTGAAGAAATTCCTCCTCATCTCAGTCCTAAATGGCTTACCCCTTATCTTTAGACTGTAACCCCTGGTTCTGGACTCCCCCGCCATCGGGAACATCCTTCCTGCATCTAGTCTGTCTAGACCTGTTAGAATTTTATAAGTTTCAATGAGATCCCCTCTCATTCTTCTAAACTCCAGCCCAATCGACATCATTCCTGCCATCCCAGGTATCAATCTGGTGAATCTTCGCTGCACTCCCTCCATGGCAAGAACATCCTTCCTCAGATAAGGCGACCAAAATTGCACACAATACTCAAGGAGTGGTCTCACCAAGGCCCTGTACAACTGCAGCAAGATATCCTTGCTCCTGTACTCAAATCCTTTTGCTATGAAGGACAATGTAGCATTTGCCTTCTTAAGTGCCTGCTGCACCTGCATGCTTACCTTTAGCAACTGGTGCACAAGGACACCCAGGTCTCGCTGCACTTCCCCTTCTCCCAATCTATTGCTGTTCACATAATAATCTGCCTTCCTGTTTTTGCCACCAAAGTGGATAGCCTCGCATTTATCCACATTATATTGCATCTGCCATGCATCTGCCCAATCAGCCAACCTGTCAAATCATACTGGAGTTTCTCGGCATCCTCCTCACAGCACACACGCCCACCCAGCTTTGTGTCATCTGCAAACTTGGAGATATTACATCTAGTTCCCTCGTCCAGATCATTAATATATATTGTGAATAGCTGGAGTCCTAGCACCGATCCCTGCGGTACCCCACTAGTCACTGCCTGCCACTCGGAAAAAGAGCCGTTTATTCCAACTCTTTGCTTCCTGTCTGCCAACCAGCTCTCTATCCAAGCCAGTACCTTACCCCCAATCCCATGTGCTTTAACTTTACACACTAATCTCTTATCCAGCGCACTGTGGCGTCATGGCACAGAATGTCCTCTGGGCGGGGGACTTCAATGTCCATCACCAAGTGTGGCTCGGTAGTGGCTCGTGTTTATTCTCTCACTGCCGTGAGCCAGTCTGGCTGCTATGTCCTTCAGGACTCAGGCAGCTCGGTCAATCATGGTACTATTGAGTCACTCAGG
The DNA here is from genome assembly GCF_052327205.1 of Somniosus microcephalus. Lineage (NCBI taxonomy): Eukaryota > Metazoa > Chordata > Chondrichthyes > Squaliformes > Somniosidae > Somniosus > Somniosus microcephalus. Next base: position 6,476,844 of record NC_141017.1, on the reverse strand, counting down.
ACACCCCTTCATCGTGTCCTGTGCCCCTACCACCGTGCTAAATGGGATAGATTAAGAACACATCTAGCAGCTCAAAACTGGGCATGCATGAGGCGCTGTGCCCATCAGCAGCAACATAATTTTATTCCACCATAATCTGTAACCTCATGGCCCGGCATATCCCTCATTCTACCATTACCATCAAACCAGCCCTGGTTCAATAAGGAGTGTTGAAGAGCATGCCAGGAGCTGCACCAAGTATATCTGAAAACACAGGACTGTCTGCATGCTAAATAGCGAAAGCAGCATTTTATAGACAGAATGGTGATGGACAATTAACAACTAACGGGAGAAGGAGGCTCCTTGAACATCCCCATCCTCAACGATGGCAGAGCACAGTACGTGAGTGCAAAAGACAAGGCTGAAGCCTTCGCAACCATCTTTAGCCACGAGTGCCAAGTGGATGATGCATTACAGCTCCTGAGGTCCCACCATCACAGAAGCCAGTCTTCAACCAATTCACTTCACTGACATGATATCAAGAACGGTAGAGCGCACTGGATAGAGCAAAGGCTCTGAGACCCGACAACATCCCCGATACAGAGCTGAAGACCTCTGCTCGAGAAATAGCTGCACCTCTAGCCCAGCTGTTCCAGTACTGGCTGCTGCCCGACAAAGTGGTAAATTGCCCAGGTATGTCCAGTCCACATAAAGCTGGATTAATCCAACAGCCAGTTACCACCCCATTAACCACCTCTCCATCATCAGCAAAGTGATGGAAGCTGTCATCGACAATGCTATCGAGCGGCACTAACTCACAAATAACCTCCTCACCGATGCCCAGTTTGGTTCCTGCCAGGACCTCTTGGCTCCTGACCTCATTACAACCTTGGTCCAAACATGGACAAAAGAGCTGAATTCCAGAGGTGAGGTGAGAGTGACTGTCCTCGACATCAAGGCAGCATTTGTCCGAGTGTGGCACCAAGGAGCCCTAATAAAACTGAAATCAATGGGGATCAGTGGAAAACTCTCCACTGGATGGTGTCATATCTAGCACAAAGGAAGATGGTTGTGGTTGTTGGAGGCCAATCATCTCAGACCCAGCTCATCGCTGCAGCAGTTACTCAGGACAGTGTCCTAGGCCCAACATCTTAGCTGCTTTGTTAATGACCTTCAGAAGTGGGGATGTTCGCTACTGATTGCACAGTGTCAAGTTACATTCGCAATTCATCAGATAATGAGGCAGTCTGTGTCCAGCACAACCTGGACAACATTCAGGTTGGGGATGATAAATGGCAAGTAACATTTGTGCCACACAAGTGCCAGACAATGACCATCTCCAACAAGAGAGAGTCTAACCACCATCCCATGACAATCAATGGCATTACCATTGTTGAATTCCCCACCATCAACATCCTGGGGGTCACCATTGACCAGGAACTTAACAAGATCAGCCAAATAAATATTGTGGCTACAAGAGCTAGTCAGACACTGGGTAGTCTGCGTAAGTGACTCACCACCTCCTGACTCCCCAAAGCCTTTTCGCTTCCTACAAGGCACAAGTCAGGAGTGCGATGGAATATTCTCCACTTGCCTGGACAGTTGCAGCTCCATCAATGCTCACGAAGCTCGACAGAATCCAGGGGAAAGCAGGCCGCTTAATCAGCCACCCATCCACCATTTTAAACATTTACTCCCTCCTCATCCATAGAAACATAGAAGATAGCAGCAGGAGTAGGCCATTCGGCCCCTCGAGTCTGCTCCGCCATTTAATGAGATCATGGATGATCATCCAAATTGAGTACCCTGGCCCTGCTTTCTCCCCATATCCCTTGATCCCTTTAGCCTTAAGAAATATATCTAACTCCTTCTTGAATATATTTAATGAATTGGCCTCAACTGCCTTCTGTGGTAGAGAATTCCACAGGTCCACCAGTCTCTGGGTGAAGAAATTCCTCCTCATCTCAGTCCTAAATGGCTTACCCCTTATCTTTAGACTGTACCCCTGGTTCTGGACTCCCCCGCCATCGGGAACATCCTTCCTGCATCTAGTCTGTCTAGACCTGTTAGAATTTTATAAGTTTCAATGAGATCCCCTCTCATTCTTCTAAACTCCAGCCCAATCGACATCATTCCTGCCATCCCAGGTATCAATCTGGTGAATCTTTGCTGCACTCCCTCCATGGCAAGAACATCCTTCCTCAGATAAGGCGACCAAAATTGCACACAATACTCAAGGAGTGGTCTCACCAAGGCCCTGTACGACTGCAGCAAGATATCCTTGCTCCTGTACTCAAATCCTTTTGCTATGAAGGACAACGTAGCATTTGCCTTCTTAAGTGCCTACTGCACCTGCATGCTTACCTTTAGCAACTGGTGCACATGGACACCCAGGTCTCGTTGCACTTCCCCTTCTCCCAATCTATTGCTGTTCAGATAATAATCGGCCTTCCTGTTTTTGCCACCAAAGTGGATAGCCTCGCATTTATCCACATTATATTGCATCTGCCATGCATCTGCCCAATCAGCCAACCTGTCAAATCATACTGGAGTTTCTCGGCATCCTCCTCACAGCCCACACGCCCACCCAGCTTTGTGTCGTCTGCAAATTTGGAGATATTACATCTAGTTCCCTCGTCTAGATCATTAATATATATTGTGAATAGCTGGGGACCTAGCACCGATCCCTGCGGTACCCCACTAGTCACTGCCTGCCACTCGGAAAAAGAGCCGTTTATTCCAACTCTTTGCTTCCTGTCTGCCAACCAGTTCTCTATCCATGTCAGTACCTTACCCCCAATCCCATGTGCTTTAACTTTACACGCTAATCTCTTATCCAGCGCACTGTGGCGTCATGGCACAGGATGTCCTCTGGGCGGGGGACTTCAATGTCCATCACCAAGTGTGGCTCGGTAGTGGCTCGTGTTTATTCTCTCACTGCCGTGAGCCAGTCTGGCTGCTGTGTCTTTCAGGACTGAGGCAGCTCGGTCAATCATGGTACTATTGAGTCACTGAGGACACCCCTTCATCGTGTCCTGTGCCCCTACCACCGTGCTAAATGGGATAGATTAAGAACACATCTAGCAGCTCAAAACTGGGCATCCATGAGGCGCTGGGCCCATCAGCAGCAACAGAATTTTATTCCAACATAATCTGTAACCTCATGGCCTGGCATATCCCTCATTCTACCATTACCATCAAACCAGCCCTGGTTGAATAAGGAGTGTTGAAAAGCATGCCAGGAGCTGCACCAGGTGTACCTGAAAATCAGAAACCAACTTGGTGATGTTGCAACACAGGACTATATGCATGCTAAACAGCAGAAGCAGCATGCTATAGACAGAGCTAAGCGATCCCACACCCAATCGATCAGATCAAAGCTCTGCAGTCCTGCCACATCCAGTCGTGAATGGTGATGGACAATTAACAACTAACGGGAGGAGGAGGCTCCTTGAACATCCCCATCCTCAACGATGGCGGAGCACAGCACGTGAGTGCAAAAGACAAGGCTGAAGCCTTCGCAACCATCTTCAGTCACAACTGCCAAGTGGATGATGCATCTCGGCCTGCTCCTGAGGTCCCCACCTTCACTGAAGCCAGTCTTCAGCCAATTCACTTCACTCCACATGATATCAAGAACAGTAGAGCGCACTGGATACAGCAAAGACTGTGGGCCCCGGCAACATCCCAGCTGCAGAGCTGAAGACCTGTGCTCCAGAACTAGCTGCACCTCTAGCCCAGCTGATCCAGTACTGGCATCTACCCGACAACATTACAATTCGTCAGAAAATAAGGCAGTCATGCAGCAAGACCTGGGCAATGTTCAGGTCGGGGATGATATGTGGCAAGTAACATTTGTACCACACAAGCACCAGACAATGATCATCGCCAACAAGAGAGAGTCTAACCAGCTCCCCGTGACGTTCAATGGCATTACCATCGTTGAATCCCCCACCATCAAATCCTGGGGTTCACCATTTACCAGACACTTAACTAGACCAGCCACTTAAATACTGTGGCTGCAAGAACTAGGCAGAAACTGGGTATTTAGCGGCGAGTGTCTCACCTCCTGACTTCCCAAACCTTTCCACCACCTACAAAGCACAAGTCAGGAGTCTGATGGAATACTCTCCATGTCCTTGGATGAGTGCAGCTCCAACAACACTCAAAAACCTCAACACCATCCAGGACAAGGCAGCCTGCTTGATTGGCATCCCATCCACCACCTTAACCATTTACTGCCTCCTCCACCGGCACACTGTGGCTGCAGTGTGTTCAATCTACAAGATGCACTGCAGCAACTCAGCAAGGCTTCCACGACAGCACCTCCCAAACCCTTGGCCTCTATCACCTCAAAGGACAAGGGCAGCAGGTGCATGGGAACACCACCTCCCCCAAGTTCCCCTCCAAGTCTCACAGAATTCTGGAACTCCCTACCTAACAGCACTATGGGAGAACCTTCACAACACGGATTGCAGCGGTTCAAGAAGGCGGCTCACCACCACCTTCTCAAGGGTAACTAGGAATGGGCAATAAATGCTGGCCTTGCGAGTGATGCCCACATCCCGAGAATGAATAAATTAGAATTAAAAACGTGTTTTTTATGTACTGTGTTTCTTGTTTTTCTTAATTGTAACTTAATTTTGCTTTAACCTTTTCCTGTTCTCGTGTCCTCTTTTTCTATTTACTTTTTTAGCCTCCACAGTCATTCTATTCCTAAGTCCCAGAGATTTGTTCCAACAAATTTGCCTTCGGCCTCAATCACGCTCTGCTTCTACTGGGTCTGGGCCCTTCACCTGGGTTCACAATTACAAAAAATAAACGGCAGAAAAGTCTGTAAACTAAGGGAAGGAATCAAAGGAAGACCAGTCAGGTCAACCCGAGTTTTTGATACAGGAGATGGTAAAGGGATGTTCTGCTGCTGATGGGGGAAAAAGACCCAAGGGCAGTGCTGGTGACATTAGAGCAGATCCTCCTCCCACTCATGAAGTGCCAGAGACTGGATTCTACATCAGTCGCATGAAGCTTTCCATGGCTATGGAAATGTCATCTAAGTACTTCAGAGGGACAGGGCCTTGTGTCCCCAATCTGGCCCAGCATTAACAGGAATGGTGACTAACGGAGCCAGAAGTTACCACTTGTGTCTCCAAAGAGTTATGGGTGAGGTAAAAGAGGAGAAAATGTTCTCTATAAATTTCCCCACTGATTCAGCGTTGGCCAGTGTCTGTACATTGGTCAGCTCTGTACCATCAGCCTCTGGAGAGGAAACATAACAATAAACTGAATTTAAACAAATTGGATGTTAGAAACAAATGGCGCAATTCACTGTAAGCCCAGCTAATGGGGCCAACCCACTCCATAATCAGCAGTGGGAAAGTGAAAGTGGGAAATGTTGATACTCCTATTCAGTCCATGGCACAGCACATTCGTGCTTGTGTCCCGGTTATTAAAGATTAGCATCTTCCTTCCTTCATTTTTTCCTTCCTTCCTGCAGGATCAAATTTAATCTGTCTATAATTCAGATCTTCCCATTAATCAATAGTTCAGTGCTATTTGTCTTTGTCCTGTTTGGTTTCCAATACCTTTGTAACAGGCCTCAATATGTGTTAATCTGGAATTGACTGTTACTCCTCTGGAGCTGGAGGCACTCAGGATTAATTGTGGACACAAACATTTCTGACACATGTATCTGGTATGAATACACCGTGATCTGAGGAACCTCATTTTGTTCAGAATCCAGCTCCTCAAAGCTTTACATTTTCTGATTCTTTCCTTCACCATCTCTTGTGTCAAGTGACTGGCTGTCTTTTGCAGCAGAGCTGCCGTTGCCTCCCTCCACAGGGGAACTCCAGCATTTCTCGATCTGTCACAGCACAGCAACAGGTGTTGGCAAGATGGACGTTGATAAGTGTGGCTGCACATGTCCTACCTCTTTGGTGTCACTCTCTTGTCACATGTCTAGTGCTGGAAATGCGCTGTCAGGAAATGCGTGACATCTGAAGGACAGCCCTGGTTTTCAAAGCTGAGCTGAAATAAAAAAATTGAAGAGGTCAAAGGTGGGAAATTCCTTAGGCTTGCCGTCACACACCCGCAATATTCCAACTGCAACCACAAGAAAATGATAAAGTAGGATGGGTGCGGACAGGGGTTCATCTCTAGAGGTTGTTAATGTACCTGCAGAGTTAGTGTCGCACCATCCCAGGGTCAGCTCCTGTGTTTGGGATGTTTTGTGCTCTCGTGCTGATCTCTGTGAGTATGCAGAAAGTATCTGAGTTCAGGCCAGTGCTGGGTATATGAAAGAAATAGTCAATGAAAGTATCAGTCAATCTCAGTTAATGCAGAGTATAGCTCCCTCTACACTGTCTCATCAAACACTCACAGGGAAGGTACAGCACAGGTTAGATACAGAGTAAAGTTCCTTCTACAGTGTCCCATCAAACACTCCCAGGCCTGGTATAGCACTGGTTAGATACAGAGTAAAGCCTCCCACTTTACATTACCATCTAACACTCCCAGGCCAGGTACAGTACAACTTAGATGAAGTGTAAAGCTCTCTCTAAATTGGTTGATCACACACAGCCAACTCAGATCCAGCATGTTTTAAATTCAGCGTACAGCTCCTCTGACACTACCCAATGAAGCACACCAGCTCAGGTACAGCATGGGATGAACTTAGAATAAAAATCCCTCTACATGTAAGTGTCAGGCAGTCCCAGGTATGATTAGGCACTTTACAGCCTTCCATACTCAATATCGAGTTCAACAATTTCAGATCATAACCTCGGCCCCCATTGCATTTTTACTTATAATTTTTATCCACACCTTTGTTTTGCCCCCCCCTTTTTTCTCTCCCACATGGCAGCTGTCTCCCATTCTGCCAGCGCATTTCACACCTAATCTAGAGCCGTCTTTTGTCTCCACTAGTCCCATCACCATCTCGTCTTGTTTTCAATACCTCTTTGGGTTGAGGCGCCAAACTGGCGCCAAGTTCGCCTGGGCGCTGGTTTTTGCGCAGCGTTCGGAGCAGCAGCGATCGTCAGAAATTCAGTTGAAGTGCCCCTAGAGGGAGACGGGGCGAGGCTCGAGGCTCTCCGCGTCCCTCTTAGGGCGCTGAAACTGAATATCGCAGCGCAACATGCCGCAGTGCCATATGCTGCGACATGGCATGCTGTGGTACTGCAGGCCTTCCTACCACTGTTAAGGGGGAGGGGCCTGCAACAGCGCGAAACCCGATCGCGAATGCCGGCAAAAGAGCCCGGCACCAAGGAGAAGTGCCGGGCTCTCGGGAAACAGCCGGCAATGCCGCAGGGGGGGGACCAGGAGGCCGGGGACGGAGGTGCTGGCAGGCGGCCGCCGAAAAAGCGGCCGCCCCGCACCTCCACCTTAACTTGCACCTCTGCCGGCGCAAGAAGGCCCCGTGAACCGCGCGCGGGTAGCGAACGGCACTACAGCGGCGTTCGCTACCAAATATCACGTTCGGGGCGCGAATGGGGCGCTGCGCACACTGATGACGTCATCGGTGGTGGCGCAGCGCAAATGGCTAATGCCACCATTAGCGCCCCTGCTGAATATCGCGGGAGGCGCAGCCAGTGGCGCTACAGCCACTGACTGCCTCTTTAGGCGCTAACAGGTGGTGCTACTCACCCAATTTTTCCCCCAATGTCTCTTCACTTCTCTTTTGTTCTCTCTCAGCCCCCAAACTGGCCGCTTAATTTGTTTCATTTCCTGTGTTTTTTTCAGTCTTGACAAAGGGTTTCGACCTGAAACGTTGACTCTATTTCTCTCTCCACAGATGTTGCCTGGCCTGCTGAGTTTTTCCAGCATTTTCTGTTGTTGTTCCAGGTATGGGCTAGCTTTACATACAAGTTGAGCTCAATTGTACTTGTCGTATCAAAGGCAGTCCCTTATGGCATTTGTCGAAGAAGCACCCAGTAGATGGTTAGACTCTCACCTTGGCAAAATCCTGGACTGATGGGATCCTCAGTAAAGTTCCTCACCTTTACAATCATTGTTGGGGCTTCTTGTTTCATCCCGTCTTTGACATTGAGGGTCTTGGTCCCACCAGATCTGCTCTGTGAATCCAGCGACATTTCTCCAGTCCCAGTTAGTGTGATGATGATTTGGCTCCACTCTCTCCACCCTCCTGAGATACTCTTCACTACATGAAACATTTAATATAAAAATTAATATTAATTCTAGAATCTGTAATTGGAATACATTCGGTCTATTTTTGTTACTATGATTATATTTAATTTGAATATGTTTGTAATGAATGACATTTGGTTGAATTACTTACCTTAATATTAAATTGTTCTTTCCTTTCCCCTATTTATAAGGACTAAACTCACTGGCAGTGTCAGCTGCCAAGTCCAGCTCATCCCACAGTGAATCCCACTGATGCTGTGTAACCAGGGGTGTAAACCTGTCTCCAGGTGACATCACAAAGGAGCCAGGAAACATGTCACAAAGCAGCCCAAGCCCCTCCCACTCAAGGTATTACAGGGTCCCATGACCAGTCTCTGCTCCTGGTGTGCAGTCTCACTGGGCATGAAAGCAGGTTGTACAATCAGTCCCTTCTCCAACCCTGGATATTACAGCCTCCTTTGTGCCTTGAAACAAGCCTATTCCCTGTAACAGGAAGGGTGCCACAGGCAATAAGTGGAGGGATCTTCATGGGTATCAAGTGGTGGGATCATCGGAGCACTGGTGTGCAGTCTCACTGGGCATGAACACAGGTTATACAATCAATCCCGTCTCCAACCCTGCTCCCATGTACTGAGATTCCAGTCAGGGAGCACAGACTCCCAAAATTACCACTGATAAATTATCCCTCCATCTTCCAAATGTGAGGTCCCACTATTCAAAGGCCCCCATGTCTACCTCTTGCTTTATACACCAGAAAGTCTCCCTTCTCTTTATATCAGCCAGTGTGTCTCCCTCCTGCTTTGGCAGAGTGAGGCAGTTTGTGGGAATGGTGTTTGGGATGAGGCAACGATATTACATCCTCCTTTGTGCTCTGAAACAAGTCTATTCCCTGTAACAGGGAGGGCATCATAGGCAATAAGTGGAGGGATCTTCAGGGTATCAAGTGGTGGGATCATCGAAGGATTAATTTGAGGGTGCATCATGGACAATAATGGGGTAAAGCTCCCTCTGTACTATCCCATAACACACTCCCAGGCCAGGTACAGCACAGTTTAGGTACAGACTATAGCTCCCTCTACACTGTCCCATTAAACACTCCCTGGGCAGGCAGAGCACGGGATAGGTACAGAGTAAAGCTTGATCTACACGATCCCATCAAACACTCCCAGAGGCAGGTGCAGCATGGGTTAGATACAGAAGAAAGCTCCATCTACAATAGCCCATCAAACATGGCCAGGCTGTGCTCCTGGTGTGCCGTCTCACTGGGCATGAACGCAGGTTGTACATTCAGCTCCGTCTCCAACCCTGCTCCCATGTACTGAGACTCCAGTCAGGGAGCACAGACTCCCAAAATTACCACTGATAAATTATCCCTCTAATCCACGAAATGTGAGGTTCCACTATTCAATGGCCCCCATGTCTACCTCTTGCTTTATACACCAGAAAGTCTCCCCTCTCTTTATATCAGCCAGTGTGTCTCCCTCCTGCTTTGGCAGAGAGAGGCAGTTTGTGGGAATGGTGTTTGGGATGAGGCAACGATATTACATCCTCCTTTGTGCTCTGAAATAAGTCTATTCCCTGTAACAAGAAGGGTGTCATAGGCAATAAGTGGAGGGATCTTCAGGGGTATCAAGTGGTGGGATCATCGGAGCATTAATTGGAGGGTGCATCATGGACAATAATGGGGTAAAGCTCCCTCTATACTATCCCATAACACACTCCCAGGCCAGGTACAGCACAGCTTAGGTACAGAGTATAGCTCCCTCTACACTGTCCCATCAAACACTCCCTGGGCAGGCAGAGCACGGGTTAGATATAGAGTAAAGCTTGATCTACACTATCCCATCAAACACTCCCAGGGCAGGTACAGTATGGGGTTAGATAGTGAGTAATGCTCCATCTACACTTTCCCATGAAACACTCCCAGCCAGGGCAGGCCGAGCACGGGTTAGATACAGAGTGAAGCTTGATCTACACTATCCCATCAAACACTCCCAGGGCAGGTACAGTATGGGGTTAGATAGTGAGTAATGCTCCATCTACACTTTCCCATGAAACACTCCCAGCCAGGGCAGGCCGAGCACGGGTTAGATACAGAGTGAAGCTTGATCTACACTATCCCATCAAACACTCCCAGGGCAGGTACAGTATGGGGTTAGATAGTGAGTAATGCTCCATCTACACTTTCCCATGAAACACTCCCAGCCAGGGCAGGCAGAGCACAGGTTAGATACAGAGTAAAGCTTGATCTACACTATCCCATCAAACACTCCCAGGGCAGGTACAGTATGGGGTTAGATAGTGAGTAATGCTCCATCTACACTTTCCCATGAAACACTCCCAGCCAGGGCAGGCAGAGCACAGGTTAGATACAGAGTAAAGCTTGATCTACACTATCCCATCAAACACTCCCAGGGCAGGTACAGTATGGGGTTAGATAGTGAGTAATGCTCCATCTACACTTTCCCATGAAACACTCCCAGCCAGGGCAGGCCGAGCACGGGTTAGATACAGAGTGAAGCTCTCTCTAAATTGGTTGACCAAGCACAGCCAACTCAGATCCAGCATGTGTTAAATGCAGCGTGCAGCTCCTCTGAAACTATCCAATGAAGCACACCAGCTCAGGTACTGCATTGTAAGAACACAGAATAAAACTTCATCTACATGTAAGTGTCAAGCACTCCCAGCTGAGGTATTGGCGAGCTTCACACACGGGTTAAGCTCAGGTCAACTTGTCACAGCAAAGGCTGAGCCTTATGGCAACTGTAAGACAGCTCCCTGTAGTAGCTGGTTAGACTCTCACCTCTGGAGTTCTTGGTCCCACCAGGTCTGCTCTGTGAATCCAGCGACCATTTCCAGTCCCAGTTAGTGTGATGATGATTCGACTTCTCTCTTTCCACCTTCCAGAGATTCTCTTCACTCCAAGAATCTTTTAAAATATAAGTGATTAATATTTATTCTAGAATCTGTATTTGGAATACAGTGCAACTATTTTTGTGACTATGATTATATTTAATGTGAATATAATTGCAATTGATGACATTTGGTTGAATTACTTACTTTCATATTACATTGTACTTTCCCTTCCCCCTATTTATATGGACTAAACTCACTCGCAGTGTCAGCTGCCAAGTTCAGCTCCTCCAACAGTGACTCCCACTGATCCTGTGTAATCAGGGGCGTAAACCTGTCTCCAGGTGACATCACAAAGGAGCCAGGAACTGTTGTATCCGTGTGTTAATGGAGACACGGAATGCAGGAGTTGGTTTCACAGGTGTTTACTGAACAAAGTCTGGAGGTGAACTAACAGATACAAGACACTATACAGGCTTATATAGCCCGAGTGGCCATTACCGGCATTACAGTACACAGGGGGCTCTTAAAGGCACATACACCACAATTCCTCCCCTTTGAGACAACCAGTACAGAACATTTTAAGTAATCATTAATTAACATGTTACAAGAACAATAATCTACACATTTGCTGCAGTTAATCAATTATAAGTCAGTCTCTCTGGAGGCTTCCTGACTCGGTCCGGATAACGCCTTGGTGGTGTAGTAGTTTCTGGTGGTGTAGTAGGTTCTTTTGGCAAGGTCGATTCGGCTTGAATGCCAGTATCGGGTTCATCTGGTTCCAGTATCACCGGATCGGAGGTAGATACTATGGGTATCTGTGCTTCATCATTAGGCGTACAGAGTTGTGGTGTAGGTTATCCCTTTTCGGATTACTCTATGATCTGGTCAGCATGGCGCCTTATTATGCTTTCTCCAATGTCCACGGTATACATCAGCGGTCCTAGTCGTGTGCAAATAGTTCCAGGCTGCCATTTCTCGGTACGGTAGTCCCGGGCCAAAACTTGTTGACCTATCTGGAAGGTTCTAGTTGGCCTTTCATTCATGCCTTGAAATTGCCGGTTCTCCACGTCCCTTCTGATGTTTGGCTTGATCAAATCCAGCCGGCATCTTAGGCTTCTATTGAAGAACATCATGGCGGGAGTTTGGTTTATAACCACATGTGTTGCATTCCTGTATGCAAACAAGAAGTTATCTACCTTATGCTGTAGATTTATGTCTTCATTACCCATGGCCTTTATGGCCTTCTTGAAGGCCTGGACAAACCTTTCAGCCAATCCATTGGTGACAGGATGGTATGGGGCGGACGTGTAGTGCTTAACCCCATTGTTTTTTAAGAACTTCCTGAATTCTTTGGGCACAAATTGCGGTCCATTATCAGAACAGATCTGTTCAGGCAGCCCATTCCTGGCAAATATGGTCCTTAATACTGTGATGTTTTTTTCCGTGGTGGAGGACATCTTTATTACCTCCGGCCACTTGGAGTGTGCATCAACCGCGATTAAGAACATTGAGTCCATAAATGGACCAGCAAAGTCGATGTGTACCCTTTGCCATGGAGATGAGGGCCACTCCCATTGATGTAGAGGGGCTTGTGGTGGGGCGTTTTGGACCTTCTGGCATCCTAGGCAGCTCTTGGTCATTTCTTCGATGTCTCCATCGATACCTGGCCACCACACAAACGCTCTGGCTAGGTTCTTCATTTTCACTCCACCCAGATGCCCCTCGTGAAGCTCTTTTAGCACTTTATCCTGGAGTTTGGGTGGAATCACCACTCTGGATCCACACATCAAGGTTCCTCGGCACACTGACAGCTGTTCTCTTCTTTGCGAGAATGCTGGCAACAGTGGTTCGCCATGTGCTGGCCATCCCTTCACCGTTAAATCGTAGACTCGTGAGGGAGTCAGGTCATTTCTCGTTTCCTTTTCAATGGCAGAATTTGTTACTGGTAGACATTCCAATATGGTTGAGTGGAACATCTCCACTGGGTCCACTGTAGGTGCCTCTTCTACCGTTGGCAACGGTCGGCGCGATAAACCATCAGCATTCCCATGCTGTTTTGCTCCTTTGTATTCTATGTTATATTGGTGTGCCCCTAGGAAAAGGGACCACCTCTGTAGCCTTTGCGCTGTCATAATGGGAACACCCTTTTTAGGGTTAAATATGGAGACGAGGGGTTGATGGTCAGTCAACAAGGTAAATTTTTGTCCGTGTAGGTAATGGTTGAATTCCTTAACTCCCCATACCAGGCTGAGTGCTTCCCTGTCGATTTGGGCATTGTTACGCTCAGCTGAGTTCAATGAGCGTGCCGCAAAAGCTATCGGCCGCTCCGAGCCATCAGGGAATCTATGCGATAATACCGCTCCTACGCCGTAAGGGGATGCATCGCACGCCAGTCTGATTGGCAGTGATGGGTTGTAATGAGCCAAAACTTCCTTGGACGTGATCAAGCCTTTGCATTTATGGAAGGCACGTTTACAGTCTTCGCTCTATTTCCAAATTACTCCCGTTTGTAGCAGTTCATTAAGAGGGTGCAGAACAGTTGACAAGTTCGGTAAAAATTTATGATAGTAATTTATCAATCCCAGGAACGACCTTAATTGTGAGACATTTTCAGGTGCTGGGGCTTTTATGACCGCTTCAATTTTTTCAGGTGACTTATGCAACCCTTCCTCGTTAATTATGTGGCCACAATATGATAGTTGTTTCTGGAAAAATTCGCACTTGGGGCGATTTGCTCGTAGGCCCCGTTCTCTCAGCCTAATGAGCACCTGCTCCAAGTTGGCAAGGTGCTCATTGTCATTTTCTCCTGTTATAAGGATGTCGTCGAGGTAGCATTGAGTCCCCGGAATCCCTTGGAGGACTTGCTCCATAGCTCTTTGCCAGATAGCTGGAGCTGATGCTATTCCGAAAACCAGTCGATTGTACTGGTACAGACCTTTGTGTGTATTAATCGTGAGATACTTTTTAGAGGCCTCTTCAACCTCCATCTGTAGATATGCTTGTGCCAAGTCAATTTTGGTGAAACGTTTCCCTCCGGATAGTGAGGCGAAAATATCTTCTATCCTCGGAAGAGGATACTGTACCATGTGAAGGACTGGGTTTACAGTCACCTTGAAGTCCCCACAGATGCAAATTTTTCTCTGTTCTTCAGATTTATCATTATTTAACGTTTTCTTCATGACCGGGACAATGGGTGTTGCCCACTCGCTCCAATCTATCTTGGATAATACGCCTGCCTTTTCCAAATTCTCCAGCTCTGCCTCGACTGCTGGACGAATTGCGTATGGCACCGGCCTTGCCTTAAAAAACTTGGGAATTGCCGCGTCTTCCACTTTTATTGAGGCGGGGATGCCTTTCAAGGTTCCTAGTTCCTGTTGAAACACTTCCTTGGCGTTGGCCAAGATGTCTTTTAATCGTTCAGGTATGACGTCATCATCATTTTTTTTCTTACTGGTCACCGTCAGTGCCTGAATGGAGTGCCAGGCTAAACGTATCTTCCTGATCCATTCACGTCCCAACAGCGGTGGACCACCATCTTGCAGAACGTATAAATACAACTTCTGTATTTCCTTGCCATTGTATACAACAGGCACCCTTATTTTCCCTTTTGGGTATACTTTCTGCCCCGTATATGTTTTCAAGATAATGGATGTGTCTTTCAGAGGTATATGCGGAAATAGCCGCTCGTAATCCCGTCGACTTATGACGGTCAGAGCTGATCCTGTATCTAGCTCCATTTTAACTGGGGACCGCGCTATCGTGAGGGTAACCCAAATGGTCTGGTAATCTTCTTTGGCAATTACATTATGTAATTTGAGACAGCTTAGTCTCTTGTTTCCGGAGTCGCTATCGCTCTTCTGGTATTCGGAGCTACTGTCCGTCATCATTTGTACCTTTCTGTATGTAACCCCTTCACGGTTCTCTAGATATATGTGAGATGTGGTCTCTGTTGTAAACAGTATTCTATAGTCCAGCAAGGAGATCACTACTACAATGGCTTAATTCTAATTATCTTACTTTATAGTTTTAACGTCAGACAATATAAGAAGATTACAGGTCAATGACCTAAATTAGACATTTGCATACATTAGAATGAATCTAGACATAATAAACATACATTCTCCATTTACATGGATTCAAAGGAGAATCTGTCCCTGTGTCCAAATTCGAGTGCACTCTTTCGTTGGCGCGCTTAAGTTGGAGCTCATGGTATGTATAATGTCTGCAAGACTTACGACTCCGAACGCCTTAGTTGAATTCTCTTCACGATCACTGAATCCCACTTTGAGTTCTGGATGCAGAGCTGCTAATACGAAGGGCGGCGGCCGAGTTTGGAAACCCGGGACGGGATGCGGCAGCCATTTGCCTCCTGAGCCCTCTTTTCAGAGCTCCTGCCCTCTTTTCTTCCAGTCGCTCCTTTTTCCCGCTCGAAAAACCCCGACTCCACCCCTTCCTCCTGGGGTTTCTGCCTGGAGACTGCGCAGCCTCACTGTCTGCAACAGTTGATACTGGTGCAGAATTATGGAAAGTCTGCTCTTAGTCACATTGTGTCCTTAAAAGTTCTTGCCGTACCTTCACATGGGCAACTTTAACCCAGGGATTTATAACAATAATAATACAGTGTCTAAGTTAAAGATTGATAACCATACTTAGCGTACATAACATTTCCAGTGGGTATTACACTCCCCCCCCTACCAAATATAGGCATGTCCCCATGACTAATGAACTTTACACATAAGGGGTTGCATGCTTCCCAACCATGTATAAAGGGAGGTAACATATCGAACCGTAGGGGCTATCATTACACTTGGCACTCCTAGTGTACTGTATGTCAATCTTTCAGGAACCTTCTTAACTCGCTGTGAGCTCCTTATTTCGGATACCCGGTCTTCAGCTCTTTCAACTACGTTGGAGGCATTGGTTCCTTTGTTATCATGCCTTTCAGTCTCTTTCATCTCCTTCTCGGAAGCATCTGGTTCTTCCTAGACCATGTCCAAGTCTGAGCTAAAGGGTTCAGACAATTCATCCAGATTCTGCCTTATGCGTCTTTCTGGGAGGTCGTACCATAGATCCCATTCTTCATCTTCCGACTCATCAGGTTCCTCATGATCCACACACTGTGTCATGGGTTTTCTGTCTTCTGGAACAAAGTTTTCCTGGTTTCTCGTTTTTTTCCTTCTTCTTCTCTGCAGGGTTCTCCTACTAGGTGTCGGCTCATTATCCGCTGGCGGATCCAGACGCACTTGCTCTCCCAATGGCAGGATATGATTCCGGTGCAGTATTTTTATGGGTCCATTCCCACCTGCAGGTTTTAGCCGAAACACAGGTAGTTGTGACATTTGACTTTCAACAATGTAAGGTGTAGAAGCCCAGCGGTCTGCTAACTTATGTTTCCCTTGAAGTCCTAGGTTCCGTATGAGAACTCGGTCACCAGGCATGAGTTGGGAAAAACGGATCTTCTGGTCATACCCCTGCTTATTTCCTTTATTCTGTTTGGCAGAAACAGACTCAGCAAGTTCATAAGCAGCTTGCAATTCCTTTCTCATGTCAGATACATACTTGAGGTAAGTTCTCTGTGATGTGCCATCACTGGATACTCCGAAACACAAATCCACCGGCATCCTCGCTTCACGTCCAAACATGAGGTAGTACGGTGAAAAACCAGTAGCGTCATTTCGGGTACAATTATAAGAATGAACAAGGTGTCCAATGTGCCGACTCCACTTGTTCTTTCGCTTTGAATCCAGCGTTCCAAGCATGTCTAACAAAGTACGGTTAAACCGCTCAGGTTGAGGATCTCCCTGAGGATGGTATGGAGTTGTTCTTGACTTCTCAATCCCGAGCATGGACAACAACTCATGTATAAGTCTACTTTCAAAGTCTCTACCTTGATCACTGTGTATTCGCTTTGGCATTCCATAGTGGATGAAGTATTTCTCCCACAACACTTTGGCAGCGGTGGATGCTTTCTGATCCTTTGTGGGAAAAGCTTGGGCGTAGCGAGTATAATGATCTGTAATGACCAAGACATTTGCGGTATTGCTGGAATCGGGTTCGATGGACAGAAAATCCATACAGGCAAGGTCTAGAGGTCCATCACTTTGCATGTGAAACAGAGGAGCAACTCTTTTAGGTAAAGTCTTTCTCTGGACACAACGTGCACAGGACTTGCAGAACTCCTCAACCGCAGACTTCATACGCGGCCAATAGAATCTGTCCTTGACCAACCCATAGGTCTTATCTACTCCTAGATGACCTGCGTCATCATGCAAAGACTTCATCACTATTTCCCTGTACTTTTCAGGCAGGACCAACTGTGAATGACATGGTTTAGTGGGTGGGTGAGTGATTCTACACAACACTCCCTCTTTAATTTCCAAGTGGTCCCATTCTCTTAGGAGCAGACGACAGTCAGGATGTTTTGATTTGTCGATCTGTGTAATATCACCCAGCCGGAGAGCTGAAAACACCTTATGAATACAGGGATCCTCCTGTTGTGCTTTGGATATTTCAGATGAACACAACATGGGTAAGTTTTGTACATCCAAACTGGAAATGTTGCAAAATGCCTGGGGAACAGCATGCATTGACGCTCCCAAGTGGTCAATCTCTCGGGCATGAAATGAATTCTTTAGTCCAAATACCACGGACATCTGACACATTACTTTCACATCTGCTGAAGCAACATCTTTCCACTCTGGTTTCTGGTAGTGTGGGCGACGAGACAGAGCATCTGCGTCAATGTTCTGGTTCCCAGGTCTGTACCTGAGACTAAAGTCGTAAGCAGATAGTGCAGCAAGCCAGCGGTGGCCGGTGGCATCAAGTTTTGCCGAAGTCAACACATAGGTTAATGGATTATTGTCTGTCCTCACTTCAAACTTCGCTCCATACAGATAATCCTGCAGCTTATCCACCACCCCCCACTTCAACGCCAAGAATTCTAGCTTATGAGCTGGGTAGTTACGCTCTGATGACGTAAGACTGCGACTGATGAACGCTACGGGTCTCAGCCCTGCTCCTTGGTCCTGATACAACACACCACCCAACCCTTCTTGACTGGCATCCACGTGTAGCACATATGGCAGCTGTGGGTTTGCAAAAGCCAACACGGGGGCTTGAGTAAGACTTTGCTTTAAGGTGTGGAAGGCCTCTTCGCATTTCTCATCCCATCTAACACCAAAAGGCTCAGAGGGTTTGAAGTAGTCCTTGTTCTCTTTACCTTTAGCCTTTTTCTTCCTCTCGACTGGTGGGAGGTAACCAGCCAGCAGCTGATTTAGAGGATGGGCCACTTTGGAGTAATCCTGCACAAAGCGCCTGTAATATCCGCAGAACCCAAGAAATGACCGCAAGGCAGTCACTGTGTTCGGTTTGGGCCATGTGGTAACAGCTTCGATCTTGGATGGATCTGTGGCTACTCCATCCTGTGATACAATATGCCCCACATAGGACACGGATGTTTGGCAAAACTGACACTTGTCCAATGATAGCTTGAGACCTTCATCCTCCAGGCGACCAAGCACTTTCAGCAACCGAGCTTCGTGTTCTTCAAGGGTTGCCCCAAACACAATGATATCATCCAAGTACACCAATACTTCGAGCAAGTTCATGTCCCCAACTGTTTGTTCCATTATTCTTTGAAAAGTTGCTGGAGCACCTGAAACTCCCTGTGGCATCCTTTCAAATTGGTAGAACCCAACTGGACATATAATGGCTGTCTTTTCTTTGTCCGATTCACTCATCGGTATTTGGTAGTATCCACTTCTGAGATCCAACACACTGAACCACTTGCTTCCATTAAGACAAGCCAGTGCATCCTCAATTCTTGGAACGGTGTATTGGTCGGGAATAGTACGTCTGTTAAGCGTCCTAAAGTCCACACACATCCGAATCTTTCCGTTCTTTTTCCTCACCACCACTATAGGAGACGCATAAGGACTCCTGGACTCGGTAATGATCTCAGCTTCTTTTAACTGCGACAGGTGCTGTCTCACTGCTTCGATGTCAGCTGGTGCCAGCCGTCGAGACCTCTCCCGAAAGGGTTTATCCTCGGTAATTCTGATAGAATGGCGAGTACTCTTACTACAACCAACATCAAACTCATGAGTAGAGAAAACTCCTCTCCGCTCCATCATCTTCCTGACTAATCAGTCCTTCCATTCTTTAGGAACGAATGAATCTCCAAAGTTGAAGGAGGAGGGTGTCAGATCTCCGGTTGAGTTAACTTTGGACTCTTCCTTCACATGTGACGACAGTACATTTACAGGAAACAGATGCGCAATTGGCATTCCTTTCCTCAATGTGATTCCTTTGCCTGACATATTCCTCACAGTCACTGTAACTCTCCTTGACATCACAGCTGTCGGGGTCTGCAACTCTGGTCTCACCAGAAGCTCATTTGGAAACCGTGACTCTTCTGCAGGATCATCAGGTGACTCTATCAGAATGGCTTCAGTACCTGGCGTTCCAGGGAATTTTGGTATCCCAGGGATTCTAGCCACTCCTCCAGGACGCAGGGTGATAGGTTTGGCTCGAACGTACCACACAGTTCCTCTTTTGCTATCATCTACGTCGGAAGAAAGTTCAGGCAGTTTCTCAAAAGCCTTTTTGAAAACAGGGTGAATGTGCCTGGTGCTCAAGAAGTTTTCACCTCCCTGCTCTTTGCAGCTTGTCAGGAGTCATCTCACTATGGGTGTATTACTGCCAACCAGTATGGAAGCCTCACCTTTCACCATGGGGTCAGGGCAAACCAACACAAGTGCATCAATGGTCTCAGTGGTCCCTACATCAGCTTCCAAGAACTCCAGCCTCAGCGACAAATAGCCATCATATGGGTAATCAGCAGGACTAAGGCCCCAGATCTGCAGAAGACTGATTGGGGTTAACGGCAAATGCATCAGGTATTGGTCATAGAAGGATCTGTACAGTATGGTAACCTGAGAACCCGAGTCGAGGATAGCTTTAGTATAAATGCCTTCAATCTGTATTGATACAGCAGAACTCGGCCCTACTAAATCTTCAGGTATGATGTCTTTCATATCCCCTCGTCTATTATTGCACTTTGCGGAACGTGTCTTAACTACAGGGACAGCAGGCCGTTCCGTTACTGTGCCCCTTTGTAGTTTCCCGACTTCTTGGTAAGTTTTATGAGACGGTCATTTACTTTTTTTAGATTTTCCTCACCTCTACATTCTCGCTTGAAATGTCCATCTTTTCCACAGTTATAACAAAAGACTCCAGGTCTATCTCCTTCATGGGGATATCCTTTAGAGGAATCATTCATTTTGCTGTTAGACTTCGCAGGGTGTTCAACCTTTTGCACCCGTGCGTCATCCCTTTCTGTATTGGGCTTAGACCGAAAATATGCCATCTCGGCTCTCATGACATTTATTTCCTTCTTCAGCTGTTCCATCTCAGGGTTGACATCACCCTTAGGAGTAGGAACTGTAACAGGAGTCACAAGCTTGGACATCACAGCACTCTTTGCTACATTCCGGGCCTGAAGCATATCCTCCTCCTCTCTGACTTCCCTTAGCAGCTCAGTGAAGGTAGGTGGATCTCGCAACTTATGGGTCATGCGTATGCGAAGAGCAGTCACGTCTTCGAGCAATGCACCTCGCACAATCTGTTCAATGCGGAACCGATTCATTTCAGGCAACTCAATCCCTCTTTTCCGTAACATACAATGCAGCAGTTTGTCTATTCTCAGCAGATAACTGGACAGCTTCTCTCCCTCACACTGGAATGTGCTTCTGAATCTGACCATCAAATCTGAAATGGTTTCAGTAGTTCCAAAGGCAGTTTCTAGAGCCTGCATGTAGTCAAAGGAAGTAGCAGAGGTGTTCTGCGCCTTTAAGAATCTTACAATGTCAGCAGCAGGACCCTTAAGGCTTTCTATTATTCTCTGCCTCTTCACATTGTCACTGCACTGCCATTCCTCTAGCAGAGGCAGGGTCTGCTCAGCCCAGGCGTCGTACTCCTCTTCCCCACTGGGAGTTGGTCTCACTCCTGAGAACATATGGAGCTTACGGTATCCCTGAGCCTCGAAGGGCAGATTGGTGCATTTATCCACCAGAGAACTAATGGCACTGACCAACTGAGTGTTCATATCCAGGGCCGAAGGACCTTTCAGACCTTTGACATCAGCAACAGTCTTTCCTTCTTGTCTCAAGAATGACAACAACTTGGTCTGAAACCCTTCTTCTTCCTTAGTAGTAATAGGGACAAACTGAACTGGCCAGGGACCAGCCTCTTCAGAAAGCCCAACTGCCTCAGGTAAACCATGACCTCTCAGGTTCTCTGATGTCTGGATCAACACAAACTGCTTCTTGGTAGCTGTATCCAAGCAGCGCTCAACTATCCTAACCTTTCCAAAGGCTTTGACACAATTCAGAGCCCTTAGCAAATCATCATCAGGGTCATCATTAGCAACACCATTCAGCACAATGGCATGGGAGTAGCTATCTGCTTCCGTTTGCACCAAGCTTCAACCTCAAAAGCATCCATCTTTTATGCTCAAACAGCCCAGTAGAAACCACAAACCACTCTCTTAGCAATGAGCATTCAATACTGTTAGTTTACTGACATAAATAGACCACAATCCCGGACGAGCCCCCAAAATGTAACCCCTTCACGGTTCTCTAGATATATGTGAGATGTGGTCTCTGTTGTAGACAGTATTCTATAGTCCAGTAAGGAGATCACTACTACAATGGCTTAATTCTAATTATCTTACTTTATAGTTTTAACGTCAGACAATATAAGAAGATTACAGGTCAATGAATTAAATTAGACATTTGCATACATTAGAATGAATCTAGACATAATAAACATACATTCTCCATTTACATGGATTCAAAGGAGAATCTGTCCCTGTGTCCAAATTCGAGTGCACTCTTTCGTTGGTGCGCTTAAGTTGGAGCTCATGGTATGTATAATGTCTACAAGACTTATGACTCCGAACCCCTTCGTTGAATTCTCTTCACGATCACTGAATCCCACTTTGAGTTCTGGATGCAGAGCTACTAATACGAAGGGCGGCGGCCGAGTTTGGAAACCCGGGACGGGATGCGGCAGCCATTTGCCTCCTGAGCCCTCTTTTCAGAGCTCCTGCCCTCTTTTCTTCCAGTCGCTCCTTTTTCCCGCTCGAAAAACCCCGACTCCACCCCTTCCTCCTGGGGTTTCTGCCTGGAGACTGCGCAGCCTCACTGTCTGCAACAGTTGATACTGGTGCAGAATTATGGAAAGTCTGCTCTTAGTCACATTGTGTCCTTAAAAGTTCTTGCCGTACCTTCACATGGGCAACTTTAACCCAGGGATTTATAACAATGATAATACAGTATCTAAGTTAAAGATTGATAACCATACTTAGCGTACATAACATTTCCAGTGGGTATTACATGTACTTTTCCTTATTGATTTTTTTCCTGTCCGTGGATTTTTTTTTCCAGATCAGCATACACGTGCAATGTGTCCAATCTTTCCGCATTGCCTGCATGCTTTGTCCTTGAACCAGCAGTCCCTCTGGTCATGGGTGGATCTGCCACAGCGATAACATCTCTCGAAACCCTGTGTCATTTCATGGGTGCCGAAGTCCTGTGGCTTTTGCTGTATCTCTGCAGCTCCTCTTGCGGCTGCTTCGTATGATACAGCCACACTGAAAGCCTTGTCCAGTGTCAAATCTTTCTCAGAAAGTAGGCTTTTCTGTGTTCCTTCACTTAGGAGACCGCAGACGAATTTGTCTCGAAGAGAATCTGCCAGTCCTGCTCCGAATTGGCAGTGCTTTGACAGCTTCCTTAATTCGGTGAGGTAATCAGCGTTACTTTCATTCTTGTGCTGATTCCTCCTGAAGAATTTGAATCGCTCCGCTATCAGCAGCGGTGTTGGGTTTAAGTGCTCCTGTAGGGTATCAACAATCTCCTTAAAATTCTTGTCCCTCGGTTTGGCTGGAGTGATTAAGTTTCGTAACAGCCCGTATGTCCTTGCACCCATTAGATTTAGAAGTACTGATGCCTTTTTATCATCCTCTATTTCATTTGCTGTGCAATATACCTCCATTCTTTCCACATATGTGGTCCAATCATCTATATCGCTATCGAAAGCAGTAATATTGCCAGTCTTAGGCATCCTGAAAAAAAAATGCGCCTCCCGCGCTTTCCTTTCTTCCCCGCAGAAAAAAAATGGTGCGTCCTGCGCTTTCCCGCCGCTGCCGCTGCTGACAACGCTGTTCTCCACGGTTTTTATTTACACAGGTATTTTTTTTAATGGGTGGAGACTAGTTCCCGCCGGACTCTCTGGGACTTTTCCCTCCCTCTGCTTGGTCCGAACGCCGACCTGCGTTGCAGCGCCGGCCGTCTCCCGAGTGCTCCACCCTCTGTCTCTGTTTGCCTCCGCCTTCGCTGCTCGGCCCCGCTGCAGAGCCAGCCGATGGAGCCCCAGCCCACCGCCCAGGAAGGATTATTGCAGTACCTGCCACCAGCTTGGCTAGCTGGTGAAACCACAGGTTCTTTTTTTCTTTCTTGTTTTTCTTCGACTTTCGTCTGAGGAATCGATCTCCTTGAGGTGCTGCCGAATTGCAGGTAAGTCCGTTTCCAATTCGTCGCCACTGTTGTATCCGTGTGTTAATGGAGACACGGAATGCAGGAGTTGGTTTCACAGGTGTTTACTGAACAAAGTCTGGAGGTGAACTAACAGATACAAGACACTATACAGGCTTATATAGCCCGAATGGCCATTACCGGCATTACAGTACACAGGAGGCTCTTAAAGGCACATACACCACAGGAACCATGTCACAAAGCAGCCCAGGCTGCTCCCACTCAAGGTATAACAGGGTGACATGACCAGGCTCTGCTCCTGGTGTGCAGTCTCACTGGGCATGAACACAGGTTTTACAATCAGTCCCATCTCCAACCTTGCTCCCAGGTACTGAGACTCCGAATAGGGAGAACAGGCTCCCAAAATTACCACTGATAAATGATAACTCCCAATCTTCAAGTGTGAGGTCCCACTATTCAATGGCTCTTGCTTTATACACCAGAAAGTCTCCCCTCTCTTTATATCAGCCACTGTGTCTCCCTCCTGCTTTGGCAGAGAGAGGCAGTTTGTGAAAATGGTGTTTGGGATGAGGCAAGGATATCACAACCTCCTCTGTGCTCTGAAACAAGTCTATTCCCTGTTAGAGGAATAGTGTCAGAAGCAATAAGTGGAAGGACCTTCAGGGTACCAAAGAGAGGGACCATCAGAGCATTAATTGGAGGGTGCATCATGGGCAATAATGGGGTAAAGCATCCTCTGTACTAACCCATCAAACACTCCCAGGCAGGATATCATGTTTAATCAGTTGGTCACACCGCAGGAAAAGGCTGCACAGGCAGGAAGGGAATGGGTGACCACCAGGCAGAGTATTAGGCACAGGCAGGTAGTGCAGGGGTCCCCTGTGGCCATCCCCCTCTCAAACAGATATACCACTTTGGATATTGTTGAGGGAGATGAATGAGGGGCGATCTTATTGAAACATATAAGATTGTGAAGGGGCTTGATTGGGTGGATGCGGTGAGGATGTTCCCAATGATGGGTGAAACTAGAACTAGGGGGCATAATCTTAGAATAAGGGGCTGCTCTTTCAAAACTGAGATGAGGAGAAACTTCTTCACTCAGAGGGTAGTAGGTCTGTGGAATTTGCTGCCCCAGAAAGCTGTGGAAGCTACATCATTAAATACATTTATAACAGAAAGAGACAATTTCCTAGAAGTAAAGCGAATTAGGGGTTACGGGGAGCGGGCAGGAAATTGGACATGAGTCTAGCTTCGGAACGGTCATGGCCCTGTGGGTAGTGGAGTGGGCCCAGGGGCCGTGTAGCCTGGTTCTGCTCCTACTTAATGGTCCAGAAATTCCAGAACGGGGCTTGCAGCGCGTGCAAGCCCCGTATTTGCACTTGCCCCGCGCTCGTGCCGATCAGCTTCTGGAACGCCTGAACTTGCAAAAATAGAAAGCACATTCCCGGGCAGCGTATGACGTCACGCTGCCCAGGAGTGCAGCCAGCGCGATGCCAGGAGCGTGCAGTGTAAGTGAGACACGCCCCTTGAGGTCTCAGTTTCACTGGACACGCCCCCAATGTTTCTGTCAAGCTGCTAAGGATTTTTACATGCAAAGCAGCAGTTTAAATAGGTTTTTGGAAGTTTTTTGAAGATTTTGGTAACTTTTATAAACTTTTTAAAATGTTTACATTATTTTGAGTAATCTGAAGTAGTTTTAAAGAGAATTAAAGCAATTTAAAGACTTTTAAAAGCCCTAAAAGAATTTTTTTAATTCCATTTATTTATTTAGCAATGTCGTCGTCATACGTGTCTTCACACTGTTGCCTTTGGGGAACTGTATGAAGTGGTGGAAGGATTTATGGCCATGATTAACGCTCATTCCGTGACCGTAACCATATTTGAACCAGCCATTAGGGCGGTTAGTCCTATGGCGGGAGGGTTTTAAGGGCTCCCACAAGCTATACAAGGAGGGGGTGCCACCCACACCCACGGACGCAAATATCCCACTGGATGTCAACCCAGAATTTAGAGCCGGAGCTCCGACTCCACTTGCCGGGACTGTCTGGAGCGGGGTTCGAAACCCTACCCTGATCTGGCCCAGCGGCGGGGATCCTACCGCTATGACAAAGGCCCAATCCGATTAGCAACGTGAAATGGCAGCATAGGGCTCCAGTCACGGGGGAGGGAAAAGGCACAGGAAACGTATGGGTGCCACCTTTTGTGCGGAGTGGGCCTTTTGCGTAGCAGTAAGCATCCCCGCCGCTGGGCCAGAAGGAGTAGGGTTTTGAACCCCACTCCAGACAGTCCCGGCAAGTGGAGTCGGAGCTCCAACTTTAAATTCTGGGTGGACATCCAGCGGGATACTTGCGTCCGTGGGTGTTGGTGGCACCCCCCCCTCAGATGGGTTGTGGGAGCCCGTAAAACCCTCCCGCCATAGGACTAACCACCCTAATGGCTGGTTCAAAGATGGTTACGGTCACGGAATGAGCGTTAATCACGGCCATAAATCCTTCCACCACTTCATACAGTTCCCCAAAGGGAACAGTGTGAGGATACGTACGATGATGACCTCTTGCGCAATGCACCTCCTTGGGCCCTCAGTCGCAGATGCGAGGGGGCAAGTCGTGCAATTGTTAAATTTTTTATTTTATTGACATGTAAAATGTTGGCCCAGTAATTCCCTTCCAAATGCGCTAGTACGGTCGGGGTACTTACGCATCTGGCCGGATGAAATGCCGGTTTTCATCATTCACAGTGCATGTGGGGAAAACCGGCATTTCCTGTCCTCTGAACGAAGGGGTTCAGAGGCAGAACGCGTGCGACTGCACAGGCAGCGCGTGCGCAGTATAATTCGCCGCTTTCATTAATGCTTTCAGTGAGGTCCAGTCATTACAACTTACACATGAAAAAAGCATGGGTACAGTTGCTCCACAGGCTGCGGAAGAAGATATTTCTTATCGTGCAGCTTCTGAAAGTATGTATGTCTGTATATATTCCTTTGCGTGCTACGTATATATTCCTTTATTTATGTGTATGAATGTATTATTTAATTATGACTTTCAGAGAAAGTAACTTATTGGAAAATCATAATTAAAAACATACATTCATACACATTAGTAAAGGAATATAAAACATACATACATATACGTGAAGGAATATATGTGGACATGCATACATAACTCATTCTCACATTCCATTCACACAGCCACAATTGCTCCTTCTACCTACCGTTCTGAAAACCCTTTTAAAATTAAAATTTAAACTTTAAAACTTACTTAAAATTTCTTAAAATAACTTCCCTCCCTTTCCCAAACAAAAATATTGCATTTCAAAAGCTCCACGATAAAGTATATCTTCCTCCGCAGCCAATGAACAACTTTACACTTGCTTTTTTCACGTGTAACTTCTAAGGACTTACCCTCACGGATTTCATGAATGAAATCCACGAAGTTCACTGCGCAAGCGCTGCCTGTGCAGTCGCACGCGCTCGAGGTCTGGAAATGCCGGCGTTCCCCGCATGCGCTGTTCATGCTGAACGCCGGCATTTCCAACGGCCAGAAGCATGAGTAAGCCGACCGTACTCACGCTTCTGGCCTGGAATTTCTGGCCCCTTGTGTTCTAATTCTGTGTTAGATTTCAGGAGATGTTCTATTCCTGTTCCTGGCTGGGGTGTAGATCACCTTTTACAGAAGGTAAGT
Organism: Somniosus microcephalus; assembly: GCF_052327205.1. Taxonomy (NCBI): domain Eukaryota; kingdom Metazoa; phylum Chordata; class Chondrichthyes; order Squaliformes; family Somniosidae; genus Somniosus; species Somniosus microcephalus. The sequence continues at coordinate 6,449,630 of NC_141017.1, read as the reverse complement.
ACTGTAGAAAATATAGGGACAGAGTGATCTCCTGGATGAGTTTCGATCACCTAGATGGGTCGGAGAGGAATTTCCCAGATTTTTTCTCCCAAATTGGCCATTGGGTTTTTTATCTGTTTTTTCGCCTCTCCCAGGAGATCACATGGGTTCGGGTGGGCTGTAGAGTGATAGTAGATTTGAGGTTTGGATCAGATCAGCCATGATCTTATTGAATGGTGGAGCAGGCTCGAGGGGCCGATTGGCCTACTCCTGCTCCTATTTCTTATGTTCTTATGGCTTATCGGGAGAAGGCAGCAGCAGCCAATGTCCTGGCACCATGGGTGGTTCTGCTGCACAGGACGGGAGGAAAAAGACCGGGAGAGCTATAGTGATAGGGGATTCTATTGTAAGGGGAATAGATAGGAGTTTCTGTGGCCGCAAACGAGACTCCAGGATGGTATGTTGCCTCCCTGGTGCAAGGGTCAAGGATGTCTTGGAGTGGCTGCAGGGCATTCTGAAGGGGGAGGATGAAAAGCCAGTTGTCGTGGTGCATATAGGTAACAACGATATAGGTAAAAACCGAGATGAGGTCCTAAAAGCAGAATATAGGGAGTTAGGAGGTAAATTTAAAAATAGGACCTCAAAGGTAGTAATCTCAGGATTGCTACCTGTGCCACCTGCTAGTCATAGTAGAAATAGAAGGATATTTCAGATGAATACATGGCTAGAGGAATGGTGGAAGGGGGAGGGATTCAAATTCCTGGGATATTGGAACCGGTTCTGGGGGAGGTGGGACCAGTACAAACTGCATGGTTTGCACCTGGGCAGGACTGGGACCGATGTCCTAGGGGGAGTGTTTGCTAGTGCTATTGGGGAAGGTTTAAACTAAAATGGCAGGGGGATGGGAACCTGTGCAGGGAGACAGAGGAAAGGGAAGCAAGGATAGAAGAAAAAGACAGGAAGGAGAAAAGCAAAAGTGGCAGTCAGAGAAATCAAAGGTGTAAATCAAACATGGCCACAGTAAATAATAATTCTAAAAGGGCTAAGAGTGTTAAAAAAACAAGCCTGAAGGCTTTGTGTCTTAATGCGAGGAGCATTCGTAATAAGGTGGATAAATTAGCTGCGCAAATAGATGTAAACGGATATGATATAATTGGGATTACGGAGACATGGCTCCAGGGTGACCAAGGCTGGGAATTCAACATCCAGGGGTATTCAATATTTTGGAAAGACAGGCAAAAAGGAAAAGGAGGTGGTGTAGCATTGCTGGTTAAAGAGGAGATTAACATAATAGTAAGGAAGGATATTAGCTCTGATGATGTGGAATCCATATGGGTAGAGCTGAGAAATGCCAAGGGGCAGAAAATATTAGTGGGAGTTGTATATAGACCCCCAAACAGTAATGCTGAGGTTGGGGATGGCATTAAATGGGAAATTAGAGATGCATGCAATAAGAACACAGCAGTTATCATGGGTGACTTTAATCTACATATAGATTGGGCTAACCAAATTAGTAACAATACTATGGAGGAGGAATTCCTAGTGTGTATACGGGATGGTTTCCTGGACCAATATGTCGAGGAACCAACTAGAGATCAGGCCATCTTAGACTGGGTATTATGTAATGAGAAAGGATTAATCAGCAATCTTGTTGTGCGAGGCCCCTTGGGGCCGAGCGATCATAATATGATCGAATTCTTCATTAAGATGGAGAGTGAAGTAGTTGACTCAGAGACTGGGGTCCTGAATTTAAATAAAGGAAACTACGATGGTATGAGGCGCGGGTTGGCTAGGATGGATTGGGGAATGTTACTTAAAGGGTTGACGGTGGATAGGCAATGGCAAACATTTAAAGATCGCATGGATGAACTACAGAATTTGTTCAGCCCTGTTTGGCATAAAAATAAAACAAAAAAGGTGACTCAACCGTGGCTAACAAGCGAAATTAGGGATAGCATAAGATCCAAGGAGAGGACATATAAATTGGCCAGAAAAAGCAGCAAACCTGAGGATTGGGAGCTGTTTAGGATTCAGCAAAGGAGGACAAAGGGATTAATTAAGAGGGGGAAAGTAGAGTATGAGAGTAAGCTTGCAGGGAACATAAAAATTGACTGTAAAAGCTTCTATACATATGTGAAGAGAAAAAGATTGGTGAAGTCAAGCGTAGGTCCCTTGTAGTCAGAATCAGGGGAATTTATAATGGGGAACAAAGAAATGGCTGACCACTTAAATACATACTTTGGTTCTGTCTTCACAAAGGAGGACACAAATAACCTCCCAGAGATGTCGGGGAACATAGGATCTAATGAGAGGGAGGAACTGAAAGAAATCAGTATTTGTATGGAAATGGTGTTAGGGAAATTGACGGGATTGAAGGCCGATAAATCCCCAGGGCCTGATAATCTACATCCTAGGGTACTTAAGGAAGTGGCCCTAGAAATAGTAGATGCATTGCTGGTCATCTTCCAAAATTCTATAGACTCTGGAACAGTTCCCATGGATTGTAGGGTAGCTAATGTAACCCCACTATTTAAAAAAGCTGGTAGAGAGAAAACGGGGAATTATAGACCGGTAAGCCTGACATCGGTAGTGGGGAAAATGCTAGAGTCCATTATAAAAGATGTAATAGCAGAGCACTTGGAAAACAGTGACAGGATCGGACAAAGTCAACATGGATTTGCAAAAGGTAAATCGTGCTTGACTAATCTGCTGGAATTTTTTGAGGATGTAACTGGTAGAATAGATAAGGGAGAACCACTGCATGTGGTGTATTTGGACTTTCAGAAGGCTTTTAATAAGGTCGTGCATAAGAGATTAGCGTGCAAAGTTAAAGCACATGGGACTGGGGGTAAGGTACTGACTTGGATAGAGAACTGGTTGGCAGACAGGAAGCAAAGAGTTGGAATAAACGGGTCTTTTTCCAAGAGGCAGGCAGTGACTAGTGGGGTACCACAGGGATCGGTGCTAGGACCCCAGTTATTCACAATATATATTAGTGATCTAGACGAGGGAACTAGATGTAATATCTCCAAGTTTGCAGACGACACAAAGCTGGGTGGGTGTGTGTGCTGTGAGGAGGATGCCAAGAAACTCCAGTATGATTTGGACAGGTTGGGTGATTGGGCAGATGCATGGCAGATACAGTATAATGTGGATAAATGAGAGGTTATCCACTTTGGTGGCAAAAACAGGAAGGCAGATTATTATCTGAACGGCAATAGATTGGGAAAAGGGGAAGTGCAACGAGACCTGGGAGTCCTTGTGTACCAGTCGCTGAAGGTAAGCATGCAGGTGCAGCAGGTGGTTAAGAAGGCAAATGGCCTTTGTAGCAAGAGGGTTCGAGTACAGTAACAAGGATGTCTTGCTGCAGTTGTACAGGGCCTTGGTGAGACCACACCTTGAGTATTGTGTGCAGTTTTGGTCGCCTTATCTGAGGAAGGATGTTCTTGCCATGGAGGGAGTGCAGCAAAGATTCACCAGGCTGATACCTGGAATGGCAGGAATGACGTTGACGTAATAAAACTCACTACACACTTGGTTTGAGCATAAAGCAAGGCTTTAATCAACTTATTTCAGAACATGGAGGTCTAGTTGTATCCACTAGCTCCCTTGTCTTTACAAAATGTCCCTGGCAAGCTGGGGCCAACGCCCGAGTATTTATACTCCTTGGACGGCGCCACCAGCTGGCAGTCCAGTGTTATTTCATAGTTAGTTTCTCGATGATGAGATTTATGACAGACGTATGAAGAGGGATTGGGTCGATTGGGCTTGTACTCGCTGGAGTTGAGAAGAATGAGAGGGGATCTCATTGAAACTTATAAAATTCTAACAGGACTAGACAGACTAGATGCAGGAAGGATGTTCCCGATGGCGGGGGAGTCCAGAACCAGGGTTCACAGTCTAAGGATAAGGGGTAAGCCATTTAGGACTGAGATGAGGAGGAATTTCTTCACCCAGAGAGTGGTGAACCTGTGGAATTCTCTACCACACAAGGCAGTTGAGGCCAATTCATTAATTATATTCAAGAAGGAGTTCGATATATTTCTTAAGGCTGAAGGGATCAAGGGATATGGGGAGAAAGCAGGGACAGGGTGCTGAGTTTGGATGATCAGCCATGATCTCATTAATTGGCAGAATAGGCTCGAGGGGCCTACTCCGCTCCTATCTTCTATGTTTCTATGTAACACAAGTTAGATATAGAGTAAAGCTCCCTCTACACTATCCCATCAAACACTCCCAAGGCAGGTACAGCATGAGTGAGATACAAAGTGTTGGCGTATGGAACTCGGTTAATTCAGCTTCTGAAAGGTGTTCATGTTTAGTTCATTGAATATAGGGAATAAATGTGGATGGCATCACTAGAGAGAGAGAGAGATAGAGTGAGAGAGAGAGATACAGATTTCACTTAGCAACTGCTGGTGTTCGCAACCAACCAGCCTTGGATATGTTTATTTATGGTAAGAATGTCTAGAAACTAGAAGGGTTAGGCTTACCACAGCAAGGCCATGGTATTTTTGTGTGCATCATGTTGAAGAAAATGTAGCCTTGAATCTCTGGACTATGCTGTAGCCAGAGACGAACATATTATGCAATGCCAGTTCCAGTTTGATAAGAAAACAATGTATAAATATAAACTTTTTCATTTGTTCAAGCAGCTCGAGACAGGACCCATGCCTAAGTTCGTACACTCTATCTGTGACAATACTCAGGTTGTAAATTGCTTTTAATGCTGAAGTTAAAGAATAAAATGATTATAACCAGATGACTGAATTTGTTACTACTCAAGTGCACAACAAAATGTGTTTTATAACAATATTTACTTTGACATTTGTGCTTTCAGTGTTCTACAGCATTGAGGTGCTGCAAACACTGACAATCACTGCACAGAGGTGCACGGCTGCACCCAGGCTCTCCCATGACTCTCTCCATATGCTTATGGAGGGAGTCACAGCACACCGGGAGGTTCTCTTCCCTTCCAAAGTCGGAAGAGACCTCCCCAGGAGATCAACACAGCCTAGTTGCACATTGCATAGGAGGACACAAGCAGGAGCGTCATCAGGAGGACCAGGCTGCAGTGGCGCAAACCTTTCAATGATGTCAGTAGATCACAAAACGTTACTGCAAAGGCACACTCAACCTCATCCTGTTGTGCCACTCATTACATCCCCATCACTCTGCCTTCCCTACCCTACTGCTGCACATCATTACTCACACCAACTTACCTTGCACCTCCACCCATCCCTCTCTATCTATATTATCACATCCCCATCTCACTAGTTACCCCTCACACTCACCCTCATCCTAGTCCAATCATACTAACTAACAACACACAAGGGTAGGCACTTGTGTGTTTTAGCCAATGTTCATGTTAAGTTTCTGTTAATGTGCCGTCAAACATTGAAATCTTTATTTTCAACACTTTGCATTCTTGGACAGATTTGTGTGCATCTTTGGAAGTGGCTTAGTGTGTTGCAGTGAATGGTGAGACATAACGGTACCCCCTCCCCACAATGGTGATGAGTGTGAAAAAAATAAGAACATAAGAACATCAGAAACAGGAGCAGGAGTAAGCAATTCGGCCCTTTCAGCTTGCTCCGCCATTCAATAAGATACATAGATACATAGATAGATACATAGAAGATAGGAGCAGGAGTAGGCCATTCGGCCCTTCGTGCCTGCTCCGCCATTTAATGAGATCATGGCTGATCCTTTAATTCAGTATCCCGTCCCCGCCTTCTCTCCGTAACCCTTAACCCCTTTTGCCCGTAGAAATATATCTAATTCCCTCTTAAATATATTTAATGAGCTGGCGTACACTGCCCTCTGTGGCAATGAGTTCCACAGGTTCACCACTCTCTGAGTGAAGAAATTCCCCCTCATCTCTGTCCTAAATGGTTTAGCCCTTATCCTTAAATTATGTCCTCTAGTTCTGTTCTCACCCGCCAAGGGAAACATTCCTTCTGCATCCAGTCTGTCTAGACCTGTCAGAATTTTATACACTTCTATGAGGTCCCCTCTCAATCTTCTAAACTCCAGTGTGTACATCCCTAAACTACATAGTCTCTCCTCATAGGTCATTCCCGCCATTCCTGGTATCAGCCTGGTGAATCGCCGCTGCACCCCCTCCATGGCAAGAACATCCTTCCTCAGATGAGGCGACCAAAACTGTACACAGTACTCGAGGTGTGGTCTCACCAGTGCCCTGTACAGCTGCAGCAAGGTATCCCTGTTCCTGTATTCTAACCCTTTTGCTATGAAGGCCAGCATACCGTTTGCCTTCTTGACCGCCTGTTGCACCTGCATGCTCGCCTTCAGTGACTGGTGTACAAGAACACCCAGGTCTCTCTGTACTTCCCCCTCTCCCAATCTATTGCCATTTAAATAATAATTTGCCCTCCCGTTCCTGCACCCAAGGTGGATAACTTCGCACTTGTCCACATTATAGTGCATCTGCCATTTATCTGCCCAATCGCCCAGTCTGTCCAAATCGCTCTGGAGCTTCCTGGTCTCTTCCTCTGAGCCCACCCCACCTCCTAGTTTAGTGTCGTCTGCAAATTTGGAAATGCTGCATCCGACTCCCTGATCCAGGTCATTAATGTAAATTGTGAACAGCTGGGGGCCCAGGACAGATCCCTGTGGTACCCCACTTGTTACTGCCTGCCATTCAGAAAATGAGCCGTTTATTCCAACTCTCTGTTTTCTATCTGACAGCCAGTTCCCTATCCACGCCAAAACTTTCCCCTTTATCCCATGAGCCTCAATTTTCCATGCTAATCTTTTATGTGGGACCTTATCGAAGGCCTTTTGGAAGTCCAGGTACACCACATCTACTGGCTCTCCCCCATCTATTCTACCAGTTACTCCCTCAAAAAATTCCAATAGATTAGTCAAGCACGATTTACCCTTTGTAAATCCATGTTGACTCTGTCCTATCCTGTCCCCATTTGCTAAGTGCTCCGCTATTTCATCCTTAATGATGGACTCCAGCATTTTGCCCACAACTGATGTAAGGCTTACAGGTCTGTAATTACCTGCTTTTTCCCTACCCCCCTTTTTGAATAGTGGGGTAACGTTAGCTACCCTCCAATCCATCGGCACTGTTCCCGAGTCTAATGAATTCTGAAAAATCATCCTTAGTGCATCCGCTATCTCTAGGGCCACCTCCTTCAGTACCCTAGGATGCATGTTATCATGGCTGATCTTCTACCTCATCTCCACTTTCCTGCACTATCCCCATATCCCTTGATTCCCTTAATATTCAAAAATCTATCGATCTCTGTCTTGAATATACTCAATGACTGAACCTCCACAGCCCTCTGGGGTAGAGAATTCCAAAGATTCACCACCCTCTGAGTGAAGAGTGAAGAAATTTCTCCTCATCTCAGTCCTAAATGGCCGACACATACTCTGAGACTGTGACTCCTGGTTCTAAACTCCCCAGTCAGCGGAAACATCCTCCCTGCAACTAACCTGTCAAGCCCGCCACTTTTCATTCCGATAATCACGGGCCAACACTTGCTGCCCCACCTCGAAGCTCCGTGTCTGTCTGTCAGGAGCCCTACGAAATACTCGGTTTTCCACATCTCTCCGAATGTTTGGTCTGAGCAATTCAAGGCGAGACCTTAACCTTCTATTAAAGAACATGACGGCGGGGGCCTGGTTGGTCACCGTATGTGCAGCATTACGGTATGCGAATAGGAAGTTGCCCACCTTGTGTTGTAGTGGCAACCTTTCCTCCCCCATCGCCTTGATGGCCTTTTTAAAAGTCTGTACAAAGCGCTCTGCCAGCCCATTTGTAGCCGGATGATATGGTGCGGACGTATAATCTCGCACTCCATTCCTTTTTAGGAATGCTTGAAATTCTTCTGCCACAAATTGTGGCCCATTGTCCGAACAGACTTGCTCAGGCACCCCGTTTCGGGCAAAAATGGTCCTTAAGACTGCGACCGTCTTTTTGGCTGTCGTTGATGACATCTTTATGACCTCCGGCCATTTTGAATGGGCGTCCACAACAATAAGGAACATCGCATCCAGGAAGGGGCCAGCGAAGTCCACGTGGATCCTTTGCCACGGCGTTGAGGGCTACTCCCACGGATGTAATGGGGCTTGTGGTGGTACGTTCTGTACCATCTGGCACCCTTGGCACGCTTTTGCTACTTCCTCAATGTCCCTGTCAATGCCGGGCCACCAGACGTAGGCTCTGGCAAGGCTTTTCATTTTGACACCCCCCAGATGACCTTCGTGTAAGTCCTGCAACACTTTATGTTGTAATTTTTGAGGGACCACCACCCTGGCTCCGCACATCAATGTGCCCCGGCAGACGGACAACTGGTCCTTCCTTGCCGAAAACGCCGGCAATGATGCGTCACCCTGCGCCGACCAGCCTTTCACGGTTAACTCGTAAACGCTTGCCAATGTCGGGTCGTTCCGTGTTTCCCGCTCGATACATTGGCTGGTGATGGGCAAGTGTTCCATAACAGCCGTATGATATATTTCCACGGGGTCCTGTACTATCTCTTCGATCTCGGCAGGCAAGGGTATCCGCGACAGGCCATCCGCATTGCCATGCTGTTTGGTACCCTTATATTCGATAAGGTACTGGTGTGCTCCTAACAACAGTGACCATCTCTGTAGCCTTTGGGCCGTCATCAGGGGCACCCCTTTTGTTGGATTAAATATCGACACCAACGGTTGATGATCCGTCAGTAGTGTGAAATGTTGCCCATGCAGGTAGTGGTGGAATTTTTTTACACCCCACACCAGACTGAGGGCCTCCCTGTCGATTTGCGCATAGTTTCTTTTGGCTGTAGTTAACGACCTTGAGGCAAATGCTATTGGCCTCTCCGTCCCGTTGGGAAATTTGTGTGACAAAACTGCCCCTATACCGTACGGGGAGGCGTCACATGCCAACCTCATTGGCATTTTTGGGTCAAAGTGTGCGAGCACTTCCTTTGATGTAATGAGTTGTTTACCCTTTTTAAAAGCAGCCTCACACGCTTCGTCCCAATTCCAGGAGACTCCCTTTTGCAGCAATGAATTTAGTGGATGTAAAATGGACGATAAGTTCGGGAGGAACTTATGGTAATAGTTTATAAGGCCTAAGAATGATCGTAACTGAGATACATTCTCAGGGGGCGGGGCCTTCACTACTGCCTCGATCTTTTCCGGGGACTTATGCAGGCCTTCCTTATCTATAATGTGACCACAGTATGAGATACGTTCCTGAAAAAACTCACATTTCTGCTTGTTCGCCCTGAGTCCGTATTGTTGCAACCGCAGAAGTACTCGCTCCAGGTTAGCGAGTTGGTCGTTATCCGTTTGTCCTGTCACCAGGATGTCATCCAGGTAGCACTGCGTTCCTGGAATGCCCTGTAGGACCTGTTCCATGGTCCTCTGCCATATTGCCGGGGCGGACGCCACAACAAATACCAGGCGATTGTACTGGTAAAATCCCTTGTGTGTGTTAATCGTTAGGAGCTTTTTCGAGTCCTGTTCCACCTCCATCTGTAAATAAGCTTGACAAAGGTCAATCTTCGTAAAGTGTCTACCCGCAGCTAACGATGCGAATATGTCCTCTATCCGCGGCAGCGGATACTGTACCGTGTGCAGGACTGGGTTAATAGTTATCTTAAAATCCCCGCAAATGCGAAACTTCTTTGGTTCCCCCGGTGTGTTATTTGCAGGTTTCTTTATAACTGGGACGATAGGCGTGGCCCACTCACTCCACTCAATCTTTGTAAGGACACCTGTACTCTCTAAGGCATCCAGTTCTGCTTCCACAGCTGGCCGAATGGCGTAAGGCACCGGTCTGGCCTTACAAAACTTGGGGTTTGCGTCTTGAGCAATAGTTATTTTTGCTCTAATGTCCTTTAAGGTCCCCAGCCCTTGTTGGAACACCTCTGGCGTTTTTGCCAATAGTTTCGACAGCCTGCTTGTAATGGTTGTATCATCCTTGGTGGTCTCTACTTTTAACTCGTGTATCGACTTCCAGTCGAAATGGATTTTTCTTATCCATTCCCTACCCAAAAGTGGTGGTCCACCGTTTGGTAGGACGTATAAATAAAGTCCTGGCACTTTCCTGCCGTTGTATTTAACTGTTACTTGCATTTTTCCCATCGGGTAAACTTTTTGTCCCGTATATGTTTTTAATTTAATTTCCGTATCCTTTAAGGGAATGCGTTTGAACAGCCTGTTATAATCTTGTTCATTAATTACTGATAGGGCTGAACCCGTGTCCAGCTCCATATTAACTTCGACGCCTGCTACCTTCATTTTAACCCACATGGTGCTGTGGTCCTCCGTTTTGTCTACACCATATAACTTGAGACATCCCAGACCTTTAAGGCTCTGCTTTTGTGCCTTCCTGTGACTCGTATGATCTACTGTCAGACATCTTATGTATTTTTCTCCTTGCCTTGGTACTGCTCGGACTGCCCCCACTATTGGGTTTCGTACCCGACCGACAAACTTTCGCTATATGCCCCTTTTTTCCACACTGCCGGCATATTTTATCACGAAACCAACAATTACTTTGGTCATGGGCGGTTTTGCCACAACGGTAGCATTTACCTTTGTGAAATGTCACCTCATAGGTGTCATAGCAGGTTGTGTTTTGTCGCATTTGAGCAGCACCCTGTGCTGCTGCTTCTTGGTCCGATGCTATTTCAATCGCCTGATCTAGGCTGAGCTATTTCTTGGCTAGCAACCGTTTTCGTGTACTCTCATTTAACATGCCACAGACAAATCTGTCTCTGATCGCGTCCGCCAATATGGCTCCAAACTGGCAATGTTTGGACAACTTTCTGAGCTCAGCTAAATAGGCTGCCTGCGACTCATCATTCCTTTGGTCGCGTCTGTAGAAGCGGTACCTTTCCGCTATAAATGGTGGCTTAGGGTTTAAATGTACCTTTAACGTATCAACAATTTGGGCATACGTTTTGTCTGCTGGCTTTTCTGGAGTAAGAAGATTCCTCAGCAGACCGTATGTTTTTGCCCCCATACAATTTAATAAGGTTGCTACCTTTTTGTCATCTTCCACCTTGTTTACTATGCAATAAAGTTCATGCCTTTTGATATAGGCATCCCACTCTTCTGTGTCCTCAACAAATGCTGACAACCAACCTTCCATAGACTTTTTAAACTGCTGAAGAGCTTTTCCCGCCTTTGTCCACTAGATGGCGTTTTTGTTTTTTTTATTTTAAACTGCTGAAGAGAAAAAAAAAACTTTTCCCCTTTGTCCACTAGATGGCGTTTTTCCCGCCTTTTCTCCTGCTGCGGCTAACGACCTCTCTCCAGCTTCGTTATTTTTGGCCCTTGCAGCTCCTGTTATTGCCACCGCCGCTATTAACAAAGGCCTTCCCCTCTCGTGGCTTGCTAGTCCTCGTGGCTCCGTTTGTTCCCCAGATCACCTGCCCGTTCTGGCCCTTGCAGCTCCCGTTCCCCGGGAAGGATTTCAGTTTATATGGCCCTGGGTGGACTTTTGCCTCATGGCTGGAGCGCCCGTTCAGCCTCTTCTCTCAGCTGCTGCAGCCTCCGCTGGAAACCTCTCTCTCTCGCTCCGTTGCTGCCGCTCCTCCCGAACCCGGAGTGCTGGGCGGCCTCCTTTGGTCGACGCTGGACTCTGCAGGCTGGCTGGTAAGAAACCTCTCTCCTTCTCTCTCCGTACTGCTGCCGTTCCTTTGTTGCACCGTGTACTGGTGAGTTCGAACCTTACTCGTCGCCAGTGTAAAGTATGTGTCTATACTTAATCCAATAATGAAGAGACAGCTTGGAAGATTCAACGTAGGTCTTTACTTAATACCAACAGGCGGGAACTGAGGGGAGATCAGTACCCACAGTACTATTTATACCCCTATGGCCAGGAGTGGTACTACGGTATCACTACGCCCTACAAAGTAGTGCTGCCCTGGCCATAGGTTTAAAGTAACATACCTATTACATACACAACAGAGGGGCTAATAACCAGGGGGCATAGTTTCAAGGTAAGGGGCAGGAGGTTTAGAGGGGATTTGAGGAAAACCTTTTTCACCCAGAGAGTGGTTGGAATCTGGAACTCACTGCCTGAAAGGGTGGTAGAGGCAGGAACCCTCACAACATTCAAGAAGCATTTAGATGAGCACTTGAAATGCTATAGCATACAAGGCTACAGACTAAGTGCTGGAAAATGGGATTAGAATAGATAGGCACAGAATCACAGAAACCCCACAGTGCAGATAGAGGCCATTTCGGCCCATCGAGCCTGCACCGACACATATCCCACCCGATCACCGTAACCCCTACACCAACACATATCCCACCCTATCCCCGTAACCCCACTAACACTAAGGGTCAATTTATCATAGCCAATCAACCTAACCCGCACATCTTTGGCACTGTGACCCTCCGTCTGAAAAAGCTCTCCCCTTGTCCAATTGCCCCCGTGCCTTCTCTGAAACTCCCGACATTGCCCCAGTGCCAGCATTGAGGGAGATCTGCACAGTTGGAGCGGCCGTACTGAGGGAGCGCTGCACTGTGGGAGGGTCAGTACTGAGGGAGCGCTGCACTGTGGGAGGGTCAGTACTGAGGGAGCGCCGCACTGTTGGAGGGGTAATACTGATGGTGCACTGCACTGTTGGAGGGGCGGTACTGAGGGAGCGCCGCACTGTTGGAGGGGTAGTACTGATGGTGCGCTGCACTGTGGGAGGGTCAGTACTGAAGGTGCGCTGCCCTGTGGGAGCGGCGGTACTGAGGGAGTGCTGCACTGCTGGAGGGGCAGTACTGAGGGAGCACTGCACTGTTGGAAGGGCAGTACTGATGGTGCGCTGCACTGTTGGAGGGGCGGTACTGATGGTGCGCTGCACAGTCGGAGGGTCAGTACTGAGGGAGGGTCAGTATGTTGGAGGGGCGGTACTGATGGTGCGCTGCACTGTGGGAGGGGCGGTACTGAGGGAGTGCTGCACTGTGGGAGGGTCAGTACTGAGGGAGCGCTGCACTGTCAGAGGGGCAGTACTGAGGGAGCACCGCACTGTCGGCGGGGCAGTACTGAGGGAGCACCGCACTGTCGGCGGGGCAGTACTGAGGGAGCGCCGCATTGTCGGAGGGGCAGTACTGAGGGAGCGCCGCACTGTTGGAGGGGCAGTACTGAGGGAGCGCCACACTGTTGGAGGGGCAGTACTGAGGGAGCGCCGCACTGTTGGAGGGGCAGTACTGAGGGAGCGCTGCACTGTCGGAGGGGCGGTACTGAGAGAGTGCTGCACTGCCAGAGGCGCCCTCTTTCAGATGAGACATTAAACCGAGGTCCCTTCTGCCCTCTGAGGTGGACGTAAAAGATCCCACGCCCAGTTTTGGAAGAAGAGCAGGAGAGTTCTCCCCGGTGTCCTGTGGCCAATATTTATCCTTCAACCCACATCACTAAAAAAATCACTAAAAATCCGTTGATCTGGTCATCTCACATTCCTGTTTCTGGGAGCTTGCTGTGCGCATATTGACAGCCAAGTTTCCTACATTACAACAGTGACTACACTTCATTAGTTGTAAAGCGCTTTGGGACGTCCTGAGTTGGTGAAAGGCACGATATAAATGCAAGTCTATATTTCAGTAATAAACTGTTCCAGTAAAGGCACACATACACATATGTTATTAGGAGCAAGAACCCAGTGTGTGCTGATGCAGTGTCAAAAAGATGAACTCACTTGTGGTTTAAAGAGTCTTTTGGAGTGATTCGGGAACTGTTCTCAGAGTTTATACTGAGTCATTCAAAACAGCAATCAAACTATCCTGACAGCTGGCAACATAATCCCGTCTGAACAACTTGTATCAACTTGTTCAGGGCGCAGGATGTGGGAAATTCCCATCCGGGCACAAGCAGAAAAGCCTCGAGTTACTTTGTTATTAAGTGGGAGCTCGGCACTATATCTAACGAGTGCTGTGCCTGCCCTGGGAGCGCTCGATGCTGACACTGAAATTTGCAGAGCAAAGCCACATATTTTACAGTAAATCTGCCTCAATGGCACAGTCATGGAATTATAGAATCTGATAGGACAGAAGGAAGCCATTCGGCCCATCATGTCCATGCCGGCTCTTTGAAGAGCTGTCCAATTAATCCCACACCCCAACTTTTCCGCCATAACTCTGCAAATTAGTCGCCTTCAAGTACATGTCTAATTGCCTTTTGAAAATTCTTATGGAATCTGATTCCCTTTCAGGTAACGCGTTCAGACCTTAACAGACCTTCTCTGTGTGAAGAAAGTTCTCATTTCCCCTCTGGTTCTTTTACCAATTATATGAAAGCTATGACCTCTGGTTGCCTACCCACTTGCCAGAGGAAACAGTTTCTCCCTACTTGATCTATCAGAACACCTCAATTTGGAATACCTCTATTCGCTCTCACCTCAACCTTCTCAGCTCTAAGGAGAACAACCCCAGCTTCTTCAATCTCTCCACATAACTGAAGTCCCTCATCCCTGGTATCATCCTGATAAACCTCGTCTCTACCCTCTCCAAGGCCTTGACATCCTTCCTAAAGTGCGGTGCCCAGAATTGGACACAATATTCCAGCTGAGGCCTAACCAATGATTTGTAAAGGTTTAGCATGACTTCCTTGTTTTTGTATTCAATAGCCCTATTTACAAAGCCATGTATCTCATACACTTTCTTAACTGTCTTATCAACTTGCCCTGCCACCTTCAAGGATTTATGAATATGTACCCCCAGGTCCCTCTGTTCTTGCACCCCCTTAAAATAGTACCATTTAGATTATACTGCCTCTCCATGTTGTTCCTTCCAAAGTTCATCACTTCACACTTATCTGCAGTAAATTGCAGCTGCCATGTATCTGCCCATTTCACCAGTCTGTCTATGTCCTCCTGAAATCTGCTACTACCCTGCTCACTATTTACTACGTTGCCAAGTTTTGCATAGTCCGCAAACTTCGAAATTGTGCTCCCTATACTCAAGTCCAGGTCATTTATATATAACAAAAAAGCAATAGTCCTAATATTGACCCCTTGAGACCCCCACTGCACACTTCCCTCCAGTCAGAAAAACATTGGTTCACCACTACTCTCTGCCTCCTATCCCTTAGCCAATAATGTATCAAGTTACCACTGTCCCTTTGATACCATATCCTTCTATTTTCTGAATAAGTCTATTATGTGATACTTCATCAAATGCCTTTTGAATGTCCATGGGGGAAAAGTTCGTTAGCAACCAACATTGCCTGGGCGCTAAATTTAGTGCCCGGCGCAAAAATAGTGCCGGCGATCACTAACTTCAGTTTTAGCGCCCCAAGAGGGAGGTGGAGCGCTAATTCAAACGCTCCACTTCCTTCTTAGAGCACTAACCCCGAATATCGGGGCAGTGCATTCTGCAGCGCTTTGCACTGGGCCACGTCGTGCTGTGTATTGGAAGGGCTGTTCCCCTCATTAAAGGGGAGGGCCCAAGCCCACAACTCTGTGGGGCCATACTTGGACCACCGGGGAGCGGGGTGCCGTGCCAGCAGCCCGGCACACAAGTGAAGTGCTGGGCTGCCAGATCGCGGCACGGACCCCGCGCTCAAAGACGCAATGAGCCACAACAAGCAAGTCGGCCGATTTTATTTACCCCCCCTCGCCACCTCCCCTTTACTAACCGCCCCACGTGCCTCCTATTGTCCGTTCCTGCCCCTTAAGTCGGTTGCTGTCATCGTCCAGCACAGATTCAGGGGACGTGCGGCAAATTTTGCAGGCGGGGTGAAAACTGGGCGCTGCGCACGGTGATGACATCGTCATCGCCTGTGCAGCGGAGTGGGGTGGTACCGGTTACCGCCGCCGCTAAACTCGCGCTGAAGGTAGCATGTCTCAGTAATCCCTACTATGCCTGGTTCCTCGCAACGCATGATTGCCTCCAGCTCCCCTGTTTTATTATGGACACTGTGTGCATTGTTGTACAGACAGTTTAACTCATTTTTAATAGTAGTTCCTCTCACTTTATTTTTAACCATCTTTTTAAACTCCTGTTTTTTAACTCTATTTATTCCCTAGCCATCAATGTCCTCCCTTTCTTTACTCTTTCCTATGCTCTCCTTTCCTTGTTTATATTTAGGCTGGTTTCATTTCTTGTCGATCCCTCCCCCCTTCTTACAAGTTTAAAGCCTTTGTCACCTCCCTATTTCCCATTTCTGCTAGGACACGGGTCCCACCCCGGTTCAGGTGGAGCCCGTCTCATCGGTACAGCTCCTTCCTGTCCCATGAAAAGGAACCCCTCTTTCCCACACCAGCCCTTTAGCCATGTGTTAATTCTCCTGATCTGTCTGCTGCTATGCCAATTTGCACGTGGCTCGGGCAGTAATCCAGAGATTATTACCCTCGAGGTCCTGCTTTTTAATTTTGCTCCTAACTCCTGATACTCCCTCAGCAGGACCTCCTCCCTGTTCCTACCTATGTCGTTTGTTCAGACATGGACCACGACAACTGGATTTACTTCCTCCCTTTTCAAGTTCCTCTTCAGCTGCTGTGAGATATCCCTTACCCTGGCACTGGGTAGGCAGCACACCAATCGGGATTCTCGTTCTTGGCTGCAGAGGAGGCTATCTAGCCCCCTTATTATAGAATCCCCTATCACTACCACATTTCCATTCTGCTCTTCCCCCCCTTGGACAGCCTTCTGAGCCACGGTGCCTTGGTCTGCATTGTGGCTGTCCTCCCCGCAGTCTTTCTCCTTGTCCTCACAGGTAGCGAGTACATCGTACCTGTTGGACAGGACCAGCGTCTGCCGGACCTCCTTCTCAACCTCTCCTAAGTCCGCACTACCCGTCTCCCAAACAGTCACACCCTCCCCTTCCTGAACCTGTGCTTTCCTCTGAGGTGTGACTGTATTCTGGATAAAACTGTCCAGAAATTCCTCCCCCTCCCTTATGTTTCGGAGTGTCTCTAACGCGCACTCCAGCTCAATGACTCTGAGCCGGAGTGACTGAAGGCAGAGACATTTCCTGCCGATGTGGGAATCCGAGACAGTCTCGCTGTCCACAAACTCCCACATACTACAGTCCTGACACTTAGTCCCTGCCATCTCTGGACTTTATTATTTTATTTGCTTATTTAATCAGTTAAAGTTTTTAATCAAATGATTATTTATAGTTATATTAATTAATTAGTTTATCTAGTTAAGTTATTATTTATTAACGTAATAGTTATAGTTCCCCAGCTCTTAATTTAAACCACTGCACTAGCTTTGAGAACGAAACAACACTGTCAGACTCACCAACCAATCACCTACCTGCTATCCTGTGATGTCACTCCTAGATTTTTTTTTGCTCTCGTTCTCACTCCCCCCCGCGCTCTCCCCCCACTCTGCCCCCGCCCTGCCCCCGACTCTCTCCCCCGCTCTCCCTCCCCCGCTCTGCCCTCCGCTCTCCCCTGCTCTCCCTCCCCCGCTCACTCCCCCGCTCTGCCCCCTGCTCTCTCCCCTGCTCTGCCCCCCGCTCTCCCCCCTGCTCTGCCCCCTGCACTGCCCCCCGCTCTCCCCCCTGCTCTGCCCCCTGCTCTGCCCCCGCTCACTCGCCGCTCACCCCTCCACTCCCCCCCCGCTCTCCTCCCCGCCCCACTCTCCCCCCCGCTTTCCCCCCGCTCCACTCTCCCCCCCGCTCTCCCCCCCGCCCCACTCTCACCCCGCTCCACACTCCCCTTGCTCTCCCCCCCGCTCCACTCTCCCCCTGCTCTCCCCCCCGCTCCCCCCCCCCGGCTCTCCCCTCCGGTCCTGCTTTCCCCCCCTCCCCCCACTCCCTCCCCCCCACCGCTCTCCCCTCCCCCCCTCCCCCTCCGCCACCCCCCTCCCCCCATCTCCCCCTCCCCCTCCCCCCTCCCCCTCCCCCCCTCAGTACTGCCCTGCCGACTGTGCAGCGCTCCCTCAGTACTGCCCCTCCAACAGTGCAGCGTTCCCTCAGTACTGTCCCTCCGACAGTGCAGCGCTCCCTCAGTACTGCCCCGTCGACAGTGCGGCGTTCCGTGTACTGCCCCTCCGACAGTGCAGCGCTCCCTCAGTACTGCCCCTCCGACAGTGCAGCGCTCCCTCAGTACTGACCCTCCGACAGTGCAGCACACCCTCCAGTACTGCCCCTCCGACAGTGCAGCAATCCCTCAGTACTGAACCTCCGACAGTGCAGCACACCCTCCAGTACTGCCTCTCCGACAGTGCAGTGCTCCCTCAGTACTGCCCCTCCGACAGTGCAGCGCTCGCTCAGTACTGCCTCTCCGACAGTGCAGCGCTCCCTCAGTACTGCCCCTCCGACAGTGCAGCGCTCCCTCAGTACTGCCCCTCTCGAATGTTTGACAGTTGAGGCTCAGGGAGCAGGTAGAACCCTCATGACATTTCAAGTGTCGGTTAAGAAATGCCAAGATTCCGATTCCGTTGATCACTTGTAAACGTCAATGCAATGATCATTGCCAGCACTGGCGCTGGTGAGAGGCACATGCGCTTTGGAAAGAGGGAGAGAGAGAAAGAGAGATAAAAAGAGATAGAAGGAAAATTATGAATTTATAAGATCCCAGAGAGACCCTGGTTCCAAATGATTCGAGCTTGACCCGTATTGGTGACAGTGATAAAACGTTATTCGGCACAAGCAAGATTTAATACATTACAGTATTCGAGCAGCAGTTTACAGAGTATAATTGAGACTTGTATTACCCCGTTATACACTGGGTAGAAGCAGCAGCCGTGAGTGAGCTGCACCCTGTGTCTCTTGTCTCTCATCGCCTCCCAGGTGTCTCCTTGATCCTTCCTGAAATCTTCTACTCCTGAAATCTTCTAGAATTTGTGGCTGTCAAGACACCCCCGCCCCCTCTTATACCCGTACTCTCATTCAAAACCTATGGCGTCCTCCTGAACCGATCACTGGCTGACACCCAAACCCAAAATCCAATCATAAAGATGCCCGTCTGCAGCACCTGGGCTTACACAAGTTCTAGTCCTGTGACCCCCTGACATCATCTGTTTCTGACCATCAAGACTCATATCTGGGGTAGTTATGGCAACACAATCGGAACATGTCTCCACAGGTTGAGACACGGCCCCTGCTGATGGCCTTTGTTTTTAATTCACTGCAGAGGTTATAACATTCCAATGCAATGGCAACTGCAGCTGACCTTGGTCCCCAGGCTAACTGCAGTCTATTCGACCGTGGCAATCTCTTGCTCACCCGAGGTTGTCTGGTGAAAGCCTACTCACAGATTTTTAAGCATAAGAAAAAGGGTTACATGTTATACATAATTCAGGTTATCATTGTATGCAGTTAATGATTATAAACTTCTACATTTAATCCTTACACATGATTATAGATCTCCGACAGTGCAGCGCTCCCTCAGTACTGCCCCTCCGACAGTGCAGCGCTCCCTCAGTACTGCCCCTCCGACAGTGCAGCGCTCCCTCAGTACTGCCCCTCCGACAGTGCAGCGCTCCCTCAGTACTGCCCCTCCGACAGTGCAGCGCTCCCTCAGTACTGCATCTCCGACAGTGCAGCGCTCCCTCAGTACTGCCCCTCCGACAGTGCAGCGCTCCCTCAGTACTGCCCCTCCGACAGTGCAGCGCTCCCTCAGTACTGCATCTCCGACAGTGCAGCGCTCCCTCAGTACTGCATCTCCGATAGTGCAGCGCTCCCTCAGTACTGCATCTCCGACTGTGCAGCGCTCCCTCAGTACTGCCCCTCCGACAGTGCAGCGCTCCCTCAGTACTGCATCTCCGACAGTGCAGCGCTCCCTCAGTACTGCATCTCCGATAGTGCAGCGCTCCCTCAGTACTGCATCTCCGACAGTGCAGCGCTCCCTCAGTACTGCCCCTCCGACAGTGCAGCGCTCCCTCAGTACTGCATCTCCGACAGTGCAGCGCTCCCTCAGTACTGCATCTCCGACTGTGCAGCGCTCCCTCAGTACTGCATCTCCGACTGTGCAGCGCTCCCTCAGTACTGCCCCTCCGACAGTGCTGCGCTCCCTCAGTACTGCATCTCCGACTGTGCGGCGCTCCCTCAGTACTGCATCTCCGACAGTGCAGCGCTCCCTCAGTACTGCATCTCCGACAGTGCAGCGCTCCCTTAGTACTGCCCCTCCGACAGTGCAGCGCTCCCTCAGTACTGACCCTCCGACAGTGCAGCACACCCTCCAGTACTGCCCCTCCGACAGTGCAGCAATCCCTCAGTACTGCCCCTCCGACAGTGCAGCGCTCATCAGTACTGACCCTCCGACAGTGCAGCACACCCTCCAGTGCTGCCCCTCCGACAGTGCAGCAATCCCTCAGTACTGCCCCTCCGACAGTGCAGCGCTCCCTCAGTACTGCCCCTCCGACAGTGCAGCGCTCCCTCAGTACTGCCCCTCCGACAGTGCAGCACACCCTCCAGTACTGCCCCTCCGACAGTGCAGCACACCCTCCAGTGCTACCACTCCGACAGTGCAGCAATCCCTCAGTACTGCCCCTCCGACAGTGCAGCACACCCTCCAGTGCTGCCCCTCCGACAGTGCAGCACACCCTCCAGTGCTGCCCCTCCGACAGTGCAGCGCTCCCTCAGTACTGCCCCTCCGACAGTGCAGCGCTCCCTCAGTACTGCCCCTCCGACAGTGCAGCGCTCCCTCAGTACTGCCCCTCCGACAGTGCAGCGCTCCCTCAGTACTGCCCCTCCGACAGTGCAGCGCTCCCTCAGTACTGCCCCTCTCGAATGTTTGACAGTTGAGGCTCAGGGAGCAGGTAGAACCCTCATGACATTTCAAGTGTCGGTTAAGAAATGCCAAGATTCCGATTCCGTTGATCACTTGTAACCGTCAATGCAATGATCATTGCCAGCACTGGCGCTGGTGAGAGGCACATGCGCTTTGGAAAGAGGGAGAGAGAGAAAGAGAGATAAAAAGAGATAGAAGGAAAATTATGAATTTATAAGATCCCAGAGAGACCCTGGTTCCAAATGATTCGAGCTTGACCCGTATTGGTGACAGTGATAAAACGTTATTTGGCACAAGCAAGATTTAATACATTACAGTATTCGAGCAGCAGTTTACAGAGTATAATTGAGACTTGTATTACCCCGTTATACACTGGGTAGAAGCAGCAGCCGTGAGTGAGCTGCACCCTGTGTCTCTTGTCTCTCATCGCCTCCCAGGTGTCTCCTTGATCCTTCCTGAAATCTTCTACTCCTGAAATCTTCTAGAATTTGTGGCTGTCAAGACACCCCCGCCCCCTCTTATACCCGTACTCTCATTCAAAACCTATGGCGTCCTCCTGAACCGATCACTGGCTGACACCCAAACCCAAAATCCAATCATAAAGATGCCCGTCTGCAGCACCTGGGCTTACACAAGTTCTAGTCCTATGACCCCCTGACATCATCTGTTTTTGACCATCAAGACTCATATCTGGGGTAGTTATGGCAACACAATCGGAACATGTCTCCACAGGTTGAGACACGGCCCCTGCTGATGGCCTTTGTTTTTAATTCACTGCAGAGGTTATAACATTCCAATGCAATGGCTACTGCAGCTGACCTTGGTCCCCAGGCTGTCGAGGAAATTAACTATCAGACGGAGACTTCGAGGTTCGCTTTAGGAATTTATTACGTGATATCACGGAGAGTCTGCAGCAGTCCCTACTGCCCACCAGCACTCTCAATTACTAATGTACAGCGCTCATAGTTATACAGCAAGGTAAACAACTTCAGGTGATTAGCTTACATTACATTTCAACATAAGGTTTCATAGGTTCCATTGTTCTCAAGAAACAGATTAACATGTTCACATTTTATCACCAGATGTCCTAAGCCAAAAGGTCAGCTTGACTTCATTATGGCAGTCAGCAGTTCTTTTAGTTTTAACTAGTTTAGTGTCCTTTGTTCAATTAGTAAAGTGATCAAGTATCCCAGCATGCCTTAATGTTTAATACGCTTTCTCCCACAATTCCCTCCTTGTTGATCTTTACTGATCAACACTGCTTTACGGCATTGTATTCAGTTTGTTTTCATAGGGAGGATAATATCCCTTTGGGAAAGGACGCATTTTTAGACAATCTTCTTCATCATAGTCATCCTGGTTTGCTCTTTTTCTTTCCTTTCTCTCTAGTACTTTCGTAGCTCTTTTTACAGATGCTACTGATTCTACTGTTTGCGCTAACAGATATCGCACTCTTATCCACATTATACATACAAATTAATATAAATAAACCTCCTGTCACTACACAAAATATAACCATCGGGTGAACAAACAATTCCAACACTGCGGATGCTTTAGGTGACCATCCTTTAAACACATCCCACCAGTGGTGTACCGTCAAATCTGTTATTTGCGTAGCTATTTGAATCAAACCTTGCTCATCATAATCCATCACTGCTTTTAAATGGTGCAGATCTCTTCCTCTTTTCGCTAAGGCTTCTGCTATCTTTTCATTGTTTTTCAAAAATTTCGTCAGATTAGCCAAATTAACTGTAGGGGGGGCATTTTCTATCCCCAATACAGTTCTTCTTTGCATTACCGTAGCCCATTTTCCCAACTGATATGTCTTGTTGGTATGTGGGTCAAACACAGTATAAACATCTTTTATGCAAGTGTTTAAAGGGGGCCTTTTCAAAATCCCGTCTACATATATAGGCCAGGCACTGCTAATACACAGATAGTTCTGGCCTATCTCATGCAAGGTAGTATCATTACAAGGTTTCAAATTCCAAATGCATGTACCTCTACTATGTTGTAATGAGCAAGGTTCATATATAGGGGTATGCAATGGGCATACTTTTCCAAACGGCCAATCTTGGCAATCCGAGGCATCGTGGGTCTTATTCCCCTGATCTATCCATTTACCATGAAATTCGGGATACCAAAAGTTTTCTCCAAACAGTTGGGGCAATACCAAGAACTGACACCAGGTTTTGGCTTTTGTCACATTTACCACTTTCATTGTAAAATTACATCCCTTAAGGTCACATTTAGTATATCTTCGATCAAGTTTTACTTCTAGATTATTTCCTTCAAATCCAAAAATTCTCATCCAACTAGGAGCATGTCCTGACAGCGATTCGCTCTAGCTCAGGCCTCAGTGACTGCTTGGTAATTTCTTTAAACATACATTGAGTATGATTATTGACTTTCTCTTGTCCCTTTGCAACATTCTCTTGTTCCTTTTCTACCTTATTTACTTGCTTCCAACTCATTGTATCTGATATCCACTGTGTTAACATCGCTGCTGTCAGTCCATTGTCCCAAGCATTTCTTAATTTTATAGCATATCCTGTCAGCCCTCCTACTTGCTGTATTTTATTCTGCAATGTTTCAATATCTATTGCATTAAGGGCTCCCATACCAGTTCCTACTCCTCCCAAGACCGTTGCTAAGTCCCTTCTCCTTCTCCTGATCCTAACTCTCTTATTCAATTTGGCTTGTATATTAGTAATATTACATCCAGTATCTTTTTTTTTCATATTGTACCTGTACTGTCAAATTTAGAGTATATGGGGAGATCAAGACCAGGGTACAGGTAGAATGCAATCTTTGCAAATGGTCCATAGGACTTTCTATCTGTTTCGTTTTCTTTGCAAAGAATGTTTCCCCATACCAGTGAGGTCTTCCTTCTATAAGAGTTGCATTCACGCATCCGTACGCCTGACCGTCTTTCAAATATATCGGTTGTTCCATGTCTCCGGTTCTTGTGTCATTTTTATACCATTTCCATAATTTAGTATAATTGTTTAGTATGTCAGTGTCATTCTCTATCCTACAACTTATGTTCACTCCTTTTTCCCATTTTATACTTAGAGTTATATTAGATCCTTGGCTAAATACTATTTTATCCATCCCAGATTTCATTTCGAACATCCCACAGGCTTCGCAATTAATCGTCCAATTAGCAATTACACAAATGGTGCCATTGTTACAAGTGTAAGTTCCCTGCGATTGGTTACTGTCTCTCGCCTTCCATCCTAACTGGCCTGCCCATTCTGTTTTTTCAGTAGGCAGGATGGTCCAGGCGGCTGTCCTTATTACGCATAGGCCAATTATTATCATCTGGTTTAACATATTTCCTGATTTATCCTAGAAATCTTTAAATTTTCCTAATTATTGTTATACAGCATTAAATATAAACATATATAGCAATCCGAAAGTAATCAGTCCTTCAATGAAGTGCCAAATTATGGTGGGCACGGATCTTTTCCCGTTTCTGAAATGGTGTCTGGTGCAGTATGTTTATACTCCACCTCCGGTGTTTCCTCCGGATGATGCAACTTGCACCTTGTAGCGTGTACCCAATCAGGTTTTTCTTTCAATTTGAGAGCTGTTCGAGTTGTAAGCAGCACCAAATATGGTCCTTTCCACCTAGGAGAAAAAGATTCTTTATTTAGCGCTTTCACATAAACTTGATCTCCGGGTTTAAAGGGGTGCATGTTTCCTTCTGTGGGGCGCGTCTGGGCCTGTCTCACTTTCTCATGTATTCTTCCTGCTGTTTCACACATGGCCTGAGCATATTTTAATGATTTTTCATCATTCCAAATTAATGCCACCTTCTCTGGAGTCATGGGTGGGCGTGTGCCTGTTGTCATAGGCCGGCCCATCAAGATCTCATGTGGTGTCAGACCTGTGTTTCTATTTTTCTGATTTCTCAGGGCATACATTACTACTGGCACGGCATCCGACCATTGCAACCCATTTTGCTGGCATACTTTGGTTAGGGCGGCCTTGATTTCCCCATTCACTCTTTCCACTATTCTTGAGGATTGTGGCTGGTAAGGTATGTGCAATTTTCATTGAAATCCAAGGGCTTCAGTTAAGTTTTTTATCAGTTTGCTGGTGAAATGAGTTCCTCTGTCACTGTTTATTCCCATAGGTATTCCAAATCTAGGTATTATTTCTTTTAGCAGAATGCTTACTACTGTTCTGGCATCATCCCTCCTAGTGGGGTATGCATCTACCCATCTGGAGAACATATCTACTATTACCAGTATGTACTTAAATCCTTTTACTGCGGGCATATGTACAAAATCTATCTGTAGATTCTCAAAGGGCAGCTCTGGTTGGGGTAGGTGATCAAAATTTGCGGGCGATTTCCCTCTATCGTTCTGTTGACATACTAAACACGTTCTGGCAACTTTTTCAATTGTTACCGTTATTCCTGGTGCACACCATTGTTAGGATAATGCATGTGCCATCCCTCCTTTGCCCATGTGAGCCTGTCCATGTGCCAGGCGAGACAGGGGCAAAAACAAGCTTCGTGGGCAAACCACTCGGCCATCAGGATGCATCCATATATCATGATCTTGATAGCAACCTGCCTTACTCCAAGTACGTTTTTCTTGGACTGTTGCCTGACTTTGGGCCTGTCATAGTAGATCAGCATCAATGCTACTAGGAAGTTCTGGAGGAAAGTTACTAACGGTATTTTTGGCGGCTTGAAGCTGTGGGGCCTGCCTCAGTGCGACCTCTTTAGCCGCACTATCAGCAAACCTATTTCCACACGAGACTTCATCACCTGCCATGGTGTGGGCCTCACATTTTAGTACTGCAATTTTACTTGGCAACTGAATAGCCTCCAACAAATTTAACACCATTTGCGCATGCTTAATAGATTTTCCTGAGGATGTAATAAAACCTCTGTTTTTCCATAATTGTCCAAAATCATGCACTACCCCAAATGCATAACGGGAGTCAGTATAGATATTGACGCTTTGATCTTTAGCCAAAATACAGGCTCTGGTTAATGCATATAGTTCAGCTGCTTGTGCAGATGTGCCAGGTGGCAACGCATAAGCTTCCAATAGTTCATGAGGAGTCACCACCGCATAACCTGCTAATAGTTGATCATCACTAGGTCGATGCGAAGAACCATCCGTGAAGAGGATCAAGTCAGGATTATCAATAGGATCACTTAGCAAATCTGGCCTGGGTGTAGTGGTGGCTTCAAC
This sequence comes from Somniosus microcephalus, assembly GCF_052327205.1. Lineage (NCBI taxonomy): Eukaryota > Metazoa > Chordata > Chondrichthyes > Squaliformes > Somniosidae > Somniosus > Somniosus microcephalus. The sequence goes on along the minus strand of NC_141017.1, from coordinate 6,423,778 downwards.
AGTTAACAAGCAGTCGTGTTCTGGTTCACCTGGGTATTCTGTTGGTATTGGCACGAAGGTCGCCGGGTTGACAGCTGGTGATCGCTGGTAGGTATAATTAGAGTGTGACAAGAGGATTATCTCATACCCAGTCCTTCTTGCTGCTGTAAAGTGCTCAGTAGCTGCCGAATTTAATAATAGCAGCACTGCGTGGGGAACAATTACCACACAAAGGTGATCAAGCACAATAGGGATGGATTTTTCCACTATTGTGGCGGTTGCAGCAACGGCTCGTAAGCAGGCTGGCATGCCTCTCACTACAGCTGGTAAGGCTACAGAGTAATATGCTACAGGCCTTTTTCCTCCCCCATGTTCTTGTGCCAGTACTCCTGTTGCAAAGCCTTCTCTTTCATTGACGTATAACTGAAAAGGCTTATTATACTTAGGTAGTCCTAACGCGGGAGCACTGACCATAGCTTTTTTAAGATCACTGAATGCCTTATCTCGTTCTGGCGTCCATTCGACTATGGGGGGCTCTGTCTGCAGCGTAGCTGATCGTAAGACCGCATCCATTTCTCTGTAGTCATATATCCATTGTCTACAATAACCCACCATTCCCAGAAACGACAAAATGTCCTTCTTTGTTCGCGGGATCAGCACTTTATCCACTGCTCTTATTCTTTCCAGTCCCAATCTTTGCTGTCCATACTCCAACTGAAAACCCAAATACTGGACGGATGTTTGGCAAAACTGCAACTTCTCGGAGGACACCCTGTGTCCCCTGCTAGCCAGATGCTGGAGCAATTTTATAGTATCTTCTTGGCAGTCTGGCCCCGTTCGGGAGGCAACCAAAAGGTCATCTGCGTACTGGATTAAGGTGGACTGATCTGATAACTGACATTCCTCCAAGTCATTTTTAACCGCTGCCGCATACACCGCAGGATTTTCAGTATACCCCTGGGGCAACCTGGTCCAGGTATATTGCTGATTTTTATGGTGAACCAACATTCCCAGGCCTTTATCTCCAAAGAATAAATAAGGTGAAATCTGCAGCAATTCTGGCTGGTTTAGGTATGAGCAAACCAATTCTTGATAATTGGGTGTTTCTTTATGCGTGTACCATGCCGTACAATGGGTCCGTTTCTTTTCTCTACTGTTTTCAATTAGATATTGTAAATACTGCCCCTGAGGATCTTCCAATTCCTGCAAGGCTTGGTATACATTTTTTACCAATTGGCCATAAGGATTGCTATTCAGCTGCCAGCAGTACAAAATGGGGGCTCCTTCTACTTGCTTTTCCTCTATCATTAAATTAATTAGCTGATGAGTTTGTATTTGAGGCAGTTCCATGAACATGCCGTCTCGAGTGCAGTATATAACTGCTCCCAATTTACATAAAGCCTGTCTTCCCAACATAGGGAGAGGGGCGGTCTGAGAAATTATGAGGGTGTCTGTGACGGATTGCCCGTGCACTTGAATTTCGTTAGGTTTGGAGAGGGGTTCTAACATAGGGATACCGGCTACTCCCATGCTTACAACGTTAAATTGACTGGCGGGTATACCCACGGAGCGGGGTACAGAGGACATTGTTGCACCGGTATCGACCAGAAGGTCCAAATGGCTATTTCCTATTTTAACTGTAGCTATAGGCTGTCCTCTCATGGATTTGGACAATCTGATCACAGCCGCCTGTACCACCGCTTCTCCGTGGCACCCCTATGCGAATGGATTAGGGTTACTGAAAGAAAAGGAAGTTCCTTCTGCCCCTGGAGCTGGATACCCTCCTTGTTGGGCGTATCCCTGCTGTGGCCTTGGGGGGCATCGGCAATCTCTAGCCCAATGTCCTCTTTTCCCACCGTTCCTACATTCATCCTGTGATCTATCTCTCATTTGCCATTGTCCTCTTCCCCTTCCTCTGCCTCTACTATAACCTCCTCTTCCTGCAAATCCTCTTCTATTCTGTTGGAAATATTGCCCCTGTGGCGACACGCCACCACTGGACATAATCCGCTCACGGCGGCACGGACAGTTTAAGCAGACGCCCCCAGCCGGGGGCCCTTTCCTCCAGCAACTTGTTTCCCGCAGGGACAGGCTGCCGGGAGCACTTCCTGTCTGGGAAGTATTTAAGTGGATGCGTGGGCTTTTCCAGTTCCTCTTTGTCATGAGGTGGAATAAAAGCAGTTGTGTTTTACTAGCTCAGGTCTCAACTCCCACGTTTGCCGCGGTATCTCAACACTGGTGACCCCGACGCTCAGGACGAATCCTAAGTTAGCATGGCGGATACAAACGCAGTCACGGTTAAATTACCGGACTTTTGGGAGAACCTGGCCGAAGCCTGGTTTGTTCAAGCTGAGTCCAGATTCCGGCTGAAACACATTACAGTCGACGCCACAAAGTACGACTACCTCGTCTCCGCTCTCACCTATGCCACAGTCCCCAAGGTTTGGGCAGCACTGCAGAATCCACCACCGGACGGCAAGTACGAACATCTGAAGGCTGCGCTCCTTAAAAAATTTCAAACGTCCTCTTACCAGCGCCACTGCCAACTCCTTCACCTCCCCGGCCTTGGTGACGCTTCACCATCAGACCTGCTTTCCCACATGCTGTCCCTCTCGGACGACAAAAACCCCGGCGCCCTCTTTCGCACGCTTTTCATTCGGCAGCTCCCCGCCAGCATCCGCCCGCTCATTGTGGAGTCTGGCTCCACAGACCTGAATGACATAGCCGAAAAGGCCGACCGGCTGCTCTCTGCACAGTCCGCTCGCGACGTCGCGCCCGACCTCACGGCAACGACCACGTGGTCTTCCCGGCCCACTAGGCCCGACCGCCCCACCACTCCGGGTCGCTGCTACTACCACACCCGTTTTGGTGCTAGGGCCCAACGCTGCACGCCACCGTGTACTTTCAAACCCCTCCCCGCACCGGCCCCCACGATGGCCGCGGGGCAAAAGGGGCCTCTACTGTACGTCACCGACGACAGAACCAACCGCCGATTTCTGTGCGACACAGGGGCCCAGCACAGCATCACCCCCGCCTCCACCCTCGAAATCCAACGCGGCACATGGGGTATCACGCTGGCCGCAGCCAATGGCTCTGACATCTGCACATATGGCACCCGCATGGTCACGCTCGACCTCGCGGGCCGCCGCTACCGCTGGGAGTTCCTCACAGCCAAGGTCCTCTGCCCACTCCTCGGCGCAGACTTCCTACGCGCCCACGGCCTCCTTGTCGACATTCCGAGGCACCGCCTCGTCGACATCAACACTATGGCCCCCATCCCCGGCGCATTTACCCCGGCCAGTTCGGCCGGCCTGACGACCTACTGCCTCGCCAGAGCCACGGACGACTACTCGGCACTCCTAGCCGAGTTTCCCGCCCTCACTAACCCGACCTTTTCGGCAAAAGCCGCCAAACACGGTGTGGAGCACTATATCCCCACCACCGGCCCCCCAGTTTCTGCCCACGCCCGCAGACTCAACCCGGCCAAGCTGGAAATCGCGCGGGCCGAGTTCACCACCATGGAACAACTCGGCATCATCCGCCGCTCCACCAGCCCTTGGGCCTCGCCCCTCCACATCGCTCCCAAGCCCGGCGGAGGCTGGCGCCCTTGCAGGGACTACCGCCACCTTAACGACGCCACCACCCCCGACCGATACCCGGTGCCACACATCCAGGACTTCTCGGCCCGACTGGCCAGACGAACCGTCTTTTCCAAAGTCGACCTGGTGCGCGGTTACCACCAAGTCCCCGTACACCCTGCGGACATCCCCAAAACGGCCGTCATCACCCCATTCGGCCTGTTCGAGTTCCTGAGGATGCCCTTCGGCCTCAAGAATGCAGCCCAGGCTTTCCAGCGCCTGATGGACTCAGTCCTCCGGGACCTAAACTTCCTATTCGTCTATCTAGACGACATTCTCGTGGCCAGCTCCTCCAAACAGGAACACCTCGAACACCTTCGCATCTTGTTCGGGCGCCTAGCCCAACACGGGCTCATCCTCAGCCTGGCGAAGTGCCAATTCGGCCTAACCGAGATCGATATTCTCGGTCACCACATCACCCCTGCTGGGGCCGTCCCCCTGCCCAACAAGGTGCAGGCCGTCCAGCAATTCCCCTGCCCCACAACCATCAAGGGCCTCCAGGAGTTCCTCGGGATGGTGAACTTCTACAACAGGTTCATCCCCAGAGCGGCAGCCCTCATGAAGCCCCTATACGACTCCCTCCGAGGTAAATCCGGCAAGATGGACGTAGCCTGGACCACTGACACGTCAGCCGCCTTCGACGCCACCAAAAACGCGCTCGCCGACGCCACCCTGCTCGCGCACCCGAGGGCCGATGCCCGGGTCGCGCTCACCACCGACGCCTCCGACCACGCGGTTGGCGCCGTGTTCGAGCAGTGGGTCAATGGCGCGTGGCAGCCACTTGCCTTCTACAGCCGCCAACTGCGCCCCCCCGGAGGTCAAATACTCCACTTTCGACCGCGAGCTTCTCGCGCTCCACCTGTCGGTCCGCCATTTCAGGCTCCTCCTGGAAGGCCGCCCCTTCACCGCGTACGTGGACCACAAGCCGCTCACATGCGCGATGGCCAAGCACACCGAACCCTGGTCCGCTAGGCAGCAACGCCAGCTCGCGGCCGTGTCCGAGTTTACTACGGACATCCAGCACGTCTCCGGTAGAGACAACGTTGTCGCTGACTGCCTTTCCCGTCCCGCCATCTGCGCGAATCACCTCGCGGTCGACTACGTGCAACTAGCAGCGGCCCAGCTCACGGACCCAGACCTCCTCTCAGCGGCTACCAACCTGCCAGGGCTACACCTAGTCAAGGTCGCGCACGGGCCCGAAGCCACGGCAGTCACTTGCAACGTCTCACTCGGCCAACCCAGGCCAGTCGTCCCTGCAACCTGGCGCCGCTGCATCTTCGACGCGCTCCACGGGCTCTCCTACCCGGGTTCCCGCGCATCCGTCAAACTCCTCTCCCAGCGTTTCGTCTGGCGCGGCCTCAGCAGAGATGTTCGGACTTGGGCCACCTCCTGCCTCGCCTGCCAACAGGCTAAGGTACAGCTGCACACAAAAGCACCCCTGGGAGACTTCGAGGTACCCAGCCGCCGCTTCGACCACATACACGTCGACATCGTCGGTCCCCTGCCGCCATTGCAAGGCCAAACTTATCTCCTCACGATGGTCGACCGCTACACACGCTGGCCTGAGGCAGTGCCGCTGACCTCCACCACCACAGCCGACATCGCCAGGGCGTTCGTTAACACCTGGGTTGCGAGGTTCGGCGTACCGGCCGACATAACCTCCGACAGAGGCGCCCAGTTCACCTCCGAACTCTGGACGGCCACAGCACGCAACCTCGGGGTGACGCTCCACCGAACCACGGCGTACCACCCGCAGGCCAACGGGCTTTGTGAACGCTTCCACAGGTCACTCAAGGCCTCACTCCGCGCCGGCCTGCAGGACAGTACCTGGACTGACCGCCTACCGTGGGTGCTACTAGGCCTACGCGCTGCGGTCAAGGAAGACCTCCAGTCCTCGGCAGCGGAGTTAGTCTACGGACAACCGCTGCGCATCCCAGGCGAATTCCTTCCAGAGGCTACCACGCCTTGGTCGGGCGAACAGCAGCGGCTCAACTCTTTCTCTTCCGCTCAGCAGTTCGCCCCACTTCCGGTCAACCGACACGGCGAACTCGCACCTCACGTCCCGCCAAATTTACAGCAGGCGCGCTTCGTCTTCGTGCGACACGACACGCACCGCGGGCCCCTGTGACCCCCGTACGACGGACCGTACGAGGTGCTACAAACCGGGGACAAGTTCTTCAAGCTGCGACTCGGCGACAGGGTCGACACAGTCTCCATCGACCGGCTCAAACCAGCACACACAGAACCAGGGGAACAGGTCCCCGTGGCACGGCCTCCAACTAGAGGCCATCCCGCCAGCAAGCCAGCACAGCCGGCGGCGAACCACCCGGCCCCACCAACTAGACCGGCGACCACTCAGAGCCGCTGCGGCAGAACCATCAGACCACCGTCACGACTCGTCCACTCCTCCTAAGCGAATTCTGGGGGGAGCTCTGTGGCGACACGCCACCACTGGACATAATCCGCTCACGGCGGCACGGACAGTTTAAGCAGATGCCCCCAGCCGGGGGCCCTATCCTCCAGCAACTTGTTTCCCGCAGGGACAGGCTGCCGGGAGCACTTCCTGTCTGGGAAGTATTTAAGTGGATGCGCGGGCTTTTCCAGTTCCTCTTTGTCATGAGGTAGAATAAAAGCAGTTGTGTTTTACTAGCTCAGGTCTCGACTCCCACGTTTGCCGCGGTATCTCAACACCCCGCTGTTTTTGGCTTTTGCTCTTTCGACTGAGTAAAGAGTCCTTCCCTATCCATATTTACCAGAGCAGTAACTACGTCCGCCCAGGGCTGAGTCTGCCAATTTAGATTAATCATTTTAAAGGCTTGAGCTTGAAAGGGTAACATGCAGTTTAGCAGTGTTTGTACTGCCAAAGGTCCATTGTCTGCTAATGGAACTCTCGCATGTTCCTCCCACTTGCTTTTAAATCGAGCTACAAAATCAGGAATTGTCTCCTCCTTTCTTTGCAGACATCGAGTAACTTCTCCTATGTCACTATGCTTCTTGGCTCCTCTCATTGTAGCCTCTTTACCTCTATGTTCTAACCAGTGAGCAAAAGACTCATTTCCCTGGTCCAGTTGTACATCATCTTGTCGCCAATCTCCATTTTCTCCCGGGGGAACAGCAAATCTGTCCCTTAGGGTCGACCATAAGGACCCATACGCACATTTTAGCAGCATTAGCACATCCCCAGGAAGAGGGCTGTAAATGGTACATATTTGTTCTAGCCAATTATGAAAGGCAGTGGGCTTCTTTAAGGGGTCTGGTGCCTTGGCTATCATAGCTCTAGCTTCCGCTGGGGACCATGGTTTTAACACTGCCACCTCTCCTATCATGACTCGAGGAAGTTGATGGGTAGTAGTGTCAGGTTGTGTTTGTGACCTAGTTGTAGGTCCGTTACGCGAGGGTAGCTCCTGTACATTACTACCAGGCAGTGCAGCAGCTCCTGCTCCGAGTGCCTCTGCTGGAGGAGGTGGTTCAATTACGGGCTCATCTGCGGGTGGGGGTGGATTGTATGGAGGCGGCGCCGGAAATCGTGCCGGTTGCTGTCTTAGAGCAGCCGCTATCATTAGTAAATTATTTAACTCTTCCCCCATCTCAACCGGATCTCCCGCTGGGGTTCGGGGATACATTCCCACAACAGGAGCCTTAGGCAGCACCTCTTCCTTTTTCTGACTACCCTCTGCCTCTTCCTGTTTCCCCTTCTTCTTTGGGGGTTGGTGTCTTTTTGCTACTTCCATCCACCTAGCAAAGCACCATAACATATAGGGGGTGTCCCACTCAGGATCCCCTCCTTCATTTCTAGTAATTTCTTCCCATTCTTTTATTAAAGGTATTTTAAAACTTCCCCCATAAGGCCAATCTCCACCCGACCATCCATACAGATCACTACTAAAAGTTACCGCATACCGATCGTCTCCTGTTTCTTTTATTACAGTATCGGCTGGCGAACCCGGTGGAACGATGGGATCTCCTACCTTTTTCGATGTTGCACGAGCTTTTTTATTCTGTCATTCGTTCTTTTACATATCTTGATTTTACCATTTGCAGCCTCCTGTTCTACCTTGCCTCGGGCTCCTTTCTTGGCAGGCTCGGACGAATCCGCTCGACTGCCGTTATTTCCCATCTTCTCCTTACTCCTGTAACTTAGTTTTAAACTTACTGGTTATACAACCGCAGGTTATTTTATATACACAAAATACAATGAGCGCTCACCGGTTTTTCCGTCCGCGAGTCTCGAAGTCAACCCTTTATTTTCTTTGTAGCTACTTAATTCGGTGCCATAGTCTTTTTTCTCTTCTCAGCAGTCTTGCCTCAGCCTGACGGGCTTCTTGGCTCAGCATGAGTCACCGGCCGGATAACTAGGCAACCGTGCGCCGTCCCCCTTTCAGCTGAGATGCGCGAGGTGCTCTCCCCCTTTCAGCTGGGAGGCACCGGGCACTTTCCTTTTATTTTTAGGAGAGTCACTTTTTAAATTTCCTTTGTCTAATTGGAGCCTAAGCGGGCCAAGTGATATACAAGGTCGACGCTATACCCAACTTAGACCTTCTTAGTTCTTTTAGATCCCGTTGTTAGGGATCCTGCACGACTATGCCAAATTCTGTCGAGGAAATTAATTATCAGACGGAGACTTCGAGGTTCGCTTTAGGAATTTATTACGTGATATCATAGAGTCATAGAGTCATAGAGTTTTACAGCACAGAAAGAGGCCCTTCGGCCCATCGTGTCTGCGCCGCCCATCCATCCCTGTCCAGTCTAATCCCATTTTCCAGCATTTGGTCCATAGCCTTGTATGCAATGGCATTTCAAGTGCTCATCCAAATGTTTCTTGAATGTTGTGAGGGTTCCTGCCTCTACCACCCTTTCAGGCATTGAATTCCACATTCCAACCACCCTCTGGGTGAAGAAGTTCCTCCTCAAATCCCCTCTAAATCTCCTGCCCCTTACCCTGAATCTATGCCCCCTTGTTATTGACCACCCCACTAAGGGGAAAAGTTCCTCTTTATCTACCCTATCTATGCCCCTCATCATTTTGTACACCTCAATCAGGTCCCCCCTCAGCCTTCTCTGCTCCAAGGAAAACAACCCCAGCCTGTCCAGCCTCTCTTCATAGCTGAGGCGCTCTATCCCAGGTAACATCCTGGTGAATCTTCTCTGCACCCTCTCCAAAGCAATCACATCCTTCCTATAGTGAGGCGACCAGAACAGCACACAGTACTCCAGCTGTGGCCTCACCAGCGTTTTGTACAGCTCCATCAAAACCTCCCTGCTCTTATATTCTATGCCTCGGCTAATGAAGGCAAGTATCCCATATGCCTTTTTAACCACCTTATCTACCTGCTCCGCTGCCTTCAGGGATCTATGTACATGTACACCAAGGTCCCTCTGACCCTCTGTACTTCCTAGGGTCCTACCACTCATTGTGTATTCCCTTGCCTTATTTGTCCGTCCAAAATGCATCACCTCGCACTTTTCAGGGTTAAATTCCATTTGCCACTTTTCCGCCCATCTGACCAACCCGTTTATATCGTCCTGTAGCCTGAGGCTTTCCTCCTCACAATTTACCACCCCACCAATTTTCGTGTCATCTGCGAACTTACTGATCGTACCTTTTACATTCTCATCCAAATCATTTATGTAGATCACAAACAACAAGGGACCCAGCACCGATCCCTGAGGTACCCCACTGGACACAGGCTTCCAGTCACAAAAGCAACCTTCGACCATCACCCTCTGCCTCCTGCCACTCAGCCAGTTTAGGATCCAACGCGCCAAGGCACCCTGGATCCCATGGGCTCTTACCTTCTTGACCAGTCTCCTATGCGGGACTTTGTCAAAAGCTTTACTGAAGTCCATGTAAACCACATCCACAGCATTTCCCTCATCCACCCCCGTTGGGGGAATGGGCGGATACGTGGCAGATGCACTATAATGTGGATAAATGCGAGGTTATCCACTTTGGGGGTAAAAACAGGAGGGTAGATTATTATCTAAATGGCAATAGATTGGGAGATGGGGAAGTGCAGAGGGACCTGGGTGTTCTTGTGCACCAGTCACTGAAGGAGAGCATGCAGGTGCAACAGGCGATTAAGAAGGCAAATGGTATGTTGGCCTTCATATCAAGGGGGTTCGAGTATAGGAATAGGGATACCTTACTACAGCTGTACAAGGTGCTGGTGAGACCGCATCTGGAGTATTGTGTACAGTTTTGGTCGCCCCATCTGCGGAAGGATGTTCTTGCCATGGAAAGAGTGCAACGGCGATTCACCAGGCTGATACCTGGAATGGCGGGAATGACCTACGAAGAGAGATTAAATAGTTTGGGCTTGTACTCACTGGAGTTTAGAAGATTGAGAGGGGATCTCATTGAAACATATAAAATTATGGCAGGCCTGGACAGGCTGAATTCAGAGAGAATGTTTCCAATGGCCGGGGAGCACAGAACCAGGGGTCACAGTCTAAAAATAGCGGGCAAATCATTTAAAACAGAGATGAGGAAGAATTTCTTCACTCAAAGAGTGGTGAGCCTGTGGAATTCCCTGCCACAGAGGGCTGTGAAGGCTAATTCAATAAATATTTTCAAGAGAGAATTGGATATATTTCTGAAGGCTAAGGGGATTAAGGGTTACGGAGAAAAGGCGGGGACGGGGTACTGAACTGGTAAGATCAGCTATGATCTCAGACGAAGATCAGCCATGATCTCATTGAATGGCGGAGCAGGCTCGAAGGGCCGAATGGCCTACTCCTGTTCCTATCTCTATGTTTCTATGTTTCTATGTATCACGGAGAGTCTGCAGCAGTCCCTACTGCAGCACTCTAAATTACTAATGTACAGCGCTCATAGTTATACAGCAAGGTAAACAACTTCAGGTGATTAGCTTACATTACATTTCAACATAAGGTTTCATAGGTTCCATTGTTCTCAAGAAACAGATTAACATGTTCACATTTTATCACCAGATGTCCTAAGCCAAAAGATCAGCTTGACTTCATTATGGCAGTCAGCAGTTATTTTAGTTTTAACTAGTTTAGTGTCCTTTGTTCAATTAGTAAAGTGGTCAAGTATCCCAGCATGCCTTAATGTTTAATATGTTTTCTCCCACAAACAAGGACACAAAGAGGCGATATCGTAGATTTAACACGAGTACTTTATTAACAACTGGGAAACACGTTTACAGACAGCCTGCATCAGCATCCTGGCATTCCACCTTGTGCTGACCTATTCAGGAAGCAAACCTCTGACCTTAACAGGAAGCAAACCTCTGACCTTAGTAGCAGCATTGGCTACAGCACCACCTGGTGGATAACCTTAATCATAACATCCCAGATTACTATAGTGGTTGACGTGGCCCATGACCATGTCAGTTCCATTTCCTGCACTTCTGCCCTCACTCCTGTCCCTCCCTCCCAGAACCACGATAGGGTTCCCCTTTTCCTCACCTTTCACCCCACCAGCCTCCACATTCAACGGATCACCCTCCGCCATTTCCGCCACCTCCAGCGTGATCCCACCACCAAATGCGTCTTCCCCTCCCCCCACTTTCAGCATTCCGAAGGGACCGCTCCCTCCACAACGTCCTTGTCCACTCCTCAATCACCCCTAACAGCCCCTCCCCTCCCTACGGCACCTTCCCTTTTACCTCCTCCCTTCCCACTGTCCAGGGCCCCAAACACTCCTTCCAGGTGAAACAGCGATTTACTTGTACTTCTTGCAATTTAGTATACTGTATTCGCTGCTCACGATGCAGTCTCCTCTACATTGGGGAGACCAAACGCAGATTGAGTAACTGCTTTGGGGAACACCTCCATTCAGTCCGCAAGCATGACCCCGAGCTTCCGGTCGCCGGTCACTTTAATTCACCGCTTCACTCCCACTCAGACCTCACCGTCCTCAGCCTCTTGCATTGTTCCACGGAAGCTCAGCGTAAGCTCGAGGAACAGCACCTCATCTTCCGATTAGGCACTTTACAGCCTTCTGGACTCAACATTGAGTTCAATAATTTCAGACAATAACCTCGGCCCCCATTTTTTTCAGACAGCAGCTGTTGCTGATTCTGCCATTCCCATTTACACCTCCTCTAGACCCAGCTTTAGTTTCTTTACTTGTCCCATTACCATCTCCTTTTGCCTTGCACCATCATCCCTTTTGTGATTTACTCTCTCCTGCCTCCCACCCTATCACAGACCTTCCCTTCTGTTCTTTCCTCCCCTCCCCCTTTCCCAGCCCCTGCACTTGCTTAAAACCTGTTTTCCAGTTCTGACAAAGGGTCATCGACCTGAACCGTTAACTCTGTTTCTCTCTCCACAGATGCTGCCCGATCTGCTGAGTAATTCCAGCATTTTCTGTTTTTATTTACAGAGATAGTTAACTTAAGAACATAAGAACATAAGAAATAGGAGCAGGAGTAGGCCAATCGGCCCCTCGAGCCCGCTCCGCCATTCAATAAGATCATGGCTGATCTGATCCTAACCGCCAATCCACGATCACAGAACCATCTCCTGAATCTAACAGAATTAGACACAAAATAGGAGCAGGATCAGGCTACACGGCCCCTGGGCCCGCTCCGCTACCCACAGGGCCATGACCAATCCGAACCTAGACTCATGTCCAAATTCCTGCCCGCTCCCCGTAACCCTTAATTCCCTTTACTTCTAAGAAACTGTCTATTTCTGTTTTAAATTTATGTAATGATGTAGCTTCTACAGCTTTTTGGGGCAGCATATTCCATGGACCTACCACCCTCTGAGTGAAGTAGTTCCTCCTCATCTCAGTTTTGAAAGAGCAGCCCCTTATTCTAAGACTATGCCCCCTAGTTCTAGTTTCACCCATCATCGGGAACATCCTCCCCACATCCACCCGACCCAACCCCTTCACAATCTTATATGTTTCAATAAGATCGCCTCTCATTCTTCTGAACTCCAATGAGTAGAGTCCCAATCTACTCAACCTCTCCTCATATGTCCATCCCCTCATCCCCGGGATTAACCGAGTGAACCTTCTTTGTACTAATTCGAGAGGAAGTATGTCTTTTCTTAAGTATGGACACCAAAACTGTACGCATTATTCCAGCTGCGGTCTCACCAATAACTTGTACAACTGAAGCAATACCTCCCTATTTTTATATTCTATCCCCCTAGCAATGAAAGCCAACATTCCATTGGCCTTCTTAATCACTTGCTGCACCTGCATACTAACCTTTTGAGTTTCGTGCACCAGGACCCCCAGATCCCTTTGTACTTCAGTACTTTCCAGTTTCTTGCCATTAAGATAATAACTTGCTCTACGATTTTTCCTGCCAAAGTGCATAACCTCACACTTTCCAGTATTGTATTCCATCTGCCAAATCTCTGCCCATTTACTTAGCCTGTCTATGTCCCCGTGCAGGTTTTTTATGTCCTCCTCACTCACTACTTTCCCTCCCATCTTAGTATCATCTGCAAACTTTGATATGTTACACTCGGTCCCCTCCTCCAAATCGTTAATATAGATTGTAAAGAGTTGGGGACCCAGCACTGACCCCTGCAGAACACCACAAGTTACTGATTGCCAGTCTGAGAATGAACCATTTATCCCAACTCTCTGCCTTCTGTTAGATAGCCAATCCTCTATCCATGCCAGAATATTACCCCAATCCCATGATTTTTTATCTTAAGCAATAATCTTTTGTGTGGCACCTTGTCAAATGCCTTTTGGAAGTCTAAATACACTACGTCCACTGGTTCCCCTTTATCCACCCTATATGTTACTTCCTCAAAGAACTCCAGCAAATTTGTCAAACATGACTTCCCCTTCATAAAACCATGCTGACTTTGTCCTATTAAATTATGATTATCCAAATGTCCTGTTACTGTCTCCTTAATAATGGACTCCAAAATTTTACCTACCACAGATGTTAGGCTAACCGGTCTATAGTTTCCAGCCTTCTGTCTACTGCCCTATTTAAATAAGGGTGTTACATTAGCAGTTTTCCAGTCTGCCAGGACCTTTGCCGAGTCCAGGGAGTTTTGGAAAATTATTACCAATGCATCCACAATCCCTACCGCCACTTCCCTGAAGACCCTAGGATGTAAGCCATCAGGTCCAGGTGATTTATCCGCCTTGAGTCCCATTATTTTACCGAGTACCACTTCCTTAGTGATTTTGATCATGTTTAGCTCCTCCCCCCTTTAGCCCCCTGTTTGTCCAGTGTTGGGATATTCTTAGTGTCTTCTACTGTAAAGACTGATATAAAATATTCATTCAGTGCTTTTGCCATCTCCATATTTCCCACCATTAATTTCCCGCTCTCATCCTCTAAGGGACCAACATTTACTTTAGCCACCCTTTTTCTTTTTATATAACTATAAAACTCTTACTATCTGTTTTTATATTTTTTGCTAATTTACTTTCACAATCTATCTTCCCTTTCTTAATCAATCTTTTTGTTATTTTTTGCTGTCTTTTAAAGTTTTCCCAATCCTCTATCCTCCCACTAGATTTGGCTACCTTATATGCTCTTGTTTTTAGTCGAATACTATCCTTAATTTCTTTACTTAGCCACGGATGGCTGTCTTTTCTTTTACACCCTTTTCTTCTCAGTGGAATATATATTTTTTGGAAGTTGTAAAATAACGCCTGCAGGAGTACAAGGAGCTGTTCCATGTTCCATCCTTCTGACAATGCACCATGGCTGAACTGAGCATCTCATTACTTTGTTTGTCCTGCAGGAGGCACAGGGGAGGAATCCTTTTAAAGGCAAAATCAATAAGCCGGCTGCAAGTTCTCAAGTGTTAAATGTCAGCTGAAGCTCAGCCACACCAGCAGAGGGGGATAGAGAGAGGTGTGACTGAATGTGCAGTGATACAGAGACACCAGCAGAGGGGAATAGAGAGAGGTGTGACTGAGTGTGTAGTGATACAGAGACACCAGCAGAGGGGGATAGAGAGCGAGATGTGACTGAGTGTGCAGTGACACAGAGACACCAGCAGAGGGGGATAGAGAGAGGTGTGACTGAATGTGTAGTGATACAGAGACACCTGCAGAGGGGGATAGAGAGAGGAGTGACTGAGTGTGCAGTGATACAGTGATACAGGACTCAGTGAAGTAACTACTAACACTACTAACAATAACCAGCCCCAGGACAGTGACAGCGTAACACAAAGAATTTGACCCAACACAATCGTCGCTAAGCAAAAGGAAAAATATCTGTCATATTGGGCAGAAACAACAAAAACCCAAAGCAAACTCAATTGCTACTTGGCCCTAAACAGAGAATACAACATGGCTGATTACCTGACCAGGGTAAAGGATAGCAAAATGAGAAAAACCTTGACAATGTACAGACTTAGTGAACATAGCCTGGCGATCGAAAAAGGTAGACACAGGCAGACCCGGCTACCAAGAGAGGACAGGATATGCTCTCACTGCAGTCAGGGAGTGGTGGGGACAGAGATGCACTTCCTCACAGCGTGTAGAAAATATCAGGGCATAAGGGAGAATTTCTACCCAAAATTCACAAAAATATGCCCGGAATTCAGAAATTTGAATGACGACCAAAAACTCCCATACCTACTAGGGGAAGAGAGAAATTGTGTAACCTTAGCGGCACACTATGTTACAGCTTGCCATAAACAGAGGGACAACCACTAAATATAAGAAAAGAGTATATAGAAATTATATGAATGTATATTTATACACTCAGGGATATATCTGTTTGTACACTGTATGGATAGATCTGTATTTTTGTGTACAACCATGAATGTTTTTCGATGCTTTGGCAACATAAGATGTACCTTGTCATGCCAATAAAGCGATTTGAATTGAATTCAATTGAATTGAATTGATACAGAGACACCAGCAGAGAGAGGTGTGACTGAGTGTGCAGTGATACAGAGAGACACCAGCAGAGGGGGATAGAGAGAGGTCTGACTGAGTGTGCAGTGATACAGAGACACCAGTAGAGGGGGATAGAGAGAGAGGTGCGACTGAGTGTGCAGTGATACAGAGAGACACCAGCAGAGGGGGATAGAGAGAGGTCTGACTGAGTGTGCAGTGATACAGAGAGACACCAGCAGAGAGAGACAGAGAGGTGTGACGGAGTGTGCAGTGACACAGAGACACCAGCAGAGGGGGATAGAGAGAGGTGTGACTGAGTGTGCAGTGATACAGAGACACCAGCAGAGGGGGATAGAGAAAGGTGTGACTGAGTGTGCAGTGATACAGAGACACCAGCAGAGAGAGATAGAGAGAGCTGTGACTGAGTGTGCAGTGATAGAGACACCAGCAGAGAGATAGAGATGTGACTGAGTGTGCAGTGATACAGAGACACAAGCAGAGGGAGATAGAGGTGTGACTGAGTGTGCAGTGATACAGAGACACAAACAGAGAGAGAAAGAGGTGTGACTGAGTGTGCAGTGATACAGAGAGTCACCAGCAGAGGGGGATAGAGAGCGGTGTGACTGAGTGTGCAGTGATACAGAGACACCAGCAGAGGGGGATAGAGAGAGGTGTGACTGAGTGTGCAGTGACACAGAGAGACACCAGCAGAGGGGGGTAGAGAGAGGTGTGGGTGAGTGTGCAGTGATACAGAGACACCAGCAGAGAGAGATAGAGAGAGGTGTGACTGAGTGTGCAGTGATAGAGACACCAGCAGAGAGATAGAGGTGTGACTGAGTGTGCAGTGATACAGAGTCAGCAGAAGAGATAGATAGAGAGGTGCGACTGAGTGTGCAGTGATACAGAGACACCAGCAGAGGGGGATAGAGAGAGGTGTGACTGAGTGTGCAGTGACACAGAGAGACACCAGCAGAGGGGGATAGAGAGAGGTGTGGGTGAGTGTGCAGTGATACAGAGACACCAGCAGAGAGAGATAGAGAGAGGTGTGACTGAGTGTGCAGTGATAGAGACACCAGCAGAGAGATAGAGGTGTGACTGAGTGTGCAGTGATAGAGTCAGCAGAAGAGATAGATAGAGAGAGGTGTGACTGAGTGTGCAGTGATACAGAGAGACACCAGCAGAGGGGGATAGAGAGAGGTGCGACTGAGTGTGCAGTGCTACAGAGAGACACCAGCAGAGGGGGATAGAGAGAGAGGTGTGACTGAGTGTGCAGTGATACAGAGACACCAGCAGAGGGGGATAGAGAGAGGTCTGACAGTGTGCAGTAATACAGAGACACCAGCAGAGAGAGATAGAGAGGTGTGACTGAGTGTGCAGTGATACAGAGACACCAGCAGAGGGGGATAGAGAGAGGTGCGACTGAGTGTGCAGTGATACAGAGAGACACCAGCAGAGAGAAAGAGGTGTGACTGAGTGTGCAGTGATACAGATTTACCAGGAGAGCGAGATAGAGAGAGGTGTGATTCACCAAAACAAAAGCAAAATTTTTGCCTGCTTTATAGATTTCCAGAAGACTTTTGATTCTATTTGATACAACGGTCTATTCTTAAAACTTATTGAAAGTGGGGTAGGGGGAGAAACATATGATGTAATTAAATCAATGTATACAAACAATAAATGTGCAGTTAAAATTGGAGACAAACAAACAAAATATTTCTCACAGGGGCGTGGAGTGGCGCAGTGCTCGCCTATCTCACCGACACTCTTTAATATTTACATAAATGAATTGGCAAAACTACTTGAACAATCTACAGCACCTAGCCTCGCCCTATATGACTCCAAGGTTAAATTCCTCCTCTATGCAGATGACCTGGTTCTGCTCTCACCAACTGAGGAGGGTCTACAGCAGAACCTGGATCTGCTAGAGTTGTTCTGGCAGACCTGGGCCCTGACAATAAACCCCAAAAATCCCAAAGTTCTTGTGTTCCAGCAAAGATCCAGACATCAGGGACCCAGAATAAACTTCACACTCAGAGCAACTAAAATCGAACAAACTACAAATTACACATACCTAGGCCTAAAAATCAGTTCTACGGGAAACTTTCATTTGGCTGTGAATGAACTGAAAGAGAAAGCAAGAAGGGCTTTCTATGCCATTAAGAAGTCAATCCAAATAGAAATTCCAATTGTCATTTGGCTCAACATTTTTAAATCAGTAATTGAACCAATTGCACTCTATGGCAGTGAGGTGTGGGGTCCGCTAACACAACAAGAATTCACAAAATGGGACAAACACCCAATTGAGATCCTGCATGCAGAATTCTGTAAAAGTATCCTCCGGACTCAGAGGAAAACCACAAACAATGCATGCAGGGCAGAACTAGGCCAATATCCACAACTAATTAATATCCAAAAACGAGCCATCAAATTTTGGAAACACCTAAAAATGAGCAACCCCCACTGCTATCATTACGAAGCCTTGAAATGCCAAGAGATGATCATAGAGAAGAGTCCCCTCAGTCAACTAGTCCTGGGACTCAGTGAAGTAACTACCAACACTACTAATAATAACCAGCCCCAGGACAGTGACATCCTAGCACAGAGAATTCGACCCAACACAATTATCACTAAACAAAAGGAAAAATATTTGACCTATTGGACAGAAACGACAAAAACCCAAAACAAACTCGATTGCTATTGGGCCCTAAACAGACAATACACCATGGCTGAATACCTGACCATGGTAAAGGATAGCAAACTGAGAAAAGCCTTGACAATGTACAGACTTAGTGAACATAGCCTGGCCATCGAAAAAGGCAGACACAGGCAGACCTGGCTGCCAAGAGAGGACAGGATATGCTCTCACTGCAGTCAGGGAGTGGTGGAGACAGAGATGCACTTCCTCACAACTTGTGGAAACTATCGGGGCATAAGGGAGAATTTCTACCCAAAATTCACAAAAATATGCCCTGAATTCCAAAATTTGAATGACCACCAAAAACTCCCATATCTATTGGGGGAACAGAGAAAATGTGTAACTATAGCGGCAAACTATGTTACAGCTTGCCACAAGCAGAGGGACAACCAGTGACACATTAAATCTAAGAAAAGATTATATGCATATTATATGTGTGTATATCCATGGGTATACTTGTCTATACACTGTATGTCTAGATCGGTGTTTATGTGGTCAATCATACATGCATTTCTGTGCTTTGGCAACATAAGATGTATCTTGTCATGCCAATAAAGCAATTTGAATTGAAAAAATTGAATTGAATTGATACAGAGAGCCACCAGCAGAGGGCGATAGAGAGAGGTGTGACTGAGTGTGCAGTGACACAGAGAGACACCAGCAGAGGGGGATAGAGAGAGGTGTGACTGAGTGTGTAGTGATACAGAGACACTAGCAGAGGGGGATAGAGAGAGGTGTGACTGAGTGTGCAGTGACACAGAGACACCAGCAGAGGGGGATAGAGAGAGGTGTGACTGAGTGTGCAGTGATACAGAGAGACACCAGCAGAGGGGGATAGAGAGAGGTGTGACTCAGTGTGCAGTGATACAGAGACACCAGCAGAGGGGGATAGAGAGAGGTGTGACTGAGTGAGCAGTGATGCAGAGACACCAGCAGAGGGGGATAGAGAGAGGTGTGACTGAGTGTGCAGTGATACAGAGACACCAGCAGAGGGGGATAGAGAGAGGTGTGACTGAGTGTGCAGTGATACAGAGACACCAGCAGAGGGGGATAGAGAGAGGTGTGACTGAGTGTGCAGTGATACAGAGAGACACCAGCAGAGAGAGAGTTGGAGATTTGCTGGTGCTGTTGGGGAGAGTTTTAACAAGCTTGGCAAGGATGGGCACCAGCATATAGGTGCATGAAAGTGTGAGTGTGTTAGATAGTACTAGAGAAGAAATGAGTACTAGAGGCGGAGGTAGTACTATATTAGATAGCAGCAGATGAAGAAAAAGTACGAACAATTCAAAAATGTGTTTAGAATGCATGTACGTAAATGCAGTAAGTGCGGTGAATACGGTTGGTGAGCTACAAGCACAATTAGCCATGTGGCAATATGATGTTGTGGCTTAAAAACGGTGAGGACTGGGCACTTAATATTCAAGGGTACAAGGGCCTAGAAAAACGGGGCGCCAAGCTCGCCTGGGCACCGGAAGTTCCGCCCCAGAAGGAGCCGATTGCGCCAGCGCGATATTCAGTTTCAGCGCCCCAAACGGAAGCGGGGCGCTGCTCGAGGAGCCCTGCGTCCCTCTTGGGGCGCTGAAACTGAATATCGCAGCGCAACGTGCTGCAGCACCACACGCTGCGGCATGGAGCGCTGCGGTACTGCAGGCCTTCCTCCCCTTCTTAAAGGAGATCGCGAGTGCCGGCAAAAGAGCCCGGCACCAAGGAGAAGTGCCGGGCGCTTGGGACACAGCCGGCACTGCCCGGCGGGCGGGGGGGGCTCAGGAGGCCGGGGACTACGGCGCGATGTGGTGCTGGCAGGTGGCCAGCAAAAAAAATGGCCGCCCCGCACCTCCCTTTTAATTAGCGCCACTACCGCCACAGGTCGGCCCCCCTGAACCGGTCGCAGATTGTGACCGGCGTTACAGCGGGGGGCATGACCCAATAACGGAATCGGGGCGGTAGCGGGGTGCTGCGTACACCGATGACGTCATCGGTGGTGGCACAGCGCTACAGGCTAACGCTGCCATTAGCACCCCGCTAAATTTCGCGGGGGGCGTGGCCAGTGGCGCTAAAGCCACTAAGTGCCCTCTTTGGGCGCTAACTGGTGGCGCAGCCCACCGAATTTCTAGGCCAAGGTGTTCAGAAAAGATAGGGAAGGGAAAAAGGGAGGTGGGGTGGCAGTGCTGATTAAGGAAGACATTGTAGTGTTGGAAAGGGAGGATGTTCTTGAGGGGACAAGGACAGAATCCATTTGGTTAGAGTTGAGGAGCAAAAAGGGTCTGATCACGCTATTGGGGATATTCTATAGGCCTCCAAATAGTGAGAGGGAGGTAGAGGAGCAAATCTGCAGGGAAATCGCAGAGATATGCAAGAGCTATAGAGTCGTGATATTGGGGGACTTTAATTACCTAAATATCGATTGGGATAATGCAGGGGTAAAGGGAAAGGAGGGGGAGGAATTTCTGAAATGTGTTCAGAAGAATTTCCTTGACCTGCATGTTCTTGGCCCAACTAAGAATGAGTCATTGCTGGATCTGGTGCTGGGGAATGAGGTGGGCCAGGTCGACCAAGTGTCTGTGGGAGAACACTTGGGTACGAGTGATCATCGTATCATAAGATTTAGATTAGCAATGGAGAGGAGCAAGGAACAATCTAGAGTGGAACTTCTAAACTGGAACAGGGCTAACTTCAATGGGATGCGTAAGGATCTAGCCAGGGTAAAATGGAACCAAAGACTGACAGGAAAAACTGTAATGGAACAATGGGTGATCTTTAAGGAGGAGATGTTCCAAGTACAGGCTAGGTACATTCCAACAAGAGGGAAGGGTAAGGGAACCAAAGCCAGGGCTCCTTGGATGATGAGGGAGATAGAGAAGATGATGAAACAAAAAAAGAGGGTGTATGATGAATGTCAGGTGAATTCTTCAAGGGAGAACCAGACCAAATACAATAAGTTGAGAGGGAAAGTGAAGATGAAAATAAGATTGGCAAAGAGAGAATATGAAAGTAGAATGGCGGTTAACATAAAAGGGAACTCAAAAAAATTTTTGGCCCATCGAGTCCGCGCCGGCTCTCTGTAGAGCCAATCCAGTCAGTCCCATTCCCCTGCTCTATCCCCGGAGCCCTGCAAGTTTATTTCCCTCAAGTGCCTATCCAGTCTCCCCTTGAACACATTGAGCGTCTCCACTTCCACCACTTCCGTCGGCAGCGAGTTCCAAATCATCAACACTCGCTGCGTAAAAATGTTTTTCCTCACATCCCCCCTGTATCTCTTGCCCAAAACCTTCAATCTGTGTCCCCTAGTCCTTGTACCATCAACTAGTGGGAACAGCCTTTCCCCGTCTAGCCTATCCAAACCTGTCATAATCTTGTACACCTCTATCAAATCACCCCTCAACCTCCTTTGCTCTAATGAAAACAAATCCAGCTTCTCCAACCTGTCCTTGTAGCTAAGATCCCCCATCCCCAGAACCATTCTGGTAAATCTCCTCTGCACCCTCTCAAGGGCCTTCACATCCTTCCTAAAGTGTGGTGACCAGAACTGGATGCAATACTCCAGTTGTGGCCTAACCAGCGCTTTATAAAGGTTCAGCATAACTTCTCTACTTTTGTACTCAATACCTCTATTTATGAAGCCCAAGATCCCATATGCTTTGTTAACTACTCTCTCAATATGTCCCGCCACCTTCAGGGACCTATGCACATTAACTCCCAGGTCCCTCTGTCCCGGCACACTCTTTTAAACTGTGCCATTAAGTGTATATTGCCTCTGTCTGTTCCTTCTGCCAAAATGCATCACCTCACACTTCTCTGTATTAAATTCCATCTGCCACTTGTCTGCCCATTCTGCTGGCCTTTCTATGTCCTGCTGCAGTCGATTCATACCATCATGATTGACTCCTCCCTGCTCTTTCCACACAGTCCTGGAAATTTCCTCTTGTGTATGCAATTCCTCTTTGAAAGTTCCTTTTTGTATCTGCTTCCACCGCCCTTTCAGTCATCGCTTTCCACATCACACAGCAGCGATTACATTTGGCATTTCACAAAGACCAGCCGGGACAGCTCCAGCCACTCGAAGGCTCAGTGTTACACCAGGTGAATTCATCAATTGGGCCGTTAAGGCTAACTAATGTACTTTGTGATGAGTTTTCAGCACAAATCCATCACTCGAAAAGTAGAGAAGCTATGGTCATTTTTTATTGATAATTGGTTAGACCACACTTGGAGTACTGGGCACATCTCTGGTCTCCATAATACGAAAAGGATATAGAGGCACTGGAGATGGTGCAAAAAAGATTTACAAGGATGATCCCAGAACTGAGAGTGTTCAACTATCAGGAAGGACTGAGCAGGCTGGGGCTCTTTCCTCTGGAAAAGAGAAGGCTGAGGGGTGACCTGATAGAGGTCTTTAAAATTATGAAGGGGGTTCGATAGGGTCGACGTAGAGATGTTTCCACTTGTGGTGGAGCCCTTAA
>NC_141017.1:6171200-6398700 GCF_052327205.1 Somniosus microcephalus | reverse complement strand
TAGATAGATAGATAGATAGATAGATAGATAGATAGATAGATAGACAGATAGATAGATAGATAGATAGACAGACAGATAGATAGATAGACAGATAGATAGATAGATAGATAGATAGATAGATAGATAGATAGATAGACAAACAGATGGACAGATAGATAGCTAAATATAGATATAGATAGATAGAGACAGATAGATATAGGTACACAATGTCATTGACCTGAAATGTTAACTCTGTTTTTCTCTACACAGATACTCCTGACCTGCTGAGTATTTGCAACCACAACAACTTGTATTTATATAGCGCCTTTAACATAATAAAACGTCCCACGGTGCTTCACAAGAATATTATAAGACAAAAAATTTGACACGAGCCACATAAGGAGAAATTAGGGCAGATGACCAAATGCTTGGTCAAAGAGGTAGGTTTTAAGGAGCATCTTGAAGGAGAAAAAAGTGTTGGTGAGGTGGAGAGGTTTAGGGATGGAATTCCAGAGTTTAGGACCGAGGCAACAGAAGGCACGGCCACCAATGGTTGAGCGATTATAATCAGGGATGCTCAAAATTAGAGGAGTGCAGATATTTCGGGGGGGGTTGTGGGGCTGAAGGAGATTACAGAGATAGGGAGGGACGAGGCCATGGAGGGATTTGAAAACAAGGATGAGAATTTTGAAATCGAGGTTTTGCTTAACTGGGAGCCAACATAGGTCAGCGAGCACAGGGGTGATGGGTGAACGGGACTTGGTGCGAATTAGGACACGGGCGGCAGAGTTTTGGATGACCTATGGATGATTATTGGAAAGAATTCTGAAGGACAGGATAAATCTTCATTTAGAAAGACACGGATTAATCAAGGATAGTGAGCACGGATTTGTTAAGGGAAGGTCGTGTCTGACAAACTTGATTTAATTTTTTGAGGAGGTAACAAGGAGGGTAGATGAGGGTAGTGCATTTGATGTAGTGTATATGGACTTTAGCAAGGCTTTTGATAAGGTTCCACATGGCAGACTGGTCATGAAGTTAAAAGCCCATGGGATCCAGGGCAAAGTGTCGAGTTGGATTCAAAACTGGCTCGGAGACAGGAAGCAGAGGGTAATGGTTGATGGGTGTTTTTGTGACTGGAAGGCTGTTTCCAGTGGGGTTCCGCAGGGCTCAGTACTGGGTCCCTTGCTTTTTGTGGTATCTATCAATGATCTAGACTTGAATATCGGGGGTATGATTAAGAAGTTTGCAGATGATACTAAAATCGGCTGTGTGGCTGATACCGAAGAAGGAAGCTGTAGACTGCAGGAAGATATCAATAAATTGGTCAGGTGGGCAGAACAGTGGCAAATGGAATTCAATCTGGAGAAGTGTGAGGTAATGCATTTGGGGAGGGCTAACAAGGAAAGGGAATACACATTAAATGGTAGGACACTGAGTAGTGTAGAGGAACAAAGGGACCTTGGAGTGCATGTCCACAGATCCCTGAAGGTAGCAGGCCAGGTGGATAAGGTGGTTAAGAAGGCATACGGAATGCTTGCCTTTATTAGCCATGGCATAGGATACAAGAGCAGGGGGTTATGCTTCAACTGTATAAAACACTACTTAGGCCTCAGCTAGAGTACTGCGTGCAGTTCTGGTCACCACATTACAGGAAAGATGTGATTGCACTAGAGAGGGTACAGAGGAGATTTACAAGGATGTTGCTGGGAGTTGAGAATCTTAGCTATGAGGAAAGACTGGATAGGCTGGGTCTGTTTTCCTTGGAACAGAGGAGGCTGAGGGGAGACCTTATTGAGGTGTATAAAATTATGAGGGGCACAGATAAAGTGGATAGAAAGGACCTATTTCCCTTAGCAGAGGGGTCAAAAACCAGGGGGCACAGATTTAAAGTAATTGGTGGAAGGTTTAGAGGGGATTTGAGGGGAAATTTCTTCACCCAGAGGGTTGTGGGGGTCTGGAACTCACTGCCTGAAAGGGTGGTAGAGGCAGGAACCCGAACCACATTTAAAAAGTACTTGGATGTGCACTTGGGATGCTCTAACCTGCAGGGCTACGGACCAAGAGCTGGGAAGTGGGATTAGGCTGGATAGCTCGTTGTTGGCCGGCGTGGACACGATGGGCCGAAATGGCCTCCTTCCGTGCTGTAACTTTCTATGATTCTATGATTCTATGATAAAGGCCCACAGTCGGATGAGCCACAAGTGTCAGAGGATTAAGTCGGGACAACGTAGTGTAGCCCCTGGGGCCCCCCACACAGCTAGACCCTGTCTGTCCTCTGTCACCCAAACCCCCTGTGCTGAAATGTGTAGCAGTAGCACTACAATAGCAGAATGTACAGCCATACCAACACACTCCCTGCACCAGTGTCAGCCCCTCCAGTATCGTCTAAACTAAAAGTACAGCAACTGTACCGATATGTAAATCTGTAACAGTCTGGTGTTTTTTAGAGATTAGGGGGGAAAAATTCAGTTGGTTGCGCCTCCCGCTACGGCCTTAAGAGGGCGCTAATGGGGCGCCAAGCAACTAGCGTCCGGGTGCGGCGACTTTTGCGCCGCTCGCAAAATTTAGCAAACATTTTGCGGCGGCGCTAAACAATACCACCCGATCTCCTGCGCACGCAGATCTTGATGTGATTCGAAAGTGCAAAGCCCTTGTGACGCCCAGGAGCGGAAATTGAGTGGCGCCCCCCTCCTTTCCGCCTGGCGCAACCAACGACAGGTCAACTGGAACGCTTCCCAGTCGCTGTGGGGCTGGGGGGGCGCTATTTAAAGGGGGCCTCTTCCTGGCTTTTGTGTGGTAGCCATTTTTGCACCACTCGTTCTGAGAGCGAGAGAGAGATTTTGGGAGAGACAAAGAGAGAAAGAGAGACTTCTGCATTGAGTCAACGCTGTCTGAGGTAGTTTTGGCTTCTGACCATAACTTTGCAGGTACTTTGGTTTTTGACATTCATAACTTTGATTGGCCAGATACTATGGGGGCTGCAATGGATGGGGACGTCATCCTTCTCCATCACATTCAGAGGGCACAGAGACACATAGAGAGAGTGGCAATCACGGCCAGATGGAGGAGGGCCAACAGGCCTCTGTACAGGAGACCTTACCCTCCCAAGGTTTATCGCCAACAGTTCTCCTACATTAATATGTCTGAGGAGCAGTGTTTGCGAAGGCTGTGATTCAGCAAGGAGGTGGTCACTGAGCTCTGCCACCTGCTTCAGCCAGATCTGCAGCCTCAACTGAGGAGCAGGACGTCTCTGTCAGTGGCAGTGAAGATAACAGTGGCTCTCAACTTTTATGCCACCGGCTCATTTCAATCAGCTACTGGGGACATTGCCAATATCTCCCAGTTCGCGGTGCATTGCTGCATCCATCAGGTCCCAAATGCCCTCTTTAAAAGGAGACGAGAGTACATCTCTTTCCCCATGACCCCGGACAAGCAGCAAGAATGCGCAATGGGCTTTACGATGATAGTGGGCTTCCCCATGGTGCAGGGCGCCATTGACTGCACGCATGTGGCTTTGCGGGTGCTGCAAGAGAATGCCGAGGATTTCCGCAACCGAAAGGGCTTCCATTCCTTAAACGTTCAGTTGGTCTGTGACCACAGACAGCTGATACTCGCTGTCAATGCCCACTTTCCGGGCAGCAGCCACGATGCCTTCATCCTGCGCCAGACTTCTGTGGCAGACCTTTTCCAGGCACCGCATCACCCAGGTGGTTGGCTTCTCGGGGACAAGGGATATCCTCTGTGCACCTGGCTGATGACACCGCTCAATTCGCCCAGCACCCCTGCTGAGCTACGATACAACGAGAGCCATCAAGCTACCAGGAACATCGTTGAGCACACAATTGGCGTGCTCAAGCAACGGTTCCGCTGTCTGGACCATTCTGGAGGAGCCCTGCAGTACTCGCCTGAGCGAGTCTCCCACTTCGTTGTTGTGTGCTGCATGCTGCATAACCTTGCAATCCTCAGGACCCAGCCAATGCCACCAGACATTGGAGCACCACCAGAGGAGGAGGAGGAAGAGGAGGAGGATGATCATCAGCAGCACCAAGGCAGGAGGGAGGCACACAATGTACAAAGTGGAAGGGCCGTCCGTCAAAGGCTCATAGCAAGCCGCTTCTAGGCCCCTTCTGAGGAAATGGCTTCTGCCATTCAAACAACCGGAATAAAACCATCCCGCAACCCCTAAGCTGGTCAAGGCAACAATGATTGCAAAGACCAAACATGTACATTTTGAATACAGAAACTTATTTATTTTACAAACTCTGTGTCTCATTTCCGCAGGACAAACTAGAAAGAAACACACAAAAAACCAGTCGTTAACATAACTGGCTCTCACAAGCTGGAGAAAATGTCCAAAACAGTTTAAAAAATGTGACCACGAACCTCGGCCTTTAATAAAACAATGAACAACATTTTGTCACACCTCCTACTTTTTTCCCATCGAGGGTGATCTGCTTCCCTTGCAAAATTGCCCCCTTCCCACCCTGCAGCTCCTCCACATGGGACCCCAGTGGCTGCAGCAAGGCTGGTGGAAGGCTGCTGATTGTCACAACCTGAGACTGCAGATGCCCTTGAAGGACGGCCTGGACCAGCTCTGGGCCTGGAGGGCCCGGCTGCAGACTGCACCAACTCTGCATGGGCGGCAGCAGTCTGTCCTACAGGTGGTGGCAACTGCAGTGGAGAAGTGCCAGTGGTGGCAGTAGGAATGCTGTCATCTTGAGAGAGGACAGCAACTCCCTGCTCAACCGACACACTGGCACTCCCACGGGGCAGCACTTCAGCATCCGGAGCAATCTGCTGGCGCACAGATTGCTGGCCTGCTGCGGCGCGGTGAGAGCCCCGGGGAAATGTGTCCGAACCAGTGAGGATGGCAGCAGTCAGTGCTCGCATGGCCTCAATCTGAGTCTGCGTGAGAGCAGCCAGTGACTGCATTGCAGCACTAAGCATTTGCGTGGCATCCGCCTGTGCTACAGTGAAGTGCTCCACACTCCATGCCAGTGATTCAATGGATTCGGGCACCCTTGCCACTGCAGCCATGAGCTCAGTGTGCCTTTGCTCCACCAGGGCGCTCATTTCAGCGAGGACCCACTCCTCGTCTGCATCCAGTGCAGTAGGACTCGATGGCATACTCTCCCTCCGGGGAGAAGGCCCCCGAGCTTCCCTACCCCCATCGCGTTGCTGCAGCCTGCTGGGTCCTGGAGCTTCGCCCTCATCAGATCATTCCCCCCCGCTCCCCTTGAGGGAAGGCGTGTTCCCATGTGGGCATGGGCTTCCTCAGGAGAGGGTGGCGCTGATGCTCCGGCTTCCTCTTCCTCCTCGCCTTCAGCTTCACTCCCACTGGGAGCTTGAGGGCCCATCTCCTCACCTGGTGAATCACCATCTGAAAGCAGGGAGGTACTGTACAAGAGTGGCTTTAGCATGAGGACAGGGGGGCAGCAAGGGAGGCATGAGTGCAGCGATTTAGTAACTTAGATTGAAAGTGTCAAAGGCTGGTGTTGCGAGGGGCAAGTGGAAGGAGAGAGGACAAAAAGGTGATGACCTTACCATTGCTGTCCAGGACGGGGCCGGCGTCTCCAGTGGCGATGGGACCAATCACCCGGCTTGTCACAATCCTCTGGACGCGCTTCTCAAGATCACTGAGGGGTTGCAGCTGAGGCCGCCCTCCACCCGTCCGTCGCTGCTGTCTCCTATTATGAGATAGCCTGGCCTGCAAGAAAAAGGACGGCGTTTGAGTAAATATACAGCCTGAAATGCCGCCCATAGTTGAATAGCTCTTACTGTATGCAGCCATGGTCTTGCCTGAAATGCCTCCCATAGTTGAATAGCCCTTACTGTATGCAAAGTGTGGAATGTGCGTGTGTGTTTGATGAAAGGGCCATAGGTGTTGGATGAGTGTTGGGCATTGGGGCTTTTAAGACCCTCTGGCCATAAAGTAAGGTTGAGATGGAGGGATGGAAAGGTTTTGAAAAAAAGGCACTCATCCTGACGACCCGAGTGAGGTCGTTGAACTTTTTCCTACATTGGAGATGGGTCCTGGGCACCGTGCTGCTTGAGGACACTCTCTGAGCCACCTCCCTCCGCACTCTTCTGTACTCGCGTGGCAAAGGCTTCCTGCCACTCTCTGGGTAGAGAATTGATCTTCTGCACTCCACCGCGCCAACCAGAACCTCCAAGGCCTGCTCGCTGAAGCGCTGTGCTCGCTCCCTGGCCCTCTCCATAGTCCTTGGCTGCAAGATTTAGCCACAGGTCTGCCCAGGCCGAGATTCAAGGCTCCAGTGAGCAGGGTGCGGCTGCAGAGCAAGATCGACCCTCCCCTTTAAGAACTGACCGGCGCCAATGTGTCTGTGTTCAATCGCTAACTAACAGCACCTGCGCTGCGCCCGTGCTCTGAGGTAGTGCCTCGCTCCTCGGCCTTAGCGCCTTAAGAGAGTTGTGTAGCGCCTGATTTAGCGCTCCAATCACCTCCAGAGGCGATAAAAGCCAAGTTTGCTGTCGGAGGTGATAATTAGCGCCAGGCGCTAAATTTTGCGCACAGCCGATAGCGGCGCCCCAAACAGAGCTATACCGAATTTCTCCCCCTAGAAGCCTGTAGGGGGTGGTGTGGTGTGGCTCGACTGCCTGTGCTGCAACGAGCCTGTCCAAAAGCTGGACCAGCTTTTCAAAACACATCAGCCAAACTGCCTTCTCTAAGGACTTCTTGTGTTCCTTTCCCTCTGTTCACTTAGCTGCTGCATCTACCGGACGCCCAGCCTTTAACAGAGTGGTGATCCACTTCTTAGTGATATTCACCTTGCTAAACACATAATCAGAAATCCTTTCCTCCATCATGGTTTGCTCATCCGAACCATTGTCTATTGTATCGCAACCCTGTTGCCGGTGTCCTGCCACGGTCGCCTTTCTGTAGGGGGTGGTGGGGTTGGCGCGTGCGCCCAGTCAGTTATGCCTCTGACTGTTTGTGAGCGGTTCGAATCGCTCCCACGCCCCTGGGTTCTAGACACCGGACTTAGGTACAGGCGGCGATACAGAAAAGACTCGAGTAGACAGGTGGTTTGGATGTGAGAAAACCAAGATTTTATTGAAATAGAAATTAACACAATCTTATGAGAAGTTACTAGTATAAAATTACAGGCAAATACAAAATAACTATACTTATACAGGGAATGGGGAGCACACGGCACATCGAGGGAAAACAACTATCTTAACAATCCTTATCCCACCCCTTATACCTAACTAGATTAAGCTATGAGGGACCAGAATTCATGCTCACCAATCCAAAATAAAGCCAACTGTTAACGAGTGCGAGTTTTGAAGTCTGGTCTCTGGTCCTTCTAGGTACCCTGTCGCCACGTGGTCTTCTGGAGTGCGGTGCTGGGTCTGCTACTGCAACACACCTTCTCCCCTCCACTGCCGTCATCGTCTCGTCGCGATGGGTTCTCCTCTTCTTCTCCCTCGGGTGGTTGTCGGCGGCACCGTTGTGCCTGCAGGGCAGTTGACAGTTTTAACTGCCTAGATTTTCCTACCCAAGCTTAAGAACGGCAGTCTATTCGTCGTGGCATGGCCACCTGCGTTTTCGCAGTGTTCAACGAGATGCTTATCTTCCCAAGCGCCAGCTTATAACTAGGCGCTGGGTTTTCTTATCGATACGGTTTTCGCTGCTCTGCTCTGCCCTTATCGAGTTATTATCATCTTCTTCATCTCTACTCGTCTCATCTCGTCGGACTACTATACAAGTCCTGGGCTACCTGCTCAACTTCATCTCGCCCCTTTCTGCGGCCTGGGCGTCCTGGATGGCTATGGACTTGGGTCTCGTTCCCCTTCCCTGCAGTAGGTATGGTGTAACTGGCTACTGAAAATCTGCTACGGGGAGAGAACCCGCCACGAGGCCAGGGCACGAGTACGAGCGGCAGCCCAAGAGGCCGGAGCCACGAGAGCAGAGCAAGAGCCAAGAAGAGCAGAGTCAAGAGAGAGATTGCTACCCGGGGACTTCAGTTATACTCCTCACGAAAGCCCTTATCTGCGCACCAAATCAGGTTAGTTCATTGTCCCAATCTTGGCGGGCTAGTTTAAATAATTGTAGCAATCTAAACTAACTGTTTTTAGATGGCCGTTGATCGCACCTACTGGCCTGATGTCTGAGCTGTTTTGTTATTAATACATCTTAATCGGCCTGTCCAGCCTCGATGGCTTCCTTAAGCTGTTTCCGATTATTTATGCAAACAACTTGATGGCCTCAAGTATAGGCCTAACTGGTTTCGGTCTGTCTACGATTTGACTTAATGCACATTGAAAGTCCTGCCATCTGCTTTTCAAAATACAAAAGTCCTTCTTCACAGAAACTGCGTTTTAGGTTTCGATTTCCCCACAAGCTGCTTGTGCCACAGAGTCCAAGCTTTTAAAATCTTGCAGGCTTTTCGCCACAAGGTGCGGACACCATCTTTGGGTAATCTTTTAAAAATGTCCACACAGGGTCCCTTTTATTAATAGTAACCTTTGGGGAAATGTGGAAATTTTGCGAATCCCACAAGCCACATCTCCTTATCGCTGTTCAGAATCATTTGTTGATCACACCAGACACAAATGTATTTAGTAACCAGAGCCTGTGATCAGTATCTGTGCAGTAATGGGCCAGAAATTGCTGAACGGGGCTTGCAGCCCCGTTTTTGCACTTACCCCGCGCTCCTGCCGATCAGCTCCA
Source organism: Somniosus microcephalus (assembly GCF_052327205.1). NCBI lineage: Eukaryota > Metazoa > Chordata > Chondrichthyes > Squaliformes > Somniosidae > Somniosus > Somniosus microcephalus. The sequence goes on along the minus strand of NC_141017.1, from coordinate 6,390,023 downwards.
GGGGCGCCTGCACTTGCTGAAACAGAAAGAAGAATCCCGGGCAGCGTATGACGTCACGCCGCCCAGGAGTGCAGCCAGCGCGAAGCCAGGAGCGTGCAGTGCAAGTGAGACACGCCCCTTGAGGTCTCAGTTTCACTGGACACGCCCCCAATGTTTCTGTCAAGCTGCTAAGCATTTTTACATGCAAAGCAGCAGTTTAAATAGGTTTTTGGAAGTTTTTTGAAGATTTTGGTAACTTTTATAAACTTTTTTAAATGTTTACATTATTTTGAGTAATCTGAAGTAGTTTTAAAGAGAATTAAAACAATTTAAAGACTTTTAAAAGCCGTAAAAGAATTTTTAAAATTCCATTTATTTATTTAGCAATGTCGTCGTCATACGTGTCTTCACACTGTTCCCTTTGGGGAACTGTATGCAGTGGTGGAAGGATTTATGGCCATGATTAACGCTCATTCCGTGACCATAACCATCTTTGAACCAGCCATTAGGGTGGTTAGTCCTATGGCGGGAGGGTTTTACGGGCTCCCACAAGCTATACAAGGAGGGGGGGCCACCCACACCCACGGACGCAAATATCCCACTGGAAGTCAACCCAGAATTTAGAGCTGGAGCTCCGACTCCACTTGCCGGGACTGTCTGGAGCGGGGTTCGAAACCCTACCCTGATCTGGCCCAGCGGCGGGGATCCTACCGCTATGACAAAGGCCCAATCCGATTAGCAACGTGAAATGGCAGCATAGGGCTCCAGTCACGGGGAGGGAAAAGGCGCAGGAAACGTATGGGTGTCACCTTTTGTGCAGAGTGGGCCTTTTGCGTAGCAGTAAGCATCCCCGCCACTGGGCCAGAAGGAGTAGGGTTTTGAACCCCACTCCAGACAGTCCCGGCAAGTGGAGTCGGAGCTCCAACTTTAAATTCTGGGTGGACATCCAGCGGGATACTTGTGTCCGTGGGTGTTGGTGGCCCCCCCCCCCCTCAGATGGGTTGTGGGAGCCCGTAAAACCCTCCCGCCATAGGACTAACCACCCTAATGGCTGGTTCAAAGATGGTTACGGTCACGGAATGAGCGTTAATCACGGCCATAAATCCTTCCACCACTTCATACAGTTCCCCAAAGGGAACAGTGTGAGGATACGTACGATGATGACCTCTTGCGCAATGCACCTCCTTGGACCCTCAGTCGCAGATGCGAGGGGGCAAGTCGTGCAATTGTTAAATTTTTCATTTTATTGACATGTAAAATGTTGGCCCAGTAATTCCCTTCCAAATGCGCGAGTACGGTCGGGGTACTTACGCACCTGGCTGGATGAAATGCCGGTTTTCATCATTCACAGTGCATGTGGGGAAAACCGGCATTTCCTGTCCTCTGAACGAAGGGGTTCAGAGGCAGAACGCGTGCGACTGCACAGGCAGCGCGTGCGCAGTATAATTCGCCGCTTTCATTAATGCTTTCAGTGAGGTCAAGTCATTACAACTTACACATGAAAAAAGCATGGGTACAGTTTCTCCAGAGGCTGCGGAGGAAGATATTTATTATCGTGGAGCTTCTGAAAGTATGTATGTCTGTATATATTCCTTTGCGTGTTACGTATATATTCCTTTACTTATGTGTATGAATGTATTATTTAATTATGACTTTCAGAGAAAGTAACTTATTGGAAAATCATAATTAAAAACATACATTCATACACATTAGTAAAGGAATATAAAACATACATACATATACGTAAAGGAATATATGTGGACATACATACATAACTCATTCTCACATTCCATTCACACAGCCACAATTGCTCCTTCTACCTACCGTTCTGAAAACCCTTTAAAAAAAAAAAAATTTTAACTTTAAAACTTACTTAAAATTTCTTAAAATAACTTCCCTCCCTTTCCCAAACAAAAATATTGCATTTCAGAAGCTCCACGATAAAGTATATCTTCCTCCACAGCCAATGAACAACTTTACACTTGCTTTTTTCAAGTGTAACTTCTAAGGACTTACCCTCACTGAATCCATCATTGAAATCCACAAAGTTCACTGCGCAAGCGCTGCCTGTGCAGTCGCACGCGCTGTGAATAGACCTCAGGTCTGGAAATGCCGGCGTTCCCCGCATGCGCTGTTCCTGCTGAACGCCGGCATTTCCAACGGCCAGAAGCGTGAGTACCCCGACCGTACTCACGCTTCTGGCCGCGAATTTCTGGCCCATTATCAATCCACCTGATCCCAGTGTCACCATTCTGATAGTTTCCAGTATGAATAATTGGAGATCAAAGGTCTCCCTGATGGTTATTAAACTTACTCTCCTTCAGCTGTGAAATGTCAGTCCTAAGTTCAGTGACTGAGCTTCTTGTCTCCTCAGACGTTCCTGTAACTGAAAGAGGAACAACACTTGAGATCGTGTGGCACTGTTTGTAGAACAAGATCAGTTTTGCTTTCGAACACGAGAGATTTTCACAGGAGAAAACAGACAAAACTGTTTCCACTGTTTGGTGAGTTGGTAACTGGAGGGCATCAACTGAAGATTTGAAGATGATCAGCAACACAATGAAGGGAGAGATTAGGAATTGTTTTATGCAAACGGTTTTTAAGACCTGGAATGGCCGACCAGAAATAGTGGTGGAAGCTGAATCCAGATCAGAATCCAGCTTCTAAAAGGGACTTGGTTAGATATTTCAAAAAGAAAATTTAGAAGGGTACAGAGAAAGGACAGGTGAAAGAGACAAAGTGGACAGCTCTCTCAGAGAGCAGGCACACGTGATGGGCTGAATGGCCTCCTCATGTGCTGTTAAAGTTTATTGATTTTAATTGTACAGTACATGGACACTCATTTATTAACTATTTAATTTTCTCTGGGAATTGCCCCAATGTGGTCACAGCATAAAAATCTGTAGTGATTTTATAATGGGTCCTTGGGAAATCTGAACCAATCAAATCCACTTATACTTGATTGGTTTAACCAATCAAAACACACTCCAGTGTGAAATGCACTGGAGATCAATCCTCGAAGAATGAGCAGACCGTCTGAAAAACTAGAGACCCCTTTGAACTGGAGATCCTGACTGCCATTTAACACTTACTGTTACTCTTTATCTGGGAAAGTTCCATCTTGAAATCGGCCAATGACGCTTTCATTTCACTGAACATCTGTGGAACTGAAATGGAAAGACAGCTTTAGCTGTCAACCCAGAAACACACCGTGGCACAGGTTAGAATAGTTTGTACACAAATGGCAGCTAAGAGGCTGTTCTGATTCCAGTTTGGAGTTTAATGATACCGTGAATAGGCTAATGGTCCCGTCACCATCATTATTCTTGCTTGCTGTTGACTTTGATGTTTCCTCACACGAGGTGAGGATGTGTATTCCTTTGAGAGTTCTGAACACACAACACAATTGTGGCAAGGACTAGGAGAAAGCTCAGGTTTTAGGGCTGAAGTAGGTTACAGAGAGGGAAAGGCTGGGCCATGAATGGATTGGGGGACCTGGAGCCAATGTAGTTCAGTAAGGACAGGGGTGATGAGTGAGTGAGACTTGGGATGTGGGACACGATATGGGCAGTAGAGATTTGGATGAGCTGAAGGTTATGGAGAGTGCAACATTGGAGGCCGGGCAGGAGAACAGCCGAGTCTGGAGGGGACAGAGGCATGGATGAGGGTTTCAGCAGCACATGGTGGGTGATGTTACCGAAGTGGAAGTAGGCAGTCTTCGTGATGGAAAGGAAATTTTGCATGTTTGTGCCATGTACCCTGGCAGTTGCCATGACTCCTTCATACTGCGCCAGTCGAGTGTGCCTCCGCTATTCAGTCCGCCAGACCAACTTAACGGATGGCTACTTGGAGACAAGGGCTATCCCCTGAGGATGTGGCTAATGACGCCGTTGAGGAGGCCAGCCAACGAAGCTGAGGAGCGCTATAACTCCAGCCACATTTCCACCAGATCCATTATCGAGCAAACCATCGGTTTGCTGAAGATGCGCTTCAGATGCCTGGATAGATCAGGTGGAGCCCTGCAGTTCTCAGCAGCCAGGGTCTCTAGAATCATTGTGGTTTGCTGTGTACTTCACAACTTGGCACAACGCCGTGGCTTGCAGATTCCTGAGGACCAAGTGGCTCCTCTCATATCCTCCTCCTCCTCAGAGGAGGAGGAGGAGGAGGGTGAAAATGAAGATCCTGCAGAGGCCCATCAACCAGCGGTAGCATTACACGAGAACACTGCTGCCCAGGATGCAAGGAACGCACTCATCCTGGCCAGATTTGCTTAGCCTAGTCAATCAAACACTTTTGTCTCGCAGCTTCTTACCTGAGCATCGACAATGGCCAAGACCCTGCGGATTCTTAGCTATTTGACCAGCAAGTAATCCTAAGCCCTCAATGTGAAAGTCCCATTCTCGAAATGACACACGCCACAACTGCAACAGTTGCCATCAGAATTTTTATGTACAAGAACCAACTGATGGCATTTTTACAATAAACACATTTCACCCAAGTGACTACCCTTGTGACTACTTGTGCAGAATTTTCCTCTGACGCGTGCTCCTACGTAGTGCTTTCCCTGTGGCTTCAGCACATGTGGAGGCCCCTTGCTCACTTTCCTACTGCTCCTGTCTCGACACCTTTGGCGGGCGATCTCTTGGGTTGCGAGCCTCTGAGGGCTCGTAAACAGTCTGCTGCTCCTGCGGCTGTGCAGGGGTTGAGACGTCTATCTCACTTGGGTGTGGACTCCGGCGGTGCTCTGACCGAGGGCTCTGCAGTGGCATGGAAGTGTGAGCGCTTGGAGAGGAGCCTCCACTTCCTCGAGGTCTGCCACCAACCTCCCTCTCATGGGTCAGGTCCCCCTCAGCGCCTGCAAGTGGCTGGAGAGCACCTTGCTGTGCATCAGGGGGGTCATGGGGACCCGTACCTGCAATGGCAGTCCTACTCAGCAGGACTTCCATGAAGGTCTGGTTTCTCTGTTCAATAGATGCCCATTGCTCCTCAAGAGATGTCATTCTATTCTGAACAATAACCATACCCTGGCGACTAAGCTCCTCCATGGCCATAGCCATCCTCTCCTCTACCGTAGCCATCCTCTCCTCTTCCGTAGCCATCCTCTCCTGCACGGTAGCCAGCCTTAACACGGAGGTAGCCATCCTCTCCGTGTTGATGCATTCATGCGCCAATGACTCCACAAAGGCTCTGCTCATGTTCGCTATGGACTCCTCCATTCGCTCCACACTCGCAGCGACCCTAGAGACAAAACCTGCCAGAGACTCCTGCATCTGTGCCTGGAGTTCCATCACCGCTGATCTCACGGATGGACCCAGAGGCAGAGGGTCGACATGCTGCTGAGCCGAGCTGGCAGAGTCCTGCACCCTCCGATTAGGACTCTCCACTGCTGTCCCTGTTTCCATAATCTGCTGATGCTCACTTGTGAGCTGTGATACACCAGGTAACAACACTACTCTAGGTCCCGAAGCTCCCACCGAGGTGTGAGTGTCTGCGCTGTTGCTGGGTGCGCTTATTTCTGCTGACGCTGTGCCCTCAGAGGTTGCAGATTCCTCTGAGGAGTCTGGCTGCTCAGCCTCTTCTTCCTGGCTAGGGGGGACAGATGCTTGTGATGGTCCTGTGGGGGAGTAAAGGAAAGAGTTACAGATGTGATGCCAAGGCTATGTGCACATAGCTTTTTGCAGACGCTTATAAGTCCATCTGTCACAGCTTGACAATCATTATCAGTGACTCATGCAATGTCAAAGAGAGAGATGGGAAACTTTTCTGTCACCAGCTTGCTGTGTTGCACCCGTCTGTCCATCCCCCACGCGCGAATCATCCTCAAGAGCTTGGAATTGTATCCCTTGTCCAAACGCTTGTGATCACTGCGGCCTAAATAGTGAGCGTTTACAGGATATGCGGGTCCAAAGATGTGCGGGTTAGGTTGATTGGCGATGATAAATTGACCCTTAGTGTTAGGGGGATTAAATACGTGGGGTTACGGGGATAGGGTGGGATATGTGTTGGTGTAGGGGTTACGGGGATCGGGTGGGATATGTGTTGGTGCAGGCTCGATGGGCCAAAATGGCCTCTATCTGCACTGTGGGGTTTCTGTGATTCTGTGTGAATGCCCATGATTTCCAGGACGGCCTCCTCCCAGGGGGTGAGGTTGGCTAGTGATGCTGGCCCTCCTCCTGTCCTGGCTCGTTCTCTTTTGTTGTGAGCTCTCTTTTCCTGCAATGAGGGAGACAAGTGGAGGTTGAGTGAGAATGAAGGAGTGAGTGTAGAGATTGCATAGCATAGATACTTAGAAGGAAACAAAGGTGGAGTGAGGTTGCAAGACCAAGGGCCCTCCCTGTGTGTTGTCAGTTGTGTTCAAAGCATCAGAGTGAGAGGGAGTGTGAGGGCTGCATGGTGGAATAGTTATGTGAATGTGAGCATAGAGAGAGGGGGAATGGGTAAGGGTGCATGGATGTCAGTGTCAAGTGGGATGTGGAGGAAGAGATTGCTGAAGCTGAGTGCTGGTGAGGAAAGGCAATGGGGATCAGATTGAGGGTGATGGGAAATTCATACTCACTTTCCCAGTGCGCTGAAGGTCATGAAATCTTTTCCTGCACTGTATCCAGGTTCTGCGGGTGACTCCCAAGGAATTGACCTCCTCAGCCACCTGCATCCACACTGCCTTGGTCTGAGTGGGAGGCCTCTTCCTCCCTGATGAAGGGAACAGGACCTCCCTGTTGGCCCTAGCCCCATCGACTAATGCCTGAAGTGCCGCCTCATCAAAGCGAGGAGCTGCTCTTGCCCTCCCGCTTGTCATCTCTCCTGCAGGTCCCTCTGACACCAAATGGAGGAAGCTTGGAAGCCTGCAGAAGAAGCAAGCCTTGCTGTGGACCTTAAATGCAGCAGCAATGATGACGTCATCGGTGGGGACTTTCAGTCATGAAACAACCCCTTTGCAAAGGCTTCCCACACATTGGAAATCAATTGGCCAATTGAGCTAAAATTGCATCAATCTCCCACATCCATTTAGATTCGTGTGGGAAACACGAAATTCGGATAACATGACAACGCCCACACCTGAGCTAAAACCACCCCACAGAGTCTGCAAAGGGATATAGGTAGACTGAGTGAGTGGGCAGTAAGGTGGCAGATGGAGTATAATGTAGGGAAATGTGAGGTTATTCACTTTGGTAGGAAGAATAGAAAAACAGAATATTTTTTAAAGGTGAGAAACTTTCAAATGTTGGTGTTCAGAGAGATTTGGGTGTCCTCGTGCAAGAAACACAGAGAGTTAGCGTGCAGGTACAGCAAGCAATAAGGAAGGCAAATGGCATGTTGGCCTTTATTGCAAGGGGGTTGGAGTATAAGAGTGAGGAAGTCTTGCTACAATTGTGCAGGGCCTTGGTGAGACCACACCTGGAGTACTGGGCACAGTTTGGGTCTCCTTATCTAAGGAAGGATATACTTGCCTTGGAGGCGGTGCAACGAAGGTTCACTAGATTGATTCCTGGGATGAGAGGGCTGTCCTATGATGAGAGATTGTGTAGAATGGGCCGATACTCTCTGGAGTTTAGAAGAATGAGAGGTGATCTCATTGAAACATACAAGATGCTGCAGGGGATTGACAGGGTAGATGCTGAGAGGTTGTTTCCCCTGGCTGGAGTGTCTAAAACTAGGGGGCATAAGGGTTAGGCCATTTAAGACTGAGATGATGAGGAATTTCTTCACTCAGAGGTTTGTGATTCTTTGGAATTCTCTGCCCCAGAGGGCTGTGCATGCTGAGTCTTTGGGGGTGATTTTCATTGGGCCGTGGAGGCGGGATTGGAGGCATGTGGGGGATTAAAATCTCAAAATCGGGGGTCCCGAACCCATCCCGCCCCCAACCCGCCTATATGCCAGTTTCAAAGGAGACGGATACCCGACCTGTGCTGGGACCTGCCTCCCCGAGGCGGGAAAGAGATTAGTGCCAATTAACTGCCTGTTAACAGGTTGTTAACAGGCAGTTTTTAGCCTAATCCCTATTTTCATAGCTGAAGTGTGGGATTCCCAATTGCTCCAAACCACGCCAAGTTAGCAAGGTGGACCGTCGGGCTGAAGGACTTGGAGGGTTCGAGATGTCCGTTGTTCAGGTGAGTGATGGGTGCATGAGTGCAGAGGTAAGTGTGTTTGGTGTGTGTAAAGTGTTTAAATAAGTTTTACTTACATGTACTTACCTTTACAGCCTTCCTTCCTTCAGGTCTCGGGTGTCCCTCATCTCACTGGCACAGAAAGTAGAATGACCGCGAGCTGACAAAAGTTGCAGCATTCAGCTTTCTGTTCTGGAGAGATCTATAAATCAGCCTGAGAGGAAGGAATTAACCTGGAGTACAGATTGTCAGTGTTTGACAGCTTCAAACAGCTGTCAAACGCTGATATTTCATCTGTCAAAAGCTTTTGACAGATGAAATGTCAATCTGTGACATTGTAGGAATAGGTGTATTCCTAACAAATAACAGAGCTTGACTCGGAAGAACAACAAACAGGATTTTAATGTTGAATTAGATGAAGTACAGCAAACAACGTAGATCGGTGCAGGAGAGTCGTGGAACAGGTCTTTCCCCAGTGGGGACGCCACGAGGACTGACTCGGCAGTCCGGAGGTTTGCGCGATGACGTCATCGCGTTTGCGTCGTGACGTCATCGTGTTAGGTCGTGTTCTTAAAGGGGCAACGCCCCGTACAGGTAAACTATATACATATATATATACATCGTTAAGTTAAAGGGAATAATGTATAATAAGTAAGGGACACTCGGTGGTACCGCAACAACATCACCTGTTGCCGGGTGGCCCTTAGAGTCATAGAGTCATAGAGTTATACAGCACAGAAAGAGGCCCTTCGGCCCACCGCATCCGCGCCGGCCATCAAGCCCTGTCTAATCTAATAGCATTTGGTCCATAGCCTTGTATGCTATGGCACCTCAAGTGCTCAGCCAAATGCTTCTTGAATGTTGTGAGGGTTCCTGCCTCTACCACCCTTTCAGGCAGTGAGTTCCAGATTCCAACCACCCTCTGGGTGAAAAAGTTTTTTCCTCAAATCCCCTCTAAACCTCCTGCCCCTTACCTTGAATCTATGCCCCCTTGTTATTGACCCCTCTACTAAGGGAAAAAGTTCCTTTCTATCTCCCCTATCTATGCCCCTCATAATTTTGTACACCTCAATCAGGTCCCCCCTCAGCCTTCTCTGCTCCAAGGAAAACAACCCCAGCCCGTCCAGTCTTTCTTCATAGCTGAAGCGCTCCAGCCCAGGTAACATCCTGGTGAATCTCCTCTGCACCCTCTCCAAAGCAATCACATCCTTCCTATAGTGTGGCGACCAGAACTGCACACAGTATTCCAGCTGTGGCCTAACCAACGTTTTGTACAGCTCCATCATAACCTCCCTGCTCTTATATTCTATGCCTCGGCTAATGAAGGCAAGTATCCCATATGCCTTTTTAACCACCTTATCCACCTCTTCTGCTGCCTTCAGGGATCTATGTACATGCACACCAAGGTCCCTCTGATCCTCCGTCTTTCCTAGGGTCTTACCATTCATTGTGTATTCCCTTGCCTGGTTAGTCCCTCCAAAATGCATCACCTCACTCTTTTCAGGGTTAAATTCCATTTGCCACTGTTCCGCCCATCTGACCAACCCATCTATATCGTCCTGCAGACTGAGGCTACCCTCCTTGCTATTTACCACCCAACCAATTTTCGTGTCATCTGCGAACTTACTGATCATACCTTTTACATTCACATCCAAATCATTAATGTAGACCACAAACAGCAAGGGACCCAGCACCGATCCCTGCGGTACCCCACTGGACACAGGCTTCCAGTCACAAAAACAACCTTCGACCATCACCCTCTGCCTTCTGCCACTAAGCCAGTTTTGGATCCAATGTGCCAAGGCACCCTGGATCCCATGGGCTCTTACCATCTTGACCAGTCTCCTATGCGGGACTTTATCGAAAGACTTATTGAAATCCATGTATACCACATCCACTGCACTACCCTCATCCACACACCTAGTCACCCCCTTGAAAAATTCAATCAAATTGGTCAGACATGATCTTCCCTTGACAAAGCCGTGCTGACTATTCCTGATTAATCCTTGCCTCTCCAAGTGGAGACTAATTCTGTCCCTCAGAATTTTTTCAATAATTTCCCTACCACTGATGTTAGACTCACTGGCCTGTAATTCCCTGGTTTATCCCTACTACCCTTCTTGAATAATGGTACTACGTTAGCTGTTCTCCAGTCTTCTGGCACATCCCCTGTGGCCAGGGAGGTTCTGAAAATTTGTGTCAGAGCCCCTGCAATCTCCTCCTTTGCCTCACACAGCAGCCTGGGATACATCTCGTCCAGGCCTGGGGATTTATCCACTTTTAAGCCTGCTAAAACCGCTAGTACCTCCTCCCTCTCGATGCTAATATGTTCAAGTATATCACAGTCCCCCAGCCCGATTTCAATGTCTACATCGTCCTTCTCCATAGTGAACACTGTAAGATTCGCGAAATTTTCATTAAATAATCACGTAGGAAAATAGGGTTAATAAAACAGCTTTATTGACCAAAAGAAGCTTATACAGAGAAACCTTTGATAAAAGGGCACACAAAATGGCCGCCAGACCTCGTGACCAGCTTCTGGGACCATTTGAATTTCTGTTACTGCAAGCCAGACAGGCTTGTGGATTGAGGACATTAAAAGCCCGCGGAAACCAGTTTCGGGAAGCCGAAACTCATGGAACTGAGCATACATATTGATTAGATTATAAGTACAGGACAGATTTGGGTGGCAGGATGAGACCCATCAAGAAATGGGCGGACAATTGAACGAACGCTTTAACCCATTACCCTGTACAAAGAGAAGCCGTTTAACAGCCATCCAGGGCGATCTCCAGACCGATCAATATACAAACCAAGTTACGGTAACAAAGCAAAGACATTATCGGCCCAGGAAAGCCAGTTAAGCTATCGCCGACTCCCGTTATGAAGACAAAACACCCCTGCAGAGAGTTCTGCCCGCCAAAATTATTACAAAGACAGGACTATGATTTGGCGGGAGATAAGGATGTTCCAAAAAGGTATAACTGTGGATTGAGTAAAGTCCATCAGTGAGTTCTCCTTCGGTTCAAAGACGCTTCGGGACAGACTCTTCGGTTAAACAGCACTTCGGTTCGGACCTTCGGAACAATTTCGGTTCGGAACGTGTTCGGTGTTCGGCCAGGCAAGGCCCGACCACGACGAGAAGACGACGAGAAGAATTCGGCTTGGAAGCCAGCTCGGCCAGGCAAGGACCGGCCACGACGGGAAGACGACGAGGGAGGCCCGGGTACTTTTGTCGGGAGATCATCGACGACCCAGGCCGGAGAAGAAGACACTCAGGTCCCGGAGCCCAGGATCCAGTTCTTCAACATCACATCGGTAACGGATTCATCCGTGTGCATCCAGTTCTTAAAAATCACATCGGTAACGGATCCATCCGTGGTGAGCGCTCACCAAGGCTGTATCGGCTGCCTCACCGCAGGAGAACCAAGAGGAAAACAAGCTGCGCCAGAAGCTTCCAAACCCACGTGACGACGGAAAGCTGTGTCGAAAGGCTGCAAAGCCTTTTTCGCAATTCTTAAAGTGGTGAGCATGATCCCGAGTCCCTCAAATCGAAACTTAGTTAGGTTTAGGGGAGGGGGTTAAGGGTAATTGTAATGTGTTACCCCTTTCACGATGTGCCATGTGTTCCCCATTTCTATAGAGTTAAGTTTATAGATGTGTGCATGCTTGTAGTTGCTTTAATCTGTGCATATGACATGTATTATATAATGCTGCAAACTGTTCAATAAAGGCATCCATTTCGTGCTATTCGACCTGGTCTATTGAGTTTTTCTCTGCACTACAGCTCCCTGCACCTAAGTCCAAGGTCTAGAACCGTAGGGGCGAGTGGGTCGAACCACTCAAGGGTAATTATTGCAAGAAGCCTGGCAGGAGACCAGAGCAAACAAGAGAAACCCCCTACACACAGATGCAAAAAATTCATTTAAAACCCCACCTACATCTTCTGGCTCCACACACAGATTGCCACTTTGGTCCCTAATGGGCCCTACTCTTTCCCTAGTTATCCTCTTGCCCTTAATATACTTATAAAACACCTTAGGATTTTCCTTTATTTTGCTCGCCAGTGTTATTTCATGGCCCTTCCTCACTCTCCTAATTTCTTTTTTAAGCATCCCCCTGCACTTTTTATACTCCTCTAGGGCTTCCTCTGTCATTAGTCCTTTGTATCTGCCAAAAGCCCCCCTGTTTTTCCTAATCCATTCTTGTATATCCGTTGACATCCAAGGTTCCCTGGGCTTGTTGGTCCCACCCTTGACCTTTACGGGAACATGTTGCCATTGTACTCTCTCAATTTCCTTTCTGAAAGACTCCCATTGCTCCGATGTGGATTTTCCTACAAGTAGCTGATCCCAGTCCATTTTGGCCAGATCCTGCCTTATCATATTAACATCGGCCTTCCCCCAATTTAGAACCTTTATTTCTGGTCCATCTCTGTCCTTTTCCATGACTACCTTAAATCTCACCGAATTATGGTCACTGTCACCAAAGTGCTCACCTACTAACACTTCTACCACTTGCCCGGCCACATTCCCTAGAATTAGGTCCAGTACCGCCACCTCTCTTGTAGGACTTTCTACATGCTGGCTCAAAAAGCTCTCCTGGATGCACTTTAAGAATTCTACACCCTCTGTGCCTTTCACACTCTGACTATCCCAGTTAATATTGGGGAAGTTGAAATCCCCCACTACTATTACCCTATTATTTGCACATTTCTCTGAGATTTGCCTACACATCTGTTCCTCTATCTCCCCCTGACTGTTTGGGGGCCTATAGTACACTCCCAGCAAAGTGCTTGCCCCCTTTTTGTTTTTAAGTTCTACCCATATGGCCTCATTAGAGGAACCTGTTAATATATCATCCCTCCTTACAGCAGTAATTGACTCCTTAATTAATATTATGACACCCCCTCCTCTTTTATCCCCCCCTCTGTCTCACCTGAAGATTCTATACCCCGGAATATTGAGCTGCCTATCTTGCCCCTCCCTCAACCATGTCTCCATGATAGCAACAATATCATACTCCCATGTGTTCATCAACACCTTCAGTTCATCCACCTTATTTAAAAAAAAAATTTTATTCATTGATGGGATGTGGGCGTCGCTGGCTAGGCCTGCATTTAGTGCCCATCCCTAATTGCCCTTGAGAAGATGGTGGTGAGCTGCCTTCTTGAACCGCTGCAGTCCATATGGTGTAGGTACACCCACAATGCTGTTAGGAAGGGAGTTCCAGGATTTTGGCCCAGCGACAGTGAAGGAACGGCGATACAGGTCCAAGTCAGGATGGTGTGTGGCTTGGAGGGGAACTTGTAGGTGGTGATGTTCCCATGCGTCTGCTGCCCTTGTCCTTCTAAGTGGTAGAGGTCGTGGGTTTGGAAGGTGCTGTTGAAGGAGCTTTGGCGAGTTTCTGCAGTGCATCTTGTAGATGGTACACACTGCAGCCACAGTGCGCCAGTGGTGGAGGGTGTGAATGTTGAAGGTGGTGGATGGAGTGCCAATCAAGCGGGCTGCTTTATCCTGAATGGTGTCGAGCTTCTTGAGTGTTGTTGGAGCTGCACTCATCCAGGCAAGTGGAGAGTATTCCATCACACTCCTGACTTGTGCCTTGTAGATGGTGGAAAGGCTTTGGGGAGTCAGGAGGTGAGACACTCGCCGCAGAATTCCCAGCCTCTGGCCTGCTCTTGTAGCCACAGTATTTATATGGCTGGTCCAGTTCAGTTTCTGATTAATGGCAACCCCCAGGATGTTGATAATGGGGGATTCAGCGATGGTAATGCCATTGAATGTCATGGGGAGATGGTTAGAGTCTCGCTTGTTGGAGATGGTCATTGCCTGGCACTTGTGTGGTGCGAATGTTACTTGCCACTTGTCAGCCCGAGTCTGAATGTTGTCCAGGTCTTGCTGCATATGGACACGGACTCCTTGCATTAAAATAAATGCCATCCAGCCTTGCCCTACTCCCTTGTGCCATTACATATTTGCTCTGCCTTCCAAGCTGACTTGTTTTTTCCTCTATATTTGGCTGTACATCACCCCCTATTATAGCTCCTTAATTGGCCTGCTGAGCCCGTTGGGCGGGCTCAACAAGGTCAATCAAGTGGAAATCGTGTGGATTGGCCACAACTCAATGGAGGCGGGTCTACAACCCCGAAAGTTGTAGTCCTGCCTCCTACACGCATCCAGTATGTAAATCCAGCCCTATGAGTATATTCAAGGCTGAGACAGATAGATTTTTGGACTCTAGGGGAATCAAGGGATATGGAGATCATGCGGGAAAGTGGAGTTGAGGCCGATGATCAGCCATGATCTTTTTGAATGGTGGAGCAGGCTCGAGGGGGCGTATGGCCGACTCCTGCTTCTATTTCTTATGTTCTTATGTAAGTTGTTGCTATTGTTGTTATAATCGGGGTGGGAAGGTGGTTGGCGAGGTTTTACCTGAGGGTGCACTATGTGGGAAGCAAGAGAAGGATGAGGCAACTAGGGTTGCTGTTTGTCAGGAGGCAGTGACGGGTTCCTCAATAGACCCTTCAAGCGAGGCACAGAGGAAAGCTGTGGGCTTATCCAAAGGGGATACAAACATGTCACAGTGCCAGGAGGGTAGGCTGGGTTGGAGCAGGAATTGTGATTTGATCAATGAAAGGTGACATGACTGGGTGATAGGAAGGGGAGTAGACAGGAGAGAAGAGAGGAGCCAAGAGAAAAAAATGGAGATAGAAGTAATGGGCCTGGGTCTGGAGTGACATGGAAAACACACAAGGGAATGGAGATAAAATTCCTCAGCCCAAAGCTTCCATTGACCCTGTTGAGGGGACAGAAGTGAAGCGGGGCGGGACTTCTCGCTGCTCTTTTTCTGTCTCCTTGATCCTCTCCCAAATCCTGTGGATGGGGCCATTGGAATATCCAAGGTGGGCACAGACAGATGTAGGTCCCCAATGGAGGTGTTCGCCCCACTGAGGAGATGGGTGTTGGAGTGGCTCCCTTAAACTTCATGATGGGGCCCAGAGGCCCAAATCCAACGATAAGTGTTTGAAATTGCTGCCCTGCCCCTCAGGGAAGAGAGGGTAAACTCTGTGAAGGTAATCAGTCCTTTCAGGATCAACCACCTCTGTGTTCATTATTCATGGAACTTCTCCAGGACACACTGGACCCTCGCTCATTCTCAGCAGCGTGCCTGTCACTGGGTCTATCAGGGACACCATGGGCAGAATTCCTGGGCGTGTCCTGGAAAGTCCCAGACATGCCCCCAGTCAGTGCGATGTAACGGGGCAGGTCTAAGTGGGGCAGCCCCTCAATTGAGCACAGTTTCCCAGGGGAGCTGAAAGGGGTGGAAATTCTGCGGATCTGGGCTCCACACTAATAACAATCACCAGTCACATTGCAGTTCTCCACATTCCCACAGATCAGAATTTCTACCCTCGAGGAAGATTAAAGAGTGCGGGGAGCGAGCAGCAGTGGGATTAGTCTAGGCGGCTCACGTGGCCTCTGCTTCTTGCTGTCACAGCTCTACTGAACGCAGGCTCCATCCAGTCAGCTATTAAAATAGCTTCGGGTTCTTTTGTACATCACAGGACTCCGAATTACATTTATTCATGAGGCTCCCGCCTGAGTCAAACAAGAGCCTCAACTGCCCAAGAAAACAGCAGCATTAAGATGTCCGCAGGCCAGTGAAAGATCAGGAAGTTTGCTGCTTGGATTTTAACTCCCATTCTGTCCAGTTACTGCCGGGCAGACGGAGGTAAAAGTTCCCCTAATATGTGTGTGTCTTTTCTCTAACGCAGTAAGGAACTTCAACCCCTCCCCAGGATTGTAAAGATGTGTCCAATTCACTGTTAGATCAGTGAGCCAGTATTTACTATAATGTGTTGTTATGTGTCCTGCCCCACACTGTCGAGTAGGATCACCTTTACTATTACTGATCCCCAGTCCCACTACTGAATTAATATTGGGCCATATCTGGCTGGAGTGGGGCATCTCACGGCAGCGCCATTAGTTAGATTTTTCCTGCCCTCTTCAGCTCAAAGGTTTTTTGCGCCGTAACTTGCTGGAAGTTCGAGCTCATAGCGGCGCGGCGAGGGCAACGGGGCATCTGAGACCTTAGTGAACGATGGGACCAACAGTATGTCTCCTTAACCAATGAGATTTAAGGATTGTGAAATGAACTAGGAATGACTGAGAAGAGGGTGAATTCAATGCCAACAATAGATTGGATTAAGAGAGAGAGAGAGAAGAAAGAGACAGGAAGGAAAAGTAAGAAAAAACATTTACATTTTAAATTTAACATTTGTAAAATCTCCAAAAACAATTCACTACCTGAAGGAATGAGACTTCACAGTTTAATTGTTCACTTTCTGGGTAAGAGAGGTTGACTGGCACTCATTAACAATAATCATTTTGTGTAAAGGGTACCTATGCTGTTAATTACTAGACTTAGGGGGGAAAATTCAGTTGTTTACGCCTCCCGTTAGTGCCTTAAGAGGGCGCTAATGGGGCGCAAAGCAACTAGCGCCTGGGCGCGGCGATGTTTGCACCACTCGTGAAATTAACTAGACATTTTGCAGCAACGCTAAACACTACCGCCACGATCTCCTGCGCCGACAGATCGTGACGTCAGTCGAGTGCGCAACACCCCGGTAGCGCCCTGGACCGGATATTGAGTGGCGCCCCCTCCCTTACCACCTGCCGCTAGCAATGACAGGTTGAGGGGAGCGTTTTACAGTCGTGAAGGAACTGGGGGAGCGCTATTTAAAGGCAACCACTTCCTGCCTTTTTTTATTGGTGACATTTTTGCACCATGCATTCTGAGAGAGAGAGAGAGACTTCTGGAGAGATTCAATGCTGTGTGAAGGAGTTTTGGGTACTGGACAGCACTTTGCAGGTTCATTTTGATTTGCCCTTTCTTGTATCGATTTAGAAGAGACTGTGGGGGCTGCACTCTGAGCTCTTTCACTGGGTCTTTCCATTGTTCTTTCCAGCAGATTTGATGTGCAGGTCTCTCCAGGCTGAGATTCAAGGCTGCAATGAGCAGGGTGTGGATGGAGAGCAAGATCGACCCTCCCCTTTAAGATAAAAACAGAAAATGCTGGAGAAACTCAGCAGGTCAAGCAGCATCTGTGAAGAGAGAAACAGAGTTAATGTTTCAGGTCAATGACCTTTCGTCAGAACTCCCCTTTAAGTACTGGCCGGCGCCAGTGTGTCTGTGTTCCATTGCTGACTGACATCACATGAGCTTCGCCAGCGCTCTGAGGTAGCGCCTCGCTCCTCGGCCTTTGCGCCTTAAGACAGGTGTGAAGCACCTGATTTAGCGCTCCAATCACCTCCAGGGGCGATAAAAGCCAAGTTTGCCGTCGGAGGTGATAATTAGCGCCAGGCACTAAACATTGCGCACGCCCAATAATGGCGGCCCAAACGGGGCGATGCTGAATTTTTTCCCCGTTGTATATAAGTAAAACAGCTTTATTAAGCATTAAACATGCAGTACAAAGAAATAATACTTAACAAGGAGATAGTCACAGTCTTGTTCATTTGAGCCTCAGTGTTCCTTCCGAGTGACTGTCGCACGATCTCTTTATTCCCTTGCTGTGTTCTGTTGACTGACGCTCGTGTCTCTGGTTTCTTGCTGTGTTCTGTTGACTGAAGCTCCTTCAACTCTGATTCTTGGTGCTGCCTTCAGTGTTCAATATCTGTATCGTTATACACTTTCTCTTCCTTTGCCTATGTGACTGTAATCAACAATCTGACAGCTGATAAATGTCCCTGCTTTCCGTGTCAGTCACCTCATGACATTTTATGACCTTGTTGATCCCACTAGGTCTCGCTTTGTGCATATCACAGTGCCCTTTATCTTTAGATGTTCGCTTTTCAAAGACCATTTCCCAAGATGTTGTCTGAACAGTCTGTCCATTTTATAGTGGTATCACTGAGGGGTGCCTTCAATTTCTCTCTCCCTTCTCTTCTCTTAGCTCTTTTCCATCACATTACTGAATACCACATTCCTGACAGTCTCCATAAACTTAGCACTCCATTCCATTATTTCAGTCATTGAAAACACAGCAGTTTCAGTCAGGTTGGCATAATTTCCCATCCTGCTTCTCTCTCAGCCATTCGCCATTTTATACAGGCTTTTAACATACAATCTCACATATTATAGTTATACAAGAATGTTTACTAAATCAACAAATACACCCTATCCTACAAATCCCTACCTTCAGGGCAAGGCATTTGCCGACCCCTCAAAACTAAAATCTTACATATGGATTAGCTCTCTTTCGTTTGTGTAACTCTAAGGTATTTTGGGTTGTGATCATATTTAAACGTGATTGGGTATTAGACATCAGGTGTTTCAGGTAGAATGTGTATAGTAGTAAGCATATTAGGACTATGAGTTGGGCATGGGAAATTATCCTAATCCAAGGAGAAATTTCCATATTTGTTCCTATATCCCACCAGTGCGTCTGAACCTCGATGTCTGGAATTTCCTCGGTTATGTCGTTATTTCCATGCACCAACGTATAATAATGGCGTTGAGAGGTGCTCACTTGCCTTAATCCAGAAATTCGGGTCTCCGCGGGTGAGTACGCACTGGGTACTCACCCGTAAGCCCAATGAAAGTGCCAGTTTCCTGCATGCACTGCGCATGCGCGGGAAACCGTCACTTCCGTTCCCCTGAAAGAAGGGGTTCAGAGGTGGAACGCGTGCGCGGGAGAGGCAGCGCGTGCGTGTCGAACATACTTTTTTTTGCAGGTTTTCCCGGGAGGGTAAGTCTCCAGGAGTTAGATATTTAAAAAGCAGGCACAGGGCCTGCTTTTTACAAGGTAAGTGATGAATTAATTAAAATTAAAACATTTTTTCCACAGGTTTATTATTTTTAAATACTTTAAAGAAAGGTAAGTTTATTTTTAGCCCCATTAGAAAATGTAATTAATTTTTTCAAAAATTTAAATTATTGTTTAAAATAGTTATTTCATGTAATTTATAGTTTATTTTAAAAATGTGATTTAAAAAAAAAATTATTTGAAGATTTAGTGATCTTTTGGGGCTTAAGTATTTATAGGTTGGGCAGGTCTTGTCAAACTTATGAATGAAGCATTCCCTGCTCCGATTGGCTCCCCATGGTCCACGTGATCCCAGGGGACGCTTCGAACTAACTGGGATACGCAAGCACTGCGCGCCGGCAGTTGGAGCAGGCCCAGGATTGGAATCCCACGCGGGCCCACAGCTCAACGGCCGGCTCGCTAGGTAAGTGCAGGTCGGGGGCTTGCACCCGTGGGAAGCCCCCGACCCGAATTTCTGGGCCATTAGCTCGGTTAATGCTTCAGGTAACTCAGGGATGTCATATCCGAATCTTGTGACATAGTCTTCTAGATTTATTTTTAAATCATCTTCCACTTGTAGTATTGTTGGCCATGTGAGGCTATTACAAGGAGAATTCTTCCTCCTATTACCGTAGTCTTTGTAGGGGTAATTCAGTAGGTCCCTGAGGTTATTGACCATTCAAGTGTTCCATGACTATAGGAGTTTTCGAAAGTGGTAAAACAATACCTACCTTCTCGTACGTAGGCTGTTCTAGTTCTTACATCTGAGGGGCCTGTCACTTCCATGGTACAATTTAACCTTTCTTCATTCCAACCATATCCACAGGTATCTTTTGAATGTTCATATAAACTGTATGGACAGACAAAGGCATCCCCATTTGTATTGCATCCCTGGAGGTTTGGTTCAATCCATGTTAGTTTTCCTAATTGTACTAACCATTGTGGAGCCGTGAGAAATCGGGTAATAGTATTCCCTTGTACTAGTCCTATATTTTCTATCCTAAATAGGGGGTTGGGCCTAGTTCGATTCATTAGACTAGGAATTTGTAGTTTTAGTCCCATCAACCTTTTACTCCCTACCTCGTGGCATTCGTGTTTGACAGGGTGGATCCTAATCAAACTTCTGATCTTACATAGTTCTGCATCATCGTAATAACTGGATAGCCCTGATAAGTACAATAGCAAAATACTGCAGATGTTGGAAATCCGAAATAACAACAGAAAATGCTGGAAAAACTCAGCAGGTCAGGCAACATCCGTGGAGAGAAATTTGAGTTGACGTTTCGGGTCGAACCCTTCTTCAAAACTGGAAAGAAAATAAAATCAATCGAAGGCAGGGCTGCGATCGGACAAAAGAAGTAAAAGAAACAATAGTAGTAAAAGAGACAATAAAAGGTATTGGAAGCTGGACGAGATGGTAATAGGCTGAGATTAGGTGTGAAGTGTACTGGCAGGGCAAGAGATAGCTGCCAGGTGTGAGAGAGAAACAAAAGGAAAGGGGGGGGGGGAAAGGAGTGGGAAAATTACAAGAAAAAATGTAATGGGGGCCGAGGTTATGATCTGAAATTGTTGAACTCGATATTGAGTCCGGAAGGCTGCAGAGTGCCTAATCGGAATTGTCTCTTTTACTACTATTGTTTCTTTTACTTCTTTTGTCCGATTGCAGCCCTGCCTTCGATCTATTTTCTTTTCTTTCCAGTTTTGAAGAAGAGTTCGACCCGAAACGTCAACGCAAATTTCTCTCCACGGATGTTGCCTGACCTGCTGAGTTTTTCCAGCATTTTCTGTTGTTAGCCCTGATAAGTGTTTATTAGTGACCCAAGTGGGGAGACGTTCCTGATTGATGGTCTGAAGGTTTTCCCTAGTTTGTTCAATCAGCCAATTCCCATACATAACGCCTACGTCATTATGGGCTGCTTGGTCAGAGGCATTTCTGTTTTCTCTAATCAGATCATTAATTCTTTTGGCATGCTCCTCTATTTCATGTAGGATGTCCCGCAGGTGTATGCCCATTAGCTGATCCTCCCTTAGTTCCTCGCTTAATATGTTGCTTTCCCTACTAAGTATCTCCTTCAACTTTTCCCTTACCGTCTGTAATTGTTTTTGTAAATCTGCGGAGTCCATTGAGTTAATTACTGATGTTACTGTGTTGAAACCTGTGAGTCCATCATTTATCAATCTTCTTTTCTGTCTACTCTTTCCCTGGCTGCTCTCTTTAGTGGTACTAAACACGTGACGGAAGGTCCCTTCTGTTTCCTCTATGCTTATAGATAAGGGCGTCTTTTCACAGCACTGATTAAAAACCTGCTGCAGCATTCTCTGAGTTAGTTGTGCTGTTTTGTCAGGGCACCACTTTGGTAGTATTAGTTCTGTTAAATTTAGGATAACAGGGGCCACTTCCGGTATTACTTGATGATACACTGCTTTTTAGGTGGGTATAGTTACAAGACCATTCCCAAACCCCGGTGTTATTGTTCCTCGGGTACACCCTCTCGTGGTTCTGAATGACTTGCTTTCTCATAGGGTGTAAGCTTAACGCTATAGACATGCCCATCCTCCCTTACACATCCAATTATCGCATTTTTGAATTCTATTATGCTGTTACCTTTATTCCCGAAATCCCTATAATTTCCCTAACATTTAGGGAAGGTTATCATAAAGGGTTTATTTTCTGCCGCGGTGTTCTTTATATCATCTCTGGGAATCTCATATCCTGCTGAGGTAATCTTTACATTATATTCGGGAATAGGAGGCCAATCATCATCCTGATTTTTAAAGCCCATGATAATATTCGACCCAATACACGAATACTGGCCGGCATGTTTCTTCCACCACCGAGGCCAGCATCATTGTATATATCCCTTACTTTCCGAAGCTACTGGTCCCTGGTTTGATTCTTGTACCTGTTCCCAGATTCCATTCTTTTTCTTCAGGAATTTCCACACATTTGGGCCTTTCCTGTTCCTCATCCCGCACCTGATACACACACCATATCCTTTTATTTCCCAATTATACACATTTCCTTGTAATGTACAACAACCCGTTACGTATGGTGTTGTTAAATTATCTTTTGTACTATTTCTGATCTAAACTGGAACATCCCCCTCATACGTCTCGGATGATCTGTTATATTTCTTTAATTGTTTATGTCCGCCAACAATTCGAGGTTCCGCTCCATAGATGGGGAGTGGGGCGCATTCGCCTTCTTCGTCCGGTGTACAGATGTTAATGGTAATGTCAAAAGTTTTTGTTACCTCCGTAGAGCTCACTGCACATCCAATTATCAGTACAGGAAACTTTGTGCTATCCGGCACCGACGGGACCGAGCTGTTGCCGTTCCTTCAAAACTGCCGGACACACCAGCGTTAATGTTGAAGCATATGGAGCTTTTCATCTCCGTATCTGACAACAAACACTGTTGCTTAGCAACAGCTTCTAAACAGTCGGCCCGTACCTTGGAAACGTCTCTCTGAAGCTGTTGCTAAGCTACAGAGACTTTGCAGAGCCTGACTGTTGGAAAAAAAAGCCACGAGAAGAAAAAAAACCGAACAAAATGGCTCCTGATTTTTGCCGATGGCTCGAGCTTGCCGGACATTTAGCCTCCAGATAACACAAATTTTCCTGTATCAGCATACAGAGCCACATCTTTAACCTGTGGGTAAACCAAAATGTAACATCAGGGAGGTAGACAAAAGGCTGGAAACTATAGACCAGTTAGCCTAACATCTGTGGTTGGTAAAATGTTGGAGTCCATTATTAAGGAAGAAGTAACAGGACATTTGGATAAGCATAATTTAATCGGACATAATTGAAGGGGAAGTCATGTTTGACAAATTTGCTCGAATTCTTTGAGGATGTAACAAACAGGGTGGATAAAGGGGAGCCAGTGGATGTGATGTATTTGGACTTCCAAAAGGCATTTGACAAGGTGCCACACAAAAGATTACTGCACAAGATAAAAAATCACAGGATTGGGGGTAATATACTGGCATGGGTGGAAGATTGGCTATCTAACAGAAAACAAAGTTGGGATAAATGGTTCATTCTCGGGTTGGCAATCAGTAACTAGTGGTGTTCCACAGGGGTCAGTGCTGGGACCCCAACTCTTCACAATCTATATTAATGATTTGGAGGAGGGGACCAAGTGCATCATATCCAAGTTTGCCGATGATACAAAGATGGGAGGGAAAGCAGTGAGTGAGGAGGACATAAAAAACCGGCAAAAGGACATAGACAGGCTAAGTGAGTGGGCAGAAATTTGGCAGATGGAATATAATGTTGGAACGTGTGACAGTATGCACTTTGGCAGAAAAAAATCAAAGAGCAGGTTATTATCTAAATGGAGAGAAACTGCAAAGTGCTACAGTACAAAGGGATCTGGGGGTCCTGGTGCATGAAACACAGAAGGTTAGTATGCAGGTACAGCAGGTGATCAGGAAGGCCAATGGAATCTTGGCTTTTATTGCAAGGGGGATGGAGTATAAAAGCAGGGAAGTCTTGCTTCAGTTATACAGGGTACTGGTGAGGCCACACCTGGAATATTGCGTACAGTTTTGGTTTCCATATTTAAGAAAAGATATACTTGCTCTCGAGGCAGTTCAGACAAGGTTCACTCGGTTGATGCCGGAGATGAGGGGGTTGACTTATGAGGAAAGGTTGAGGAGGTTGGGCCTCTACTCATTGGAATTCAGAAGAATGAGAGGCGATCTTATCGAAACATATATGATTGTGAGGGGGCTTGATCTGGTGGATGCGGGGAGGATGTTTCCACTGATGGGTGAGACTAGAACTAGGGGGCATAATCTTAGAAAAAGGGGCTGCCCTTTCAAAACTGAGATGAGGAGAAACTTCTTCACTCAGAGGGTAGTAAATCTATGGAATTTGCTACCTCAGAGAGCTGTGGAAGCTGCGACATTAAATAAATTTAAAACGGAGATAGACAGTTTCCTAGCTGATAAGGGAATTAGGGATTACGGGGAGCGGGCAGGGAAGTGGACATGAGTCTAAGTTCAGATCAGCCATGATCCTATTGAATGGCGGAGTAGGCCCAAGGGGCCGTATGGCCTACTCCTACTCCTACTTCTTATGTTCTTATGTTATCTTAATTCTTAACAGTTTTCATCTGATTGGTATGGAACCATTTCAGTTTAAGTTCTCCCTTCGGACCACATGGGACATTCAGTAGATACACAGCTGGATATAATGTATCTACTATGGTATGAGGGCCCGTCCATTTTATGGTACGAGGGCCGTCCATTTTATGGTATGAGGGCCCGTCCATTTTATGGTACGAGGGCCGTCCATTTTATGGTATGAGGGCCGTCCATTCTATGGTATGAGGGCCCGTCCATTTTATGGTATGAGGGCCCGCCCATTTTATGGTACGAGGGTCCGTCCATTTTATGGTATGAGGGTCCGTCCATTCTATGGTATGAGGGCCCGTCCATTTTATGGTATGAGGGCCCGTCCATTTTATGGTATGAGGGCCCGTCCATTTTATGGTATGAGGGCCCGTCCATTCTATGGTATGAGGGCCCGTCCATTCTATGGTATGAGGGCCCGTCCATTCTATGGTATGAGGGCCTGTCCATTTTATGGTATGAGGGCCCGTCCATTCTATGGTATGGGGCCCGTCCATTCTATGGTATGAGGGCCCGTCCATTTTATGGTATGAGGGCCGTCCATTTTATGGTATGAGGGCCCGTCCATTCTATGGTATGAGGGCCGTCCATTTTATGGGATGAGGGCCCGTCCATTCTATGGTATGAGGGCCCGTCCATTTTATGGTATGAGGGCCGTCCATTTTATGGTATGAGGGCCCGTCCATTCTATGGTATGAGGGCCGTCCATTCTATGGTATGAGGGCCCGTCCATTCTATGGTATGAGGGCCCGTCCATTCTATGGTATGAGGGCCGTCCATTCTATGGTATGAGGGCCGTCCATTCTATGGTATGAGGGCCCGTCCATTCTATGGTATGAGGGCCCGTCCATTCTATGGTATGAGGGCCCGTCCATTCTATGGTACGAGGGCAGTCCATTCTATGGTATGAGGGCCTGTCCATTCTATGGTACGAGGGCAGTCCATTCTATGGTATGAGGGCCCGTCCATTCTATGGTATGAGGGCCCGTCCATTCTATGGTATGAGGGCCCGTCCATTCTATGGTATGAGGGCCCGTCCATTGTATGGTATGAGGGCCTGTCCATTTTATGGTATGAGGGCCGTCCATTCTATGGTACGAGGGCAGTCCATTCTATGGTATGAGGGCCCGTCCATTCTATGGTATGAGGGCCCGTCCATTTTATGGTATGAGGGCCGTCCATTTTATGGTATGAGGGCCCGTCCATTCTATGGTATGAGGGCCGTCCATTTTATGGGATGAGGGCCCGTCCATTCTATGGTATGAGGGCCCGTCCATTTTATGGTATGAGGGCCGTCCATTTTATGGTATGAGGGCCCGTCCATTCTATGGTATGAGGGCCGTCCATTCTATGGTATGAGGGCCCGTCCATTCTATGGTATGAGGGCCCGTCCATTCTATGGTATGAGGGCCGTCCATTCTATGGTATGAGGGCCGTCCATTCTATGGTATGAGGGCCCGTCCATTCTATGGTATGAGGGCCCGTCCATTCTATGGTATGAGGGCCCGTCCATTCTATGGTACGAGGGCAGTCCATTCTATGGTACGAGGGCCTGTCCATTCTATGGTACGAGGGCAGTCCATTCTATGGTATGAGGGCCCGTCCATTCTATGGTATGAGGGCCCGTCCATTCTATGGTATGAGGGCCCGTCCATTCTATGGTATGAGGGCCCGTCCATTGTATGGTATGAGGGCCTGTCCATTTTATGGTATGAGGGCCGTCCATTCTATGGTACGAGGGCAGTCCATTCTATGGTATGAGGGCCCGTCCATTCTATGGTACGAGGGCAGTCCATTCTATGGTATGAGGGCCCGTCCATTCTATGGTATGAGGGCCCGTCCATTCTATGGTATGAGGGCCCGTCCATTGTATGGTATGAGGGCCCGTCCATTGTATGGTATGAGGGCCTGTCCATTTTATGGTATGAGGGCCTGTCCATTTTATGGTATGAGGGCCGTCCATTCTATGGTATGAGGGCCGTCCATTCTATGGTACGAGGGCAGTCCATTCTATGGTATGAGGGCCGTCCATTCTATGGTATGAGGGCCGTCCATTCTATGGTATGAGGGCCCGTCCATTGTATGGTATGAGGCCCGTCCATTGTATGGTATGAGGGCCCGTCCATTCTATGGTATGAGGGCCCGTCCATTGTATGGTATGAGGGCCTGTCCATTTTATGGTATGAGGGCCCGTCCATTCTATGGTATGAGGGCCCGTCCATTCTATGGTATGAGGGCCCGTCCATTCTATGGTATGAGGGCCCGTCCATTCTATGGTATGAGGGCCCGTCCATTCTATGGTATGAGGGCCCGTCCATTCTATGGTATGAGGGCCGTCCATTCTATGGTATGAGGGCCCGTCCATTCTATGGTATGAGGGCCCGTCCATTCTATGGTATGAGGGCCCGTCCATTTTATGGTATGAGGGCCCATCCATTTTATGGTATGAGGGCCCGTCCATTCTATGGTATGAGGGCCGTCCATTCTATGGTATGAGGGCCCATCCATTCTATGGTATGAGGGCCCGTCCATTGTATGGTATGAGGGCCCGTCCATTCTATGGTATGAGGGCCCGTCCATTCTATGGTATGAGGGCCGTCCATTCTATGGTATGAGGGCCCGTCCATTTTATGGTATGAGGGCCCGTCCATTCTATGGTATGAGGGCCGTCCATTCTATGGTATGAGGGCCCGTCCATTGTATGGTATGGGGGCCCGTCCATTCTATGGTATGAGGGCCGTCCATTGTATGGTATGAGGGCCCGTCCATTGTATGGTATGAGGGCTGTCCATTGTATGGTATGAGGGCTGTCCATTCTATGGTATGGGGGCCCGTCCATTCTATGGTATGAGGGCCGTCCATTCTATGGTATGAGGGCCCGTCCATTGTATGGTATGAGGGCTGTCCATTCTATGGTATGAGGGCCCGTCCATTCTATGGTATGAGGGCCCGTCCATTCTATGGTATGAGGGCCCGTCCATTGTATGGTATGAGGGCCGTCCATTCTATGGTATGAGGGCCGTCCATTCTATGGTATGAGGGCCCGTCCATTTTATGGTATGAGGGCCCCTCCATTTTATGGTATGGGGGCCCGTCCATTCTATGGTATGAGGGCCCGTCCATTCTATGGTATGAGGGCCCCTCCATTTTATGGTATGGGGGCCCGTCCATTTTATGGTATGAGGGCCCATCCATTCTATGGTATGAGGGCCCGTCCATTTTATCTCGAATGAGTGTTTTTTTGGAGAGAAATGTTGTAACATTACTCGCTCTCCAACATCATACTCAAATGGTTTTACCCTCTTATCATAATATCGCTTGATTTGTTCACGTGATTTGCCTGTGTTAATGGCCACCAGCCTGTTCACCTCGTCCATATGATCTATCAAGGATTGTAACCATTTTTGGCTACATGGTTGTAGTTTTAATGGTGTGTTATTTCCCAATGTTACATGTCCTGTTATCCGCATTTGTCTCCCAGTCATAGCCTCATATGGACTTACCCTCGTAGTCCCGTGTGGGGTAGAACGTATTGCCATTAGACATAAGGGCAACATGTCAGTCCACTGAGTGGGGTGTTCTGTACACAGCTTCTTCGGCATTGTTATTAGAGTTCGATCTCCCTTCTCCACAATCCCTGATGATTGTGGACGGTGCGCAATGTGCAATTTATGTTTTATCTGTAACATTTCTTGCAGAGTTGTGAAAACTGCCCCCGTGAAGTGTGGACCCTGATCGCTATCCACTTGTAATGGCAATCCCCACCTACAGCACACCTCACTCAGGAGAATTCGAGCTGCGGTGCGTGCTGTGTTATTTCTCGTGGGGAAACCCTCTATCCATTTAGTGAACTGATCGATTCTCACAAGTGCGTACTCATAGTTTCCCTTGGATTTTGTTAGTGGACCAATAAAATCAATCTGTAGGTGTGTCCATGGACCCTCGGGCAGGAGCTGTGACCTAAGTAAAGCGCGATTTGAACATGAAGGGAGGGGGTTTGTCTGTCGGCATGGCAGGCAGCGATAAACATATTGTTCCACACACTGTTCCATTCCAGGCCACCAGCAAACAGGTGATAACTTATGTAGTGTAGAGGCCGCTGAGTAATGTCCCGCCGTCAGGTGAGAATGAAAGAGAGCTAGAATGTCTTCCTTTAACTGAGGAGGAATACAGACTACTAGGTCTCCCTCTTTATTCCTGACCATTAGTAGGGGAGGGTTTTTATCTACACCTTGTTGCATTACAGTGGAGTCTGCTGGTAGCGGACATCCCTTTTGATGCCACAGGCTATTACCTGTGTATAAGGAGAATATGAATCCTGTAGGGCCAAAAGATCAATGGTTTTAGTCTTAGTCACCGCCCCCACTACAGATGTCTGAGTATCATTCATCCGCCAAGGTGGTAACTTTACGTTCTCAGCCGCCTCCTTCGCAAAGCGATCGGCCATTTGGTTACCTCGGGAATGGGGCGATGAATCTTTCTGATGGGCTGCTACCTTACCCACGTGACAAGGGGCGACTCGTTCCTGGAGAACTTTCCATAGCTTACGGAGGAGACCAGAATGTAATAAAGATTCACCATCTGATGAGCAAAACTCATTTGTATTATAGAGGGGAAGAGCCATAACTGTGTTACAAACGTAACTGCTGTCGGACCAGATATTTGTTTCATCCATAGTCGTGTAATGTACGGCTAGAATTACAGCAATCAGCTCTGCCTGTTGTGGGGAGTGGACGGGAACTTGAAATCCCTCTGACCAATCAGGAGCGTCCATATCAATGAGGGCACATCCAGTTCTCGGATGGCCATCTACATAGTAAGATGACCCGTCAACGCACACATTTCGAGCTCCGGGTATGGCGTTCGCCTTTACTGGATTTGGTTCCATATCTAGCACTGGTAATGGACACTGGTGGGGGCTTCCCCCATAGGTGAGCATAAGGGGTAACAGCATGGATCGTTTCGGCATAATGTTCAGGTCACGCTGTAACAATTCGAGTGTCCATTTACTTATTCGCTGAGAGGATACCTTGGCCTCACTTGGTTTTAACAGCAGATTAAGGGGCGTGTGTGGTGAATGCAAAATGACTTTCTGCAGTCCGGTAATGTAGGTGAAATGATTGACTGCCCAAAATGTGGCCAACAGATGGCGTTCACACACTGAGAATGTACTTTCCACCCCTCGTAGTGAGGCATACGCGATAGGGCGCAGTGTCTCGCTGATTGCCTGTTTCTGACTCAAAACCGCAGTTAGGCTGGTAGGGGTGGAGCCTACTTCAAGGTGAAAGGGCTGACCATCATCCGGGGAGAGGAGAGCAGTTGCCTGTATCGTCGCTTATTTCAAAGCACTAACCGCAGCAGTATGGTGGTCTTCCCATACGAGTTGTATCTCTTCTGTATCTCCCCTTAAAAGATCATACAAAGGTCTAGCCAAGTCTGCAAACTTCAGAATAAGATTTCACTGGTATCCGACCAAACCTAAAAAGGATCACATTGCAGTCTTTGAAACTGGTAATGGGAGTCGCTGAATAGTCTCTATCTTGTGGTCCGGACTAAAGCCAGTCGCTGACATTTTTACTCCCAGAAAGGTAACCTCATCTTTTGCCAGCTGAACCTTTTTTGGATTTATTTTCAGCCCTGCCTTTTGTACTAGTCCTATCAGCTCATCTAGGAGTTCCAAGTATTCTTCCATTGTTTTAGTAGCCAAAAGTAGATCGTCAACATACTGTAGAAGGGCTGAAGGTTTAGAAAAGTCTTTAACTGCTCGTGCCATATACTGATGAAAGATCGATGGCGAGTTAGGAAACCCTTGCGGTAGACACGTAAACGTGTAGCCCTGCCCTTTAAATGTGAAAGCAAATTTGTCCTGGTCCTCCTCAGCAACTGGAATACTCCAAAAACCATTCACTATGTCTAAGGTGGAGAAGTCACACAACACCAGGTTATAGTCCAACAGTTTTATTTGAAATCGCAAGCTTTCGGAACGTTGCTCCTTCATCAGGTGAAGTGGAGAGATGCATAAAGACACAGCTTATATAGTCAGAGAATAATGCCAGATAATTACAGGTAATCTTTCTAACTGCCATTTATCACACCTCGGCAGAGAGATAATCACAGCAATCAAAGGTGTGAAAAGTGTCCAAACAGGTCTGATGACTGTTCGCAAATACGGAATACTTTCTCGGGGAATCGGATATTGTTTACATGCGTGATGGGGTGGCCCATTAATTAGCGTTTCCCTTTGCATCCTCCCACAGTCGTGTTTAGATTTAGCAAAGGCTGCTGCATGTTTAGTCACTAAGGAGTTAACAGCAGGCAGAGAATGTGTCGGCAGTGCTATCTGCTCAGGCTTCTTTATAGCAAACACCGAGTGAGCGTCTGAGATTTGCACTACATCTCCCAGTTTAGACTCAACCCATTAACAGTTCTGATTGTAATCTATAATGGCTGTCATTCCCCATAGTGTATCATTCTCAAGTATCCCCATTCTGTGTGTCATACACATGTACAATGGATCGGTAATTTTTACAGGGAATTCCTTGAGGGAAATATGAAGTTCCTCCCCTGGATATACGGGTGCTTGTGCCCCGGTGACTCCCGTTATGACAAAGCTACTTTTGCCTATAACCTGGCCCTCAACATCAAGAAAACCAAAGAAATCATTGTGGACTTCAGGAAGTCTAAAGGCGGAAGTCCCCCCCCATCCACATCCATGGGGCTGTGGTGGAAAGGGTGGACAGCTTTAAGTTCCTCGGAGTCCACATCACGGAAGACCTCTCCTGGTCCCTCAATACCTCCTCTCTGGTGAAGAAGGCCCAGCAGCGCCTATATTTCCTAAGGAGGCTGAAGGGATGTAACCTGTCACCCCTGATCCTCTCTAACTTTTACCGCTGCACAATAGAGAGCATCCTGACGAACTGTATCACAGTATGGTATGGCAGCTGTAGCTACTATGACCGGAAAGCCCTGCAGCGGGTAGTCAAAACTGCCCAACGCATTACTGGCACCCGGCTACCGACCATAGAGCACATATACCAGAAACGCTGTTTACGGAGGTCACGGACCATCATCAAAGACCTTACCCACTCCAGCCACAGTCTGTTGGCCCTCCTGCCATCTGGGAGACGCTACAGATGCATTCGCACCTGAACGACCAGATTTAGGAACAGCTTCTTTCCCAGGGCTGTCAACCTACTGAACTCCACAAATAAACGCTAAAGCCTGCACATCTGCCAATGCACTTTATTATGTTTATGTTAATGTATTGCAAGCCAAATGAATGTTGAATGTTTAAATGTCTTAATCTAAATGTACACTCTCGGGAGCCGCAAGCCTACATTTCGTTGTACTGCACTTGTGCACTAACAATGACAATAAAGTTGATTATTGTTATTATTATTATTATTGGCGTTCCGGGTCTGAGGAATGCAGGATTGTAACAGATGACCCAGTGTCTATTAGCATAGTCTGCTGTCGGCCCCAGGCAGCAAAGCTGAGACAACTGGTCGACCATGGCCGTCTCGTCTGAACCCCACTTCAGACCAGGCCAGTGGGGCCGGATCCCGTCATTGTGGGCCATTGGGTTGTTGCTGTGGTGGGGGCAGGAATAATGAGCTCACAGGGGGAGTCGGATTCGAACTCATAGCTGGGGCCACAGGACTCCCCGACATCTGGGTTCCGGTAAGTGTCTGCATCATACATGACATTTTCTCAATACATGAGTCCATGGCGTCCAGCCTGCTATCCACTGGATGAGGTTAACGGGACGGACCATATCACGGGTAATTATTGTCATTCCTCCCACCTCCCAAGCCTGTTGGTCTAGGACTTCGGCAATCTTTCGCAAAGTGTCCCATCTTGCCGCAGTTGTAACACATGAACGATTGGCTATGGGGGTTTGATACTGGAGAAGCCTGGGGTCCCTCAACTACACTTACTGGCATTTCTGTTGTTGATGCCTGGACCTGAATTTTAGCAAAGGCCCATGCAGAAGTAGCGCCTTTTAAAAGGGCTGTCCATTGCAAGTTGTGGCTGACCGTGTGCCCTAAAGCTGCTCGCAGTGAGGTCTGAATATTCTTTAAATATATTTTCTTAAATGCCGCTTCATCCTTCCCGTTCAATGCATCAGCACCGGGGTGTGCTTGCGTCATTTCATAAATAGTGTACAACCGATCTCCAAAAGCAGCAGGGGTCTCATGAGGCGCTTGTTGGGTTTGATTTAATTCCTGGACCAAATCAATAGTATCCAAGCCTAAAGCTGTTTGTATATATGTGATTAAGACACTTTACTGGTGGTATTGAACTAAGTTAACTTAAATTGATTGAAGGGGTAGGCCATGCCAGGAGAGCCCAGCCCCGTGATGTGCTCCTGTTGCTCTTTGTGGGAATTCAGGGACGCTGCCAGTGTCCCTGACCAACACGTGTGCCAGAAATGCATCCAGCTGCAGCTACTAACGGGCCGTCTTGCGGCACTGGAGCTGCGGGTGGATGGGTTGTGGAGCATTCACGATGCTGAGAGGGTCGCGAATTACTCGTACAGTGAGTTGGTCACACCGCAGGGTAGGGCTGCACAGGCAGAAGGGAAATGGGTGACCACCAGGTGGAACAATAGAAGCAGGCAGGTACTGCAGGAGACCCCTGTGGCCATCCCCCTTTCAACCAGGTATACCGCTTTGGATACTGTTGAGGGGGATGACTTACCAGAGGAAGGCAGCAGCAGCCAACCTCCGGGTCCAATGGCGTCGGGTGACAGCCGGACTGCGATCGGCGGGAAAACTCCGGGCAGCGACCGCAGCCACGAAGCGCTGAGCCTGCGAGTAGGCGCGGGAAGAGAAACCCAGCCGCAGCCGGGGAGGGGAACACCGGTCTGCGAGAGGGCTGGGGAGGCGAACGGGAACCGTGCGGGTGAGAGCCGGATGCGGAGAGAGAGAGACTGCGAGGAGCCAGTCCAGCGGCTGAGCTGTTCTCCACCAACGGGGTACTCAGAGCCGGCAAAACCGAACGTGCGGGAGTGGGTGAGAGACACAGCCGAAAACGGGGTGAGAGACTGCGCGAGAGCCAGTCCAGCGGCTGAGCTGTTCTCCACCAACGGGGTACTCAGAGCCGGCAAAACCGAACGTGCGGGAGTGGGTGAGAGACACAGCCGAAAACGGGGTGAGAGACTGCGCGAGAGCCAGTCCAGCGGCTGAGCTGTTCTCCACCAATGGGGTACCCAGCGCCGGTAGAGCCGTGCGGGCGGGAGGAAAAGACATAGCCGAGTAAGGGGAGCTGTGCGGTAGCCAGCCAGCGGCTGAACCTGTCCGCTGTGGGGGAAGCGTACCCCTTCCACCGGGAAGAAACGCGGGAAGCCGCCATTAGGCGGAGAAGACGCCAGAAGCGGGAAACCGCCATTGAAGTGGGCGGGGCGAGAAAAGAAGAGCGGGAAACCGCCATTTTCGCGGGAAAACCGCCATCTTGATTGACATACCGCCATTGAAGTGGGCGGGGAGAGAAGGAAAGAGCGGGAAACCGCCGATTTTGCGGGAAAACCGCCATCTTAGGAACAAACAAATAAATAAGAATACTTATGCAGTTCGACCAAGTATTCCGCAATGCTTTCGTCTTTCTTCTGCGTTCTTGCGTAGAATTTGAATCGTAGAAAGATGCCTAAGCGAGGGAATATTAACGACTTTAATTCTGAAATAGAAGACTGGGCCACGTACGTGGAACGCATAGAGATCTATTGCGAAGCCAACAAAATAGAGGAAGACGACAAGGCGA
Source organism: Somniosus microcephalus (assembly GCF_052327205.1). NCBI lineage: Eukaryota > Metazoa > Chordata > Chondrichthyes > Squaliformes > Somniosidae > Somniosus > Somniosus microcephalus. Next base: position 6,356,229 of record NC_141017.1, on the reverse strand, counting down.
TAACATTGCTAAACTCGATGGGGGCAAAAACATACGGGCTCTTGAAGCATCTAATAGCACCAAATAAACCAGCGGATCAGACCTTCGAAGAGATTGTGGCTGCACTGAAGGACCACTTGAACCCCACACCACTGATGCTGGCTGAACGATTCAAATTCTACGCAAGAACGCAGAAGAAAGACGAAAGCATTGCGGAATACTTGGTCGAACTGCATAGGCTAGCGAAATACTGCCAGTTCGGAGGGAATCTGACAGAAGCGCTGCGGGACAAGTTCGTATGCGGATTGCCCAAAGAAGGGACGCAGAAGCGACTACTGGAAGAGAACGACCTCACACTGGACAGGGCTGTCCTTATAGCTGCATCGCACGAAGCCGCAGCGAAAGGAACGGCGGAAATGCAACTAAAGGCGGCGGCACTCGGGGTGGACCAAATTACTTCAAGCACAACAAAATGCTACCGTTGTGGGAAGACAACGCATGACCAGAATCAATGCTGGTTTAAGAACCAAGAGTGTAGGAAGTGTGGCAAACTGGGTCACATCGCGAAGGTATGCCGGTCCGGGAAAAAGACCAATAATCAAAGGAAGCCACCACCAGAAAAGTACAACAAGGTACACAAGGTGGCTGAGAAGAGTTCAGACGAACAGAATTCAGACTCAGACCCAAACAACCAGGAGCTGGGTAGTCTGAGAATCCACAATGTGGGTAAAGAAACGGATCTACAGGCCATCTGGGTCATACTAAAAATAGCTGGAGTCCAAGTAAGAATGGAGCTGGACACTGGATCAGCTCTATCAGTCATCAACCGAAGGGACTACCACCGGCTATTCTCTCACATACCTTTAAGAAATACCAAGTTCGTATTACAGACATACACGGGGCATAACGTATACCCCGTGGGGAAAATAAGAGTCAAGGTGAGAGATAGGGGTAAAGAACACCCAAGAATGAACTTGTACGTATTATCTGAGGGAGGACCACCACTTCTAGGACGGGAGTGGATTAAGAAAATAGACATGGAATGGCATTACCTAAAAGCCATAATGAGGGAGGACTCGGTGCAAGCTATTAGCTCAGATTCTGAAATGGATGATGATAAGACCAAGTCGGGAATGGAAGACAAGGCTAAAAGGGACTTGCCGACGATGGGAAAGAAAACGAAGACATGCAGAAGGACTTATGGTACCAAGAAGAATAAAGCTGCAGAGCAGAACTCCAGGTTGACAGAGAATTCTGAGCCTGTTCAAGCAAAGGATTCATCCATGACGGAAGAACACCGAGCTCGGACGCAAACTTATGTCAAAGTACGACAACAATTAGAACAGTTGAGTGACCGTCTCGTACAGGAGATGAAAAATATGGATAAGTTCTGGGACACCGAATGGGGGAACCTGGAAAGACTACAGAGACAGCTAGCTCAAGCAGAGAGCGACCATAGAGCCATCATGGTCAAATACCAATCACATTCCCCTGATGCTGTTCAGGAACTAGAATATTTACAGAACGAACCAAAGGAAGAGGAATCTTCAGGGAGCCAGGATTTTATTCCAGTTCTTCTCTACGACTCCTTACAAGCAGAGTGTGAGAAGTTGAAAGAACAGTATGAACAGGCCCAGGCTACAATTCTGGAGGGGGTTAACTCGGCAGCCTCCGAAAAGCTAGTTTCAGTAGAAGCATATGAACAACTAAAGGTTGAACATGAGCAAGAAGTCCAAAGGCTGCAGGAAATTCTTGATGAACTCAAGGCCAAGACAGACTCATCGATAGAAGCTCCATCCATAGATGAGCAATTAGAGGTGAAAATCATGGCAGTGCATGAAAGACAGGATGTCCAAGAACTTATAAAAACATTGAAGGACACCCAAGACAAGTATGAGGCGGCAATGACCGAGGTTGAACAACTTGAAGAACAGATTCAACTGGGAATCCTTTCAGTGGAAGAACAGGACACTGTAAGAATGGTCCCTGAACATGAACTAGAGAGCATCAGGGTGCAACTTTGCCGAGCGCTGAAAGCCAAAGTTCAAGAGGAACGTAAGGTGGAAGTATTGGAGAAAGAGGTGGATGAAATGGAGAAGACTCTGATCCACCGTGTTCCCAGGGAAGAGTTAACGGTTGGCCAACTCCTTCATATGCTGAAGGACAAGACTCGGCAAGGGGAACAATCTGAACACGAGCTTCAATCTTCAGGGGGAACGAGTTCGGAGCTCTCAAAAGTCACGGAGATAGCTGAGGTGGCAACACAAATTTTACAAGGATGCCAAAAGTACATTGAATCACGTCAAGGTGAACAGAAGAATGTGGAAACCGTTATTTCAGTAGAAGGGTTAAATAGCCTGATAACGCAATTACCGATGGAAAGGAAGGTATTAAACTCACAAATGAGGTCCGTCGTGAAGGAATGGCAGATAACCCAGGAAGAGCGGGATGAATATGAATGCATGAAGAAGGCTTTTCAAGAAAGATGTTTAGGGAAGGAACCACCGTCAGCTAACGTCCAGACGGGTGAGGAGGAAGAAGAAGTCTCTCTCGCTGGCCTAACTCAGGACGAACCTGAATATTACCATGACCTGTTGAGTGACACTGAATATTACGAGGGTGTGGTCTGCCCAGCTTGTGATGAAAACTCTCAAAGTGCTGAAATCCGGATGAAGCACTTAAGGTCTAAGGAACATAAAGAGTTGGTGGCGCTACAGCTGGCAGCCGAGAAAGGAGCTCCGAGAGTTTCAAAAAGGCAGAAAAGAAAAAGAAGAAGCAGAAGATAATAACTGTCTAAAATATTAGCACTTCTACCATTCCAGGCGGGACATTACGAAAGGAGCTAAATTAGTTGAAAAACTGGAAAATGTCAAGACAGCCAGTTGGTTGTAAAAGTCCGCACTGCTGGTTCAACAGGACGAAAGTTCAAGCTGTTACGTCAAGAAAAAGGCTATGGAGGAGTCACGCTAGCCAGGTGAACCGGCTACACCAAGGAAATGTTGTTCGGAACGAGTCAAGATCAGAGACTGAATCTATGAACTGTTTCCGCAGAGACTGAACCTGTGAACTGTTTCCACCGAGATTATATTTGTAAATTGTTTTATATGACATTGACTCCACCGAGATTATATCTGTAATTTGTTTTATAGGAATTTGAAGATATGTATGTTTAACGGGGACTCTGTAAGTAATAAGCTAAAAAGGGAGGATTGTAGTGTATGTACCCGTCTATCTTTAAGGGAACTATTGAATGTAACCGTTCACCTTTAAGGGAACTACTTTAGGTGTGGCACTATTTGTTTGGCTTCTGTATACTGTAATACCGATAGTGGCCACACCAGTATATAAGTGTTGTGGCATGATTGCTGGGGCAGATTCGCCCGGACCTTTGAATAGTAAAGACCTGTTTGTTTGTTACTTCTGAAGTCTGTGTATTTATTAACTGCACAACCCACAGACTTTACAGGGAGGGCTTTAGTTTCCTGGATCACTGGGTCTGCTTCTGGGAAAGGTGGGACTTGTACAAGTCGGACAGTTTACACCTGAACCAGAGGGGGACCAATATCCTTGTGGGGAGGTTTGCTAGCACTGTTGGGGGGGGTTTAAACTAACTTGGCAGGGGGATGGGATACAGAGTGGAGCTATAGTAGGGGGTGATTTACAGCCAAATACGGAGGAAAAAACAAGTCAGCTGGGAAGGCAGAGCAAATATGTGAAGGCAAAAGGGAATATGGCAAGGCTGGAAGGCATTTATTTTAATGCAAGGAGTCTTGCAAATAAGGTGGATGAACTGAAGTTGTTGTTGAACACATGGGAGTACGATATTGTTGCTATCACGGAGACATGGTTGAGGGAGGGTCAGGACTGGCAGCTCAATATTCCGGGGTATAGAATCTTCAGGCGAGACAGAGGGGGGTGTAAAAGGGGAGAGGGTGTTGCATTATTAATTAAGGAGTCAATTACTGCTGTAAGGAGGGATGATATATTAGCGGGTTCCTCTAATGAGGCCATATGGGTAGAACTTAAAAACAAAAAGGGGGCAAGCACTTTGCTGGGAGTGTACTATAGGCCCCCAAACAGTCAGGGGGAGATAGAGGAACAGATATGTAGGCAAATCTCAGAGAAGTGCGAAAATAATAGGGTAATAATAGTGGGGGATTTCAACTTTCCCAATATTAATTGGGATAGTCAGAGTGTGAAAGGCTCAGAGGGTGCAGAATTCTTAAAGTGCATCCAGGAGAGCTTTTTGAGCCAGCGTGTAGAAAGTCCTACAAGAGAGGGGGCGGTACTGGACCTAATTCTAGGGAATGTAGCCGGGCAAGTGGTGGAAGTGTCAGTAGGAGAGCATTTTGGCGACAGTGACCATAATTCGGTGAGATTTAAGGTGGTCATGGAAAAAGACAAAGACGGCCCGGAAATAAGGGTTCTAAATTGGGGGAAGGCCGATTTTAATATGATAAGACAGGATCTGGCCAAAGTGGACTGGGAGCAGCTACTTATAGGAAAATCCACATCAAAGCATTGGGAGACTTTCAGAAGGGAAATAGAGAGAGTACAACGCCAACATGTTCCCGTAAAGGTCAAGGGTGGTACCAACAAGCAAAGGGAACCTTGGATGACAAGGGATACACAAAAATGCATTAGGAAAAAAAGGGGGGCTTTAGCCAGTTACAAAAGACTAAAGATGGAGGAAGCCCCAGAGGAGTATGAAAAGTGCGGGGGCATACTTAAAAAAGAAATTAGGAGAGCGAGGAGGGGCCATGAAATAACACTGGCGAGCAAAATAAAGGAAAATCCTAAGGTGTTTTATAAGTATATTAAGGGCAAGAGGATAACCAGGGAAAGGGTAGGGCCCATTAGGGACCAAAGTGGCAATCTGTGTGTAGAGCCAGATGATGTAGGCGGGGTTTTAAATGAATTTTTTGCATCTGTGTTCACTATGGAGGAAGACGATGTAGACATAGAAATCGGGCAAGGGGACTGTGATATACTTGAACATATTAGCATCGAGAGGGAGGAGGTACTAGCGGTTTTAGCAGGCCAAAAGTGGATAGATCCCCAGGCCCGGACGAGATTTATCCCAGGCTGCTGTGTGAGGCAAAGGAGGAGATTGCAGGGGCTCTGACACAAATTTTCAGAACCTCTCTGGCCACAGGGGATGTACCAGAGGACTGGAGAACAGCTAACGTAGTACCATTATTCAAGAAGGGTAGCAGGGATAAACCAGGGAATTACAGGCCAGTGAGCCTAACATCTGTGGTAGGGAAATTATTGGAAAAAATTCTGAGGGACAAAATTAGTCTCCACTTGGAGAGGCAAGGATTAATCGGGGATAGCCAGCATGGCTTCGTCAAGGGTAAATCATGTCTGACCAATCTGATTGAATTTTTCGAGGGGGTGACTAGGTGTGCGGATGAGGGAAATGCTGTGGATGTGGTATACATGGACTTCTGTAAGGCTTTTGACAAAGTCCCGCATAGGAGACTGGTCAAGAAGTTAAGAGCCCATGGGATCCAGGGTGCCTTGGCACGTTGGATCCTAAACTGGCTGAGTGGCAGGAGGCAGAGGGTGATGGTCGAAGGTTGCTTTTGTGACTGGAAGCCTGTGTCCAGTGGGGTACCTCAGGGATCGGTGCTGGGTCCCTTGCTGTTTGTGATCTACATAAACGATTTGGATGAGAATGTAAAAGGTATGATCAGTAAGTTCGCAGATGACACGAAAATTGGTGGGGTGGTAAATTGCGAGGAGGAAAGCCTCAGGCTACAGGACGATATAAACGGGTTGGTCAGATGGGCGGAAAAGTGGCAAATGGAATTTAACCCTGAAAAGTGCGAGGTGATGCATTTTGGACGGACAAATAAGGCAAGGGAATACACAATGAGTGGTAGGGCCCTAGGAAGCACAGAGGGTCAGAGGGACCTTGGTGTACATGTACATAGATCCCTGAAGGCAGCGGATCAGGTAGATAAGGTGGTTAAAAAGGCATATGGGATACTTGCCTTCATTAGCCGAGGCATAGAATATAAGAGCAGGGAGGTTATGATGGAGCTGTACAAAATGCTGGTAAGGCCACAGCTGGAGTACTGTGTGCAGTTCTGGTCACCTCACTATAGGAAGGATGTGATTGCTTTGGAGAGGGTGCAGAGAAGATTCACCAGGATGTTACCTGGGATGGAGCGCCTCAGCTATGAAGAAAGACTAAACAGGCTGGGGTTGTTTTCCTTGGAGCAAAGAAGGCTGAGGGGGGACCTGATTGAGGTGTGCAAAATGATGAGGGGCATAGATAGGGTAGATAAAGAGGAACTTTTCCCCTTAGTAGGGGGGTCAATAACAAGGGGGCATAGATTCAGGGTAAGGGGCAGGAGATTTAGAGGGGATTTGAGGAGGAACTTTTTCATCCAGAGGGTGGTTGGAGTCTGGAACTCACTGCCTGAAAGGGTGGTAGAGGCAGGAACCCTCACAACATTCAAGAAGCATTTGGATGAGCACTTGAAATGCCATTGCATACAAGGCTATGGACCAAATGCTGGAAAATGGGATTAGATTAGACAGGGCTTGATGGACGGCGCAGACACGATGGGCCAAAGGGCCTCTTTCTGTGCTGTATAACTCTATGACTCTATGACATTCAGGGTCTTCCCCACATTAAAGGCCAAGAAGGGGAGACTAGTCCGTATGTCCGGAGTCAGGGCAGACAGTGCAACATTCTTCATGTCATTGTCCTCAAAATTAGGATGGTAATTCTGTAATGCCACTATACATTGCCTTAACTCTATAGGGCATGTTTGTGGGTTAACTGGTCTGAATCGTTGGACACATGCCTGTAGTTCTGCATAGTTTAGGGGCTGGGACCTTTCATAAGTACCTGCCCACAGTATCCCTGGAGGTGCCACTGGTTGTGTTCCTACTGGTGGCTGGTCCCCCTCAACAGCTGATGGCACGTTAGGAATCACTTGGGTACGAGTCAGGACATTAACCGGAGCTCTAAGGGGCACAGGTTCGTCCACTGAGATTTCGATTATATTTTTATTAGCATTGGCTGGTGGTCTTTCAGCCAGGTCGATGGTGGCATATGAGACGGGGACCTCACAGGAAGGAAACCACTCTGGGTCCAGGTATATTGTGTGTCAGTAAAACAGGTTTATTAAGCATTAAACATGCAGTACAAAGAAATAATACTTAACAAGGAGATAGTCACAGTCTTGTTCGTTTGAGTCTCGGCGTTCCTTCCGAGTGACTATGGCGCAGTCTCTTTATCCTCTTGCTGTGTTCTGTTGACTGAAGCTCGCTTCTCTGGTATCTTGGTGCGCGCTGCCTTCAGTATTCAATATCTGTATCTTTATACACATTCTCTTCCTTTGCCTACGTGACTGCAACCAGCTATCTGACACCTGGTACATGTTTTATGACCTTGTTGATCCCACTAGGTCTCGCTTTGTGCATATCACAGTGCCCTTTATCTTTAGATGTTCTCTTTTCAAAGACCATTTCCCAAGATGTTGCCTAAACAGTCTGTCCATTTTATAGTGGTACCACTGAGGGGTGCCTTCAATTTCTCTCTCTCTTCTCTTTTATCTCTTTTCCATCACATTACTGAATACCATGTCGCTGACAGTCTCCATAAACTTAGCACTTCATTCCATTACTTCAGTAATTGAAAACACAGCAGTTTCAGTCAGGTTGGCATAATTTCCCATCCTGCTTCTCTCTCAGCCATTCGCCTTTTTATACAGGCTTTTAGGCTTTTAACATATTATAGTTATACAAGTATGTTTGCTAAATCATACAGATACACCCTATCCTACACCATGTTGTGCTGTTGTATATATATGCTGTGTCTCAAGATATCACAGGAATTCCCTCCCTAACCCTCACCGTCCCACCACCTCCCTCTACTCCTTTAAGACCCTCTTTAAAACCCACCTAATGACCAAGCTTTCAGTCGACACTTCTAATACCGCCTTCTTTGTCTCAGCGTCCATTTTTGTCTGATTATGTGAAGAAGCTTGGGATGTCTTTCGATGTTTAAGGTGCTGCATAATTGCAAGATGTGAACTGTGAATAGGCCATTGCTGCAATACACTACCAGTTGGAAGGACTCTAACTGCTGGCTAATTATGGAACATAAATACTAATCTACTGTTCCATTGCTGTGGTGAATTGTACATCTGATGTGATTTTCACTACATTTTAAAGTTCCTCTGGCTATTAAATTGTTGGATTAATTCCCAGATTGAGCAGAATGAAAGATCTGTTTAACAGAAGGGCCTTTTATCCTTCCAGACATTTTTTATATTTTACCCAGACTGGGTGTCAGAAGCAGCACCTCTGTAACTCCCTAACCTGAGGCCAGGCGATCTATTTCTGTCTCTCTTTTATAGGTTTCTACGTTCCCGGGAAGAGTTGCTGCTGAGGAGCCTCCTCCCCATCTCATCCAAAGCTGTACCAGGGAAATTTGTGAAGCTGAAGATTATATCTCAGATTGACTCTTGGATCCTCTGAATAATGAGAGCGAAACTTTTCAAATAGAGACACCAAGATCTTCCGATTGGTGTTTTGACACTGGGCTGGATTTTGTCAATGGGGACGTGATGGAGGCGGGACTCCCACTTTTTGGGTTGTAGTCCTGCCTCCATCGACTTGTGGCCAACCCATGCTATTTTCCCTTGATTGACCTTGTTAAGCCCACCCAGCGGGCTCAGCAGGTCAATTAAGGGACACCTGGTTATTGGTGACGTCAGTGATTGACAGATGAAAAATCAGCATTTGACAGCTCTGTGAAGCAGTCAAACACTGACAATCTGTCTTCTAACTTGAGTCCTTCTACTCAGACTCAGTTAGAGATCTCTCCAGACCAGAAAGCAGAATGATGCAGCTTTTGACAGTTCAGCGGCCATTCTGCTTTCTGTGCCGGTGAACTGAGGGACACCCGAGAACTGAAGGAAGGAAGCCTGCAGGAGAACATAAAGGTAAGTAAAACTTATTAAAACACTTTACACTTACCTCACACACTTACCTCCGCACACATGCACCCATCACTTACCTGCACAACGGACATCTCGACCCCTCCAACCCCTTCAGACCGACGGCCAGCCTCGCTAACTTGGCGTGGTTCGGAGCCGTCGGGAAGCCCACACTTCAGGGCTAAAAATAGGGATTAGGTAAAAAACTGCCTGTTAACTACCTGTTAACAGGCTGTTAATTGTCACTAATCCCTTTCCCACCTCGGGGAGGCGGCTCCCAGCACAGGTCGGATACCCGCCTCCTGGGACATTGGCACGAGGGCGGGATGGGTTCGTGCCCCCCGATTCTGCAATTTTCCCACCACTCCCGCCTCCAAACCTGCCTCCATGGGGCTTGGAAATTCGAGCCCTTACTGTTACCCTTCATCTGGGAAAGTTCCATCTGTGAGCTCCTGATTTCATTGAACAGCTGTGTAACTGAAATGGAAGAAAAACTTTAGAACTTATCCCAGCGAAACCTTTGTACAAGTCGCTGCCGCTGATTCTAACTCCTCCCACCTGGCAAAATCCGTGCGGGTGGGCGGGCATATCAAATGTGGGCAGTCACTTACCCAGTCCGAACCCACTGCCTTCACACCGCCTTCCAATTTAACCTGATCCTTTGAGCAAGCGAGCAGGACAGCCACCCCAAGCTGGCGGGGTCTTCTTTAAATATGCAGAGCGGGGCCTGAGGCCTGAGTGGGGGTGGCGAGGGGAGGGGAAGGGAGAGAGGAGGGGGGAGGGGAGGGAAAGAGGAGGTGAAGGGGAGGGAAAGAGGAGAGGGGGAGGGGAGATGGAGGGGGGAGGAGGGGAGGGGGGCGAGGGGAGGGGAGAGAGGAGGGGGGAGGGGAGGGAAAGAGGAGAGGCGGAGAAGAGATGGAGGGGAGGAGAGGGGAGGAAAGGCGAGGGGAGGGGAGAGGGGGAGAGGGGAGGGAACGAGGAGGTGAAGGGGAGGGAAAGAGAAGGTGGGGGGGAGTGAGAGAGGAGGGGGAGGGGAGCAGGGGAGGGTATGCGAAAGAGGTGGGGTGAGGGGAGGGAAGGAGAGGGGGATGGGGAGGGGGAGAGGGAAAGTGGAGGGGAGAGGTGGAGGGGAAGGGGAGGGGGAGAGGGAAAGTGGAGGGGAGAGGGGAAGGAGGGCAGGGTATGTGGAAGGGGAGAGGAGGGGATGAGGGGGAGAGGGAAGCAGAGGGGGAGGGGAGGGAGTGAGGAGGGGAGGGGAGTGGGGGACAAATTTGTGAAACTGTAAACAAAGACAAAGTATGTTTTGTACATAACTGAGTACTATACATTCGATATTACATAAGATATAAACATATTTACAACAGTAGAATAGACTAATTGTATAACTAACTAACATTTGGACTAACTTCTATAACTATCAAATATTAACCTTTTATAAACATAGTGTTATCAAAATACTACTCTGACAACGTTGCTATTATGCTAAGAAACAAAGATACTCACAGATATTGTGCTTGGCCTAACATATGAAATCAGATTACATTGGATTGTGAAACCCTTATGGAATCCTCCATTACTGCCAGGTTCTTCCTGGAATTCTACTTCCTGTGTTACACAGGAAGAAAGGAACAAAGGTCAAATGACTTCACATAGGAAGAAAGGTAGAAAGATCAGATGACCTTTCCAGCATACAAACTGCTAACACAATAACCACCACCAGAGGGTGCTATCTGCATATAAAATGTTCACTGCATGTAAAAAGTCCATTGGTCCAGAACAACTTTACTAAGCCATGGATGGCTGTCTTTTCTTTTACTCCCCTTTGTCCTCAGTGGAATATATTTTTCTTGAAAGATGTGAAATATCTCCTTGAATGTAGACCACTGCTCTTGTACTCTCTTACACTTTAATCTGTTTTCCCAGTCCACTTTAGTCAATTCTACTCTCATACCTTCATAGTCTCCTTTTTTTAAGCTCAGTACACTGGTTTGAGATCCAACTCTCTCACCTTCAAACTGAATTTGGAATTCAACCATATTATGGTCACTCATTCCAAGGGGATCCTTTACTAGGACATTTTTTATTAATCCTGTCTCGTTACACAGGACCAGATCTAAGGTTGACTGCCCCCTGGTTGGTTCAGTTACATACTGCTCAAGGAACCCATCCCTAATACACTCTATGAACTCTTCCTCAAGGCTGCCATGCCCAATTTGATTAGTCCAGTCAATATGAAAGTTAAAATCCCCCATGATTATAGCTGTTCCCTTATTACAAGCCCCAACTAGTTCCTGATTTATACTCCGACCAACAGAGTTGCAACTGCTAGGAGGCCTATAGTCTATGCCCACTAGTGACTTTTTCCCCTTATTATTCCTTATCTCCACCCAAACTGTTTCACTACCCTGATCCTTTGACCCAATATCATTTCTGACTATTGCAGTGATTCTATCCTTGATTAACATAGCAACCTCACCTCCCTTTCCTTCCTGTCTGTCCTTCCCAATTGTCAAATACCCTTGTATGTTTAGTTCCCAGTCATGATCATCTTGCAGTTACGTCTCATATCGGATGGGTTACCCCCTTCCTGGTGCCATTCCTTCTTACCCTGGCTGGGTTTTAACTCGTGAACCTTCCCTTTTAGCTTGTGGTTCTTCCACCCCTCTACCGTTGCAGTAAGCCAGGGTCAGTTGTCTGACCACTGTCTCCTCAGTGACTTGGGGGCCTTTTGGGTCGAAGCACAGCTCGGCCTTGGCTCTGATCTGTGGCAAGCTGTTTGCCACCAGACTTTGGAGCCAGTGAGCCAGCTCATCCTGGTTCAAGTTAGCTCGGTCGAGATCCCCATTACAGGCACTCCTGTACACAGGCCACAGCCTGTCTGCGAAAGCCTGTGGGGTCTCCCCTGCTAACTGAGTCGTCTTCTCCACCTAGGAGAATGGACTACCATCACTCATCCCCATCACCTCCAGAACTTGATCCCAGTGGGCAGCATACCCTCCCTGTCCCTTCTTGCACTCAGCAGAGAGGGACTGGTACAGCTTGCCATCCAAGGTGAACAGAAGCATCTAGGCCATTTCTGAGTCGTCGCACTCAATAATGCCTGCTGCTTGTTCCACTTCCATAAAGTGGACTGAGGGGTCTCCCTTGTGGGTGAGCTTGCTCAGGTGGCTTACCATAGCCCTAAGCTGTTGGGTCCCATAGGGAATCACGAATTGGCTTTCAAGGGGACCCAGGCCCCCACCACCGCTGGGTGGGCCAAACTTTTGCTGCCGAGCCGGGCACATCGGCCCCGGCTCCGACCTTTCCTGCATTTGTTAGCCCACTTCTGCCTGCTGCCTACCGAGTCAAAACCCGGCGCCACAGGTGGTGGTGGTGTGCACTCCTCCCTGTCCTCCCTACAGATTGCTTGTCCCTCCTGTTGCCCAACTGGGTTGTTCCCCGGCACCACAGGTGACGTCTGCACAGTTTCTACTTCTACTTCCAGGTCTACCCGGGCTGCACCCGGGCTCACTAGGCATGCTATGCCTTTTGCCCTGGACAGAGCAAGTTTTAAACTTTCTATCTGCTTTTGACAGGGGCCGTGATCTCCCGCTTCAAAATTCCTAGTGCTTGCTACCTTATCAGCTGCCTTCACATCTCTGAATTATTCTCCTGTTCTTTTAACTGTCTGGTTAGGCGAGCATTCTCCTCTTTCAGTACTAGCTCATTGCTTTTTGCTTCGGTGACTTGACACCGAAAATACTCATGCCTGTTCCTGTGTTTCTCTACCAGCTGTAACTTCTCCTGACTTTGGGCTTGTAATTCCTGCAATAGTCCTTCCCCTGCTATAGCTCTTGCCTGAGAGAGTTTGGCTGCCTCCTGCAGCTCTGCTGTCAACGCTTTAATATACTGATCTAAAAGCTGGATCTGTCGTAGGGCGCAGACCAACCAGATGGCCTTTTCTACTGACTTCTTATGATCCTTGCTCTCAGTTCATTTGGCTGCAGCATCCATGCATGCAACAGACTGGTCACCCATTTCTTGGTGATATTCACCTTCTCAAAAACATAAGAGGAAATCCTCTCTTCCATCTTTGTTCTTTCATCAAACACAGGGTCTATTGCATTACATCCCTTTTGCCAATGTCCTGCCGCGGTCGCCATTTTCTGTAGGGGGTGGTGTGTGTGGTCAGCTTCGCCTCTGACTCCCTGAGCAGTTCGAATCACTCCCACTCCCTTGTTTCTAGACTTTGGACTTATTTGGGGGTTGTAATGAAATTGCAACAGACACCTGAGTTGGTCAAAAGAATTGAGATTTTTATTTTTGAGACAAGAAAATATACAATACAATAAATCTTATACTCTAAAAGGGGGAACACTTTGGAATATGCGAGGGAGAATTACAATAAAATACCTTGCCCTCCCAATCCCACGATCCTAACTAGGCTGAATTCCAGAGGACCAGGAAATGCCCACCAAACGACTTTCTTGACAGATTGTAGAGGTTTGCGATTTCGGGGTTCTCTTTAGTGTGGTGGTTGGGGCCTGCCATACCCCAGACGTGATGGAAGACTGCACCTGCGTTGGGTTTTCAGTCTTCGCCTGTCCGCTGATGCGTTTGGATGCGTAGTTGGATATATCGGGTAAGTACCCAATTTTCTTTGGTTAGGTAAAGTTTTAGGGTCTTTTGTGTCAAATCTTACCCAGGGGTAAGTCAGACTAGCTTGTAGAGTGGAAACAAGTTTGTGAATTTTCGACTTCTTGTTGGTTGGTTCCTTGTTGGCCGCGGTGGCCCAATATTACCTAGTTGGTGGTAATATTGTTAGTTGTTGGTTTCTTGAGGCCTTTGGTTGCCGCGATTTCCTTTTCCTTCCATTTCGTTCTTCTTTCCTCGAGTCTCCGATCCTTCAACTAAGTACAGTGATGATGATAGCTTTTTCTGAACCGTACTTTCTCTCTCTTGTACTGGACTTGAACCTTCTGGAGCTGTGTCCTCAACTGTGTGAACTGTACTATCTCTCAAACGCAACGATGATCCGTTTCACTGAACAGGCAGGCCTCTATTATACTGTTTTGAGGCCTGGCTTATCTGACCACCAAATCTCCTCTGCTCCTTTTGTTAATTTTGGCGGGCTCGTTAATTTTAATATGTTTAAATTCTCATCAAGTTTCGGGGATGGTCCCATCTATTTTTAATTGGCTTTTAACTGGTTTCGGGATTGCCTTGAAATCAGTTTAAAATGTGCAAAGTGTTTTGGAAATATTTCTGAGTGGTTTTTAAACTGTTGTTTGATTGTTTTCTTCCTGCTGGGGCCAGGTTCTCTTTTGTTGGTTGTTGGCATGTATTGTATTATTCATGTTCTTGGTGGCCCTGTAAGTTTCGGCAGAAACAGTCTTTTCCGTGGGCTTATTGTCTTTATGGAGAATGACTGGGAGGGCCCAGAACATTCTTAGACAATCTGGCCTTTCCAATACTCAAACTGTCTGTCCCACCCATTCCTTTTGTGGCAGCTTTTCCACAGGCTTGAACATGCCTTTTTAAACTAGCCAAATCTTCCTGGGGTTTTGATTTTAGGTCCCCTTTGGCCCAATATTATTTCAAACAGTCCAAATATCTCTTCTTTCTTACTTTGGGGGAATCTGTATAATTTAGCGAGCCTTACATTGTGCAGCTTTTTATCTCCTGCTCTCCTGGAAGCTGACAAAGATGGAAAAAGAAAGGAATACCACCCTCCCCGAACTCCCTCACTCACCAATCTCGCAGCTTAACACTCTGTTCCGATCTGCACTCCGTTTGTTTCATGATGTTTCCCCTAGTTGGGGTATCTAGAACAAGGGGGCATAGTTCCAGAATAAGGGGTCGCCCATTTAAGATGGAGATGAGAAGGAATTTCTTCTCTGAGGGTCGGGAATCTTTGGAATTCTCTACCCCAGAGAGCTGTGGAGGCGGAGTCACTGAATATATTCAAGGCGGAGATAGACAGACATTTGAACTACAAGGGAGTCAAGGGGTATGGGGAGAGAGCCATGATCTTATTGAATGGCGGAGCAGGCTCGAGGGGCCGATTGGCCTACTCCTGCTCCTGTTTCTTATGTTCCACAGAAACCACAGAAACCCCACAGTGCAGATAGAGGCCATTTCGGCCCATCGAGCCTGCACCGACACATATCCCACCCGATCCCCGTAACCCCACGTATTTAATCCCCCTAACACTAAGGGTCAATTTTTTTATCATAGCCAATCAACCTAACCCGCACATCTTTGGACTGTGGGAGGAAACCGGAGCACCCGGAGGAAACCCACGCAAACACGGGGAGAATGTGCAAACTCCACACAGACAGTCGCCCGAGGCCGGATTCGAACCCGGGTCCCTGGCGCTGTGAGGCAACAGTGCTAACCAACTTCCTGGCACTGGGGGTGCTCCTGCTGCCCAGGAAGGGGGGAAAAAGAGTGGGAGAGCAATAGTGGTAGGGGATTCTATAGTAAGGGGAACAGATAGGCATTTCTGTGGCCGTAGACGTGAATCCAGGATGGTTTGTTGCCTCCCTGGTGCCAGGGTCAAGGATGTCACTGAGCGGCTGCAGGGCATTCTGGAGGGGGAGGGTGAACAGGCAATGGTCGTGGTCCACATTGGTACCAACGACATAGGTAAAAAGAGGGATGAGGTCCTGCATCAAGAATTTAGGGAGCTAGGTAACAGATTAAAGAGCAGGACCTCAAAGGTTGTAATCTCTGGATTACTCCCAGTGCCACGTGCTAGTAAGTATAGGAATGGGAGGATAGAGCAGATGAATGCGTGGCTAAAGAGTTGGTGTAGGGGGGAGGGTTTTACTTTCCTGGATCACTGGGCCTGCTTCTGGGAAAGGTGGGACTTGTACAAGTCGGACGGGTTGCACCTGAACCAGAGCGGGACAAATATCCTTGCGGGGAGGTTTGCTAGCACTGTTGGGGGGGGTTTAAACTAACTTGGCAGGGGGATGGGATACAGAGGGGAGCTGAAATAGGGGGGGATGTGCTGCCAATTATAGAGAAAAAAACAAGTCAGCTTGGTAGACAGGGCAAATATATAAGGGCAAGGCTGGATGGCATCTATTTTAATGCAAGGAGTCTTGCGAATAAGGTGGATGAACTGAAGGTGTTGATAAACACATGGGAGTATGATATTGTTGCTATCACGGAGACATGGTTGAGGGAAGGGCAAGACTGGCAGCTCAATATTCCGGGGTACAGAATCTTCAGGCGAGACAGAGGGGGAGGTATAAGAGGAGGGGGTGTCGCAATATTAATTAAGGAGTCAATTACTGCAGTAAGGAGGGATGATATATTAGCAGGGTCCTCTAATGAGGCCATATGGGTGGAGCTTAAAAACAAAAAGGGGGCAAGCACTTTGCTGGGAGTGTACTATAGGCCTCCAAACAGTCAGGGGGAGATAGAGGAACAGATATGTAGGCAAATCTCAGAGAAATGTGCAAATAATAGGGTAATAATAATGGGGGATTTCAACTTCCCCAATATTAACTGGGATAGTCAGAGTGTGAAAGGCTCAGAGGGTGTAGAATTCTTAAAGTGCATCCAGGAGAGCTTTTTGAGCCAGCATGTAGAAAGTCCTACAAGAGAGGGGGCGGTACTGGACCTAATTCTCGGGAATGTGGCCGGCCAAGTGGAAAAAGTGCTAGTAGGTGAGCACTTTGGTGATAGTGACCATAATATGGTAAGATTTAAGGTGGCCATGGAAAAGGACAGGGATGGGCCGGAAATAAAGGTTCTAAATTGGGGGAAGGCCGATTTTAATAGGATAAGGCAGGATCTGGCCAAAATGGACTGGGATCAGCTACTTGTAGGAAAATCCGCATCGGAGCAATGGGAGGCTTTCAGAAGGGAGATTGAGAACATACAATGGCAACATGTTCCCGTAAAGGTCAAGGGTGGTTCCAAAAACCACAGGGAACCTTGGATGTCAAGGGATATACGGGAATGGATTAGGAAAAAAAGGAGGGCTTTTGGTAGATACAAAAGGCTAAAGACGGAGGAAGCCCTAGAGGAGTACAAAAAGTGCAGGGGGATACTTAAAAAAGAAATTAGGAGATCAAGGAGGGGCCATGAAATAACACTGGCAAGCAAAATAAAGGAAAATCCGAAGATGTTTTATAAGTATATTAAGGGTAAGAGGATAACTAGGGAAAAAATAGGGCCCATTAGGGACAAAAGTGGCAATCTGTGTGTGGAGCCGGAAGATGTAGGAGGGGTTCTGAATGAATTTTTTGCGTCTGTTTTCACTATGGAGAAGGACGATGTAGACATAGAAATAGGGCGGGGGGACTGTGATATGCTCGAACATATTAACATCGAGCGGGGGGAGGTATTGGCGGTTTTAGCTGGCCTAAAAATGGATAAATGCCCAGGCCCGGATGAAATGTATCCCAGGCTGCTGTGTGAGGCAAAGGAGGAGATTGCGGGGGCTCTAACACATATATTCAGGACCTCTCTGGCCACAGGGGATGTGCCAGAGGACTGGAGAACCGCTAATGTAGTACCATTATTCAAGAAGGGTAGTAGGGAAAAACCGGGGAACTACAGGCCAGTGAGCCTAACATCAGTGGTAGGAAAATTATTGGAAAAAATCCTGAGGGACAAAATGTGTCTCCACTTGGAGAGGCAAGGATTAATCAGGGATAGTCAACATGGCTTTGTCAAGGGAAGATCATGTCTGACTAATTTGATTGAATTTTTTGAGGGGGTGACTAGGTGTGTGGATGAGGGTAACGCAGTGGATGTGGTATACATGGATTTCAGTAAGGCCTTCGATAAAGTCCCGCACAGGAGACTGGTCAAGAAGGTAAGAGCCCATGGAATCCAGGGTGCCTTGGCACATTGGATACAAAACTGGCTTAGTGGCAGAAGGCAGAGGGTGATGGTCGAAGGTTGTTTTTGTGACTGGAAGCCTGTGGCCAGTGGGGTACCACAGGGATCGGTGCTGGGTCCCTTGCTGTTTGTGGTCTACATTAATGACTTGGATATGAATGTAAAGGGTATGATCAGTAAGTTCGCGGATGATACAAAAATTGGTAGGGTGGTAAATAGCGAGGAGGGTAGCCTCAGTCTGCAGGACGATATAGATGGGTTGGTCAGATGGGCGGAACAGTGGCAAATGGAATTTAACCCGGAAAAGTGCGAGGTGATGCACTTTGGGGGGACTAACAAGGCAAAGGAATACACAATGAATGGAAAGACCCTAGGCAAGACGGAGGGTCAGAGGGATCTGGGTGTGCAAGTACACAGATCCCTGAAGGCGGCGGAACAGGTGGATAAGGTGGTAAAAAAGGCATATGGGATACTTGCCTTCATTAGCCGAGGCATTGAATATAAGAGCAAGGAGGTTATGATGGAGCTGTATAAAACACTGGTTAGGCCACAGCTGGAATATTGTGTGCAGTTCTGGTCGCCACACTACAGGAAGGATGTGATCGCGTTAGAGAGGGTGCAGAGGAGGTTCACCAGGATGTTACCAGGGCTGGAGCGCTTCAGCTATGAAGAGAGACTGGGCAGGTTGGGTTTGTTTTCCTTGGAGCTGAGGAGGCTGAGGGGGGACATGATTGAGGTGTACAAAATTATGAGGGGCATAGATAGGATGGATGCTGAGGAGCTTTTTCCCTTAGTAGAGGGGTCGATAACTAGGGGGCATAGATTCAAGGTAAAGGGCGGGAGGTTTAGAGGGGATTTGAGAAAGAACTTTTTCACCCAGAGGGTGGTTGGAGTCTGGAACTCACTGCCTGAAAGGGTTGTGGAGGCAGAAACCCTCACAACATTTAAGAAGCATTTGGATGTGCACTTGAAATGCCATAGCATACAAGGCTACGGGCCAAATGCTGGAATATGGGATTAGATTAGACAGGGCTTGATGGCCGGCGCGGACACGATGGGCCGAAGGGCCTCTATCCGTGCTGTATTACTCTATGACTCTATGACTCTATGACTATGCCACCGTATGTAATCCCCTTCAGAATCTTGTATGTTTCAATGAGATCACCTCTCATGAGGTTAGCAGTAGAAAGCTCTGGGAGGAGATAGCTAACTGCGTCACGGCCACCAGTGTGGTTCCGATGACATGGATTCAATGCCAAAATAAGTTTAATGACCTCACACGGCAAGTCAAAGTGAGTGAAGGCTTCAGCAAATGCTATATCACAGAATCTGCACCACAAGCCTCTTACACTGCTCAATGCATCACACCCCCATCACTCACCCACCAACAATCTCTAGCTATCGCCACACATACTTCACAATCATAGCTTCACTTCACCCTCACAACCTTACCACTGCTGCAACACTCACACCAACATCTCACACCTTGCACACACTGACAGCTATTCAACTATGGCAGACATGTCACCCAAGCATATTGCACCACACTGACTCACACTTCCTGTTCTCCTGCAGGCCAAGTTGGCACATAACCGGAGAAAGCAGCGGCAGACAGGAGGCAGCCAAGCCACTATACAGACCCTCAGCCACCTGGAGGACGACGTGCTCGACATCTTTGGAGGGGCAGTGACCGAGGCCGTGGCAATGAGCGAAGTTATTGTCCTTCCCTAATCCTCCTTCACACATCCCACTTCCCCCTCATCCCACAATCTCTTCTCACTGGCAAGCTGCTGATGGTGCTGGCATGGATATCTTGTTTTCCGCCCTCCCCTCAGCACAACCCAGCCCTTGTACCTTTCTGCTTTCAGATACCCAAGAACTGCCAGCAGGCCAGCCTGTCCCCGAAGTAATGGGGGAGAGTGAAGAAGAAGAAGAAGAAGACATATCATCACTGTATCTGATCCTCGCAGGCACAAGCTCAGAAACTGGCACTGAATGTAGAGCGTAGTATAGAGGTGGGATCTGCGCAGGGTGAGTCACCAGCCATGAGTGGGCTGCAGCAAGGCCAGGGGGAAAGGATAGCCCAGGGCCAGCTCCCCAGAGGGCGAGTTTGCGCACCACTGCCACTCCGCCATTGCCCTTGCCGCTGCCTGTTAGCCAGACTGCCCAGACTGCTGCCACCCATGCCGAGGTGGTGCAGTCTACAACCAGGCCTTCTAGGTCCACAGCTGGTCAAGGTCATCCTGCAAGGCCATCCAATGTCTCCCCCATGGAAACTCAGCAGCCTTCCACCAGCCATGCTGCAGCCACTGGGGGAGCACTGCGTAGGAGCACTAGAGTAGGAAAAGGCACACGAATGACAGTCACTAAGGGATTGCACAAGGGTGATTAGTTCATATTGTAATGTTGATTGAATTGTGATAAATGTATTAATTTTGTTTGGAATAATTGTTTTGTGGTGTCTCTCATTTCAGCTTTGTGCCCAGGAGGACCCTGTGACGTTCCATGACAGAGGGATGGTAAGATGGGGATGTGGTGAGTAATGGGGATCTGGGGTTTTATTCCCTGGAATCAGAGTCTGAAGAGGCGCACACTGACAGCCCGTCCGGAATGGGAATCTGCTGCCTGCCTCCTCCCTTCCTCCTCATCCACGTCCTCTTCCTCCTCCTCCTCCTCTCCCTCCTCCTGAGCTGGTCCCATAGTCCCTGGTGACAAGGGCTGCACCCTCATGATGACCAAGTTGTGAAGCGTGCAGCAGACCACCACGAAATGAGACACCCACCCCGGCGAGTACTGGAGGGCTCCTCCCGAGCGGTCAAGGCAGCGGAACTATTGCTTGAGCACCCCGATGGTCTGCTCGATGACGTTCCTGGTGGCAACATGGCTGTCATTATATGAGTGCTGGGCAGAGGTGGTGGGGTTGTGGAGGGGAGTCATGAGCCAGGTGCAGAGCAGATAGCCCTTGTCTCCGAGCAGCCACCCTCAGGTTTGACGTGGTGGCTGGAAGATTGCTGGTAAACTGGACTGACGCAGGATGAAGGCATCATGGCTGCTGCGAGGGTAGTGGGGATTGACCATCATGATGCACTGTGCATGGTCACACAGCAACTGCACGTTAAGTGAGTGGTAGCCGTTGTGGTTACAGACCATCTCAGGATTTGTATGTGGTGCCCGCAAAGCTACATGGGTTTAGTCGATGGTGCCCCTCACCATGGGGAAGTTTGTTATTCTGGCAAAGCCACATGCTCGCTTGTCCTGTTTCTCTCTGTTCAGAGAGAAGACAATGAAATCCCTTCTCCTGATGGACGGAGCCTCTGTGACCTCCCAGATGCATTGATGGACGGCGACCTGGGAGATGTGAGCTATGTCTCCTGCTCCAGACTGGAAGGATCCACTGGTGAAGAAATTGAGGGCCATGTGACCTTGAGGGCCACTGGGAGAGCCGTGGTCGCCCTGCTCTGAGGCTGCAGGTCTGGTTGCAGGAGTTCTGTGACCACCTCCTTGTGAGGCAGTGCCTCCTAATACACTGCTCCTCGCTTAAGTGGAGTTAAGAGAAGTGCTCTCGGAAGACCCTAGTTGGGTAAGGCCCCCTGTTGAGAGCCCTTCTGGCCTTCCACCTCCTCCATCTGTGTGCATCTTCTCCTCTTCTTCGCTGCCTCCGCTCCCTCTCCTGAAGGTACTCGAGGTCGAGGGGGACTGCCAGTACAGCCCCCATGACTGTGAGCAAGTGTTGTGAGCAGCAGCCTTTAAATGAGAATGAAGGCGTTCTCCACTTGCACCAACACTCCCTGTGACCTCAGGAACTTGAAATAAGTTTAGAAAGCTGCAAGAGTTGCAGAAATTTACACAGAGACAGTGAAACTGAGAAACCATGTCAGCTGCAAGTTGTTGCTGATGGTGCCTTTAAATAGCGCTGCTGGGGGCTCCTTCCTGCTACTGAACGCTCGGTCAGCTGATTGTGATTAAGAGAGGGCGGCAGGTGGAGTGGCGACAGCGAAAATTGCGGCCATTTTTTCTCGAATTTCTAGGTCACAGTTTCTCTTTGTTAACTTCAGAAGGACTGAAAATGACAATAATAGCCCAGAATTTACTGTCAAAATATCGGTGAGTTTAGTGCGCTCGCCGTTATTTACATGTAAATTGTCCAGCAACTTGTGGCGAGGAAGAGATACCCGGTGAGTTGCGAATCGCCACAAGTTGCTGGGCGATTTTCACCGCTCCGCTGTTAGCCTCGCGACAACGGCAGCTCCCCGACAACCACCCCGTGAGTTTCAAGAAATTGCTGCATTTGCACATGAATTGCACATTAATCTCACTGCAGAAAGTTAGGGCTGGTACATAACAGCATAAGGACCTTGTTTTCTGGCCCAGAACAATTGAAACTGTTGAGTCTCAATCCTGCAGGTAGTAAATTCTACTTAGAGGTTTTATAAAATTTTAAATTAAAATTTAAAAAAATGGGAAATTAGGGATAGCATAAGATCCAAGGAGAGGACATATAATTTGGCCAGAAAAAGCAGCAAACCTGAGGATTGGGAGCAGTTTAGGATTCAGCAAAGGAGGACAAAGGGATTAATTAAGAGGGGGAAAATATATTATGAGAGTAAGCTTTCAGGGAACATAAAAACTGTTTGTAAAAGCTTCTATAGATATGTGAAGAGAAAAAGATTGGTGAAGTCAAGTGTTGTTCCCTTGCAGTCAGAATCAGGGGAATTTATAATGGGGAACAAAGAAATGGCAGACCAATTAAATACATATTTTGGTTCTGTCTTCACAAAGGAGGACACAAATAACCTCCCAGAGATGTCGGGAACATAGGGTCTAATGAGAGGGAGGAATTGAATGAAATCAGTATTTGTAGGGAAATGGTGTTAGGGAAATTGACGGGATTGAAGTCCGATAAATCCCCAGGGCCTGATAATCTACATCCTAGGGTACTTAAGGAAGTGGCCCTAGAAATAGTAGATGCATTGCTGGTCATCTTCTAAAATTCTATAGACTCTGGAACAGTTCCCATGAATTGGAGGATAGCTAATGTAACCCCACTATTTAAAAAAGGTGGTAGAGAGAAAACGGGTAGTTATAGACCGGTAAGACTGACATCGGTAGTGGAGAAAATACTAGAGTCCATTATAAAAGATGTAATAGCAGAGCACTTGGAAAACAGTGACAGGATCGGACAAAGTCAACATGGATTTACAAAAGGTAAATCATGCTTGACTAATCTACTGGAATTTTTTGAGCATGTAACTTGTAGAATAGATAAAGGAGAACCAGTGGATGTGGTGTATTTGGACTTTCAGAAGGCTTTCGATAAGGTCCCACATAATAGATTAGCGTGCAAAGTTAAAGCACACGGGATTGGGGGCAAGGTACTGTCTTGGATAGAGAACTGGTTGGCAGACAGGAAGCAAAGAGTTGGAATAAACGGGGTCTTTTTCCGAGTGGCAGGCGGTGACTAGTGGGATACCACAGGGATCAGTGGTAGGACCCCAGCTATTCACAATCACAGAAACAGAAATCACAGAAACCCCACAGTGCAGATAGAGGCCATTTCGGCCCATCGAGCCTGCACCGACACATATCCCACCTGATCCCCGTAACGCCTACACCAACACATATCCCACCCTATCCCCGTAACCCCACGTATTTAATCCCCCTAACACTAAGGGTCAATTTATCATAGCCAATCAACCTAACCCGCACATCTTTGGACTGTGGGAGGAAACCGGAGCACCCGGAGGAAACCCACGCAAACACGGGGAGAATGTGCAAACTCCACACAGACAGTCACCCGAGGCCGGATTCGAACCCGGGTCCCTGGCGCTGTGAGGCAACAGTGCTAACCACTATGCCACCGTGCTGCCCAATGTATATTAATGATCTAGACGAGGGAACTAGATGTAATATCTCAAAGTTTGCAGATAACACAAAGCTGGGTGGGCGTGTGTGCTGTGAGGTGGATGCCGAGAAATTCCAGTATTATTTGGACAGGTTGGGTGATTGGGCAGATGCATGGCAAATGCAGTATAATGTGGATAAATGCAAGGTTATCCACACCGGTGGCATAAACAGGAAGACAGATTATTATCTGACTGGCAATAGATTAGGAAAAGGGGAAGTGCAATGAGACATGGGTGCCCTTGTGCACCAGTCGCTGAAGGTAAGCATGCAGGTGCAGCAGGCGGTTAAGAAGGCAAAAGGTATGTTGGCCTTGATAGCGAGAGGGTTTGAGTACAGGAACAAGGGTGTCTTGCTGCAGTTGTACAGGGCCTTGGTGAGACCACACCTTGAGTATTGTGTGCAGTTTTGGTCACCTTATCCGAGGAAGGATGTTCTTGCCATGGAGGGAGTGCAGCGAAGATTCACCAGACTGATACCTGGGATGGCAGGAATGATGTATGAGGAGAAATTGGGTTGATTAGGCTTATATTCGCTAGAGTTTAGAAGAATAAGCGGGGATCTCATTGAAATTTATAAAATTCTAACAGGACTAGACAGACTAGATGCAGGAAGGATGTTCCCGATGGCGGGGAGTCCAGAACCAGGAGTCACAGTCTAAGGATAAGGGGTAAGCCATTTAGGACTGAGATGAGGAGGAATTTCTTCAGTGGTGAACCTGTGGAATTCTCTACCACAGAAAGCAGTTGAGGCCAATTAATTAAATATATTCAAGAAGGAGTTGGATATATTTCTTAAGGCTAAAGGGATCAAGGGATTTGGGGAGAAAGCAGGGACAGGGTACTGAATTTGGATGATCAGCCATGATCGCACTGAATGGCAGAACAGGCTCGAGGGGCCGAATGGTCTACTCCTGCTCCTATCTTCTATGTTTCTATGATTCTTACTTCTCCTTTTTGTCTCTATTTTCTCTTTCTCTTTATCTAATTTTTCTTTCCCTGTCTCTAATTATTTTTCTGTACCTGATTTGACTCTAATTCACCCTCCTTCTCAACCATTCCTAGTTCATTTCTCAATCCTTCAATCTCCTTGGTTAAGGAGTTAGACTGTTGGTCCCGTCATTCACGAGGGTCCCAGATGCCCTGTTGACCTCGCTGTGCCGCAATGAGCTCGAACTTCCAGCAAGTTACAGAGCAAAAAATCTTCGAGCTGAAGGATGCTAGAGATGCCCCGCTTCAGAAAATCTGGGCCAATAAGTCACATAGTTTACAATATGAAATGTCACAAAACTTACACAGTATGACTCCAGCGATGAGAATTCCTGCAGTGAGCAGGATGGAGAGACCCAGGAGAAAGTAGACAATAAGAGCCAGATGCTTTCCCCGGACAGGCTCCGATGTATGGTCAGCATGTTCTGCAAAGTGTAAACGGAAATTAGCAATGCAAGGATTAAATGGGCCAACACCTCAGGAACAGGAGTTTCGGTAACCTTTTCAGTCTGTGTCGAGAGATGAGCTGCGTGTAGTTTGCATCGTGATGATGTTGCAATGTTACATTTCGTGTTGACTTACATCATCAACAATAAAACATGAAACCAGTGCCCCATATGCCCATGGTTCACCCCTCGGCATGGTCCTGAGCCGTACAGGCTCCCTGGCTGTACAGAGACTTCCAAAGTTAAACCGTTGTCAAAATTGCCTCAGATTCTCTCAGCTAGAGAGAGCAGGAATCGACCAAGATTTCTGCTCCTGATCACAGTCTATGTGATCGCGTTAGAGAGGGTGCAGAGGAGGTTCACCAGGATGTTACCAGGGCTGGAGCGCTTCAGCTATGAAGAGAGACTGGGCAGATTGGGTTTGTTTTCCTTGGAGCAGAGGAGGCTGAGGGGGGACATGATTGAGGTGTACAAAATTATGAGGGGGATAGATAGGATGGATGCTGAGGAGCTTTTTCCCTTAGTAGAGGGGTCAATAACTAGGGGGCATAGATTCAAGGTAAAGGGCGGGAGGTTTAGAGGGGATTTGAGAAAGAACTTTTTCACCCAGAGGGTGGTTGGAGTCTGGAACTCACTGCCTGAAAGGGTTGTGGAGGCAGAAACCCTCACAACATTTAAGAAGCATTTGGATGTGCACTTGAAATGCCATAGCATACAAGGCTACGGGCCAAATGCTGGAATATGGGATTAGATTAGACAGGGCTTGATGGCCGGCGCGGACACGATGGGCCGAAGGGCCTCTATCCGTGCTGTATTACTCTGTGACTCTATGACTCTATGACTTCTTCTTGTGGCTATTAGATAGGATTAGGCTTCTCTGTGACAACAGAACCAGGCTCCCACAGTCGAATATCCCACCAAACACTTACTCTCCAAGCTCGCACAGGAAGAATGGCACTTGGACAAGGTATCAGAGAGTAGCCCATGTGATTTGGGGCCATTTCCCAGCATGAGCCACAGCCTTAGGTCTGTGCACGATCTCAGTAGATTTAGGGGTATTTTTAATCAGCCCTCTGACCTCCACCTATGACCTTCCACCCTCTGCCCTCCACCCTCCGCCCTCCACCCTCCGCCCTCCACCCTGTGCCCTCCACCCTGTGCCCTCCGCCCTGTGCCCTCCGCCCTCTGCCCTCTACCCTGTGCCCTCCACCCTGTGCCCTCCGCCCTCCGCCCTCTGCCCTCTGCCCTCTGCCCTCCACCCTCCACCTGCTGCCCTCCGCTCTCCGCTCTCCGCTCTCTGCTCTCCGCCCTCCGCCCTCCACCCTCTACCCACTGCCCTTCAACCTCTGCCCTCCACCCTCTGCCCTCCATCCACTGCCTCTGTCCACCTCCCATCGTTTCAGTTCAAAAGCAAGCAATGTGATGAAACTAAAATGGAGACAAAATAACTTTAAAATCCTCTGCTAGATCTTCTGAGCCCACTGTTTCATTTCACTGTGTGTTAACAACACCATCAGTTAAAGGGATGGTCACGGGGTGGGGGTTTTCTGACCCCACTGCTTTATTTCACTGTTTAACTGCACAGTCTAGTCTGTGGAAGAACCAGTGGGAATATCTGGCAGAAATGTTTCCAACCAATTAGAAAATGACCTGTTTCCTGTTGTTAGTTGATCTGAAGGTTTACATTCAGATGTCAATGATTTAGCGAATGACTTCTAAATGAATGTAATCCAGTTGCAGGGCCTGTGTGTAATGGTGTACCTGGCTTGCTGTCCTTCCGTTCCCTTTCCTTCACTGTCCGTTCTGTAGAGCAAGCTTTACTCTCATTTTCACCAATGACATCGAGCTCCGTGTTAACTGCCCGCAGGATGTTCTACCTTCAGAAAGAGAGCGAGTGAGAGTCAGTTCAGGATCTGATAGTTTCACTTTTAATCATTCTTTTAGTTTGTAAACACAAATGTATTTATTTAAACTCGTGGCGGGGAGGGTGGAAATTGGGTGGCGCCCCCTTTAGGGTGCTAACGTTGCCGGCGCCCCTCCACTGGAAATGAAGTGTTAGTGCCCCAAGCAGGAGGCGGGGGGCTACTGGAAGCGCTCCCCCTCCCTCTACTGCCGAAGATCGTGGCGCTGCGTGCAACAGGGCCAGGCGCGTCGGCACGTAGCACCACGTTATTGCAGGCCTGATGAAAGGTTGGGGGCCTAGCACTGCGCGCACCGGGGCCCTGCCGGACCACCGGGGAGCGGGGTGCCGGCAAAACAGCCCGGCACTCAAGAGAAGCGCTAGTCTGTGCGATTGTGGCCAGCACCCCGCATAAAAAAGTGAAAGGGGGCAGGAGCTGGCAGGCGGCTAAAAAAAAATGGCCGCCAGACTCCTGCCCCTTTAATTACCGCTGCCGCTGCAAAAATGCCCCCTGACCCTGTTGGACATATCGCCCAGCGAAGGGTCAGGGGGCGCAAGGGAAGTTTGCAGCCGGGCTGAATTTCGCGGGATGGGTTAGCGGCACCGCGCCCGGGCGCTAAGGGCTTTGCGCCCCGTTACCACCCCCCCTCCCCCCATGGGTGCAAACGAGAGGCGCAAATCAACCCCATTTTTCCCCCATGGGGTCAGAGATCAATGCTTTTCTGATGATTTGATTTGGTTTTACTCAGTGCATCGGAAGTGAAGAGGCTGAGGAGGCTGTTCAATCATTCCTGTCCCAAACAAGCACTCTGGTTAGCGACTGTATCGCTAGTCCTTTCAGGATTCTAGGTGCAAACTGCAACAAAAGTGTCTGTTACATTGTAAGGTTTACTCAGATATTTCCCATTCTCAGTGTCAAGGGCCACTCTGTGAATGTGCCCACGCTTCCTACACACCGAGGTGTGACTTTACACCCAGAATATCTGATAGTGCGGTGTTAACACCAACAGATAGGCAGGAAGAGGAAACTGTACAGCAGCTCGCACTGTTTCTACAGAACTTTTAACTTAGTCTCTCCTTGAGTACAAAAATAATGAACTCTAATGATAGCCTGCGTACTGTGACTCTTACACAGGGGCCATAGGAGTGGTTGGACAGCTCCACAGGTCCATCTCCACAAGAGCTGCACTACAGAGATACAAGAAGAACTGACTCGCTGAGAAATGTGGCCCGAGATATCTCTGCTCCTGGGCGTGGAGCTGCCCCCGAGACACTTCATTGGACCTCTCCCCGCCAGATTAACCAGGGTCTATTTCTCTCTGGAGTTTAGAAGAATGAGAGGTGATCTCATTGAAACACGTAAGATACTAAGGCAGATGACAGGGTAGATGCTGAGAGGTTGTTTCCCCTGGCTGGAGTGTCTAGAACTAGGGGACATAGTCTCAGGATAAGGGGTCGGCCATTTAAGACTGAGATGATGAGGAATTTCTTCATTCAGAGGGTTGTGAACCTTTGGAATTCTCTGCCTCAGAGGGCTGTGCATGTTGTCTTTGAGTATATTCAAGGCTGAGATCGATACATTTTTGGACTCTAGGGGAATCAAGGGATATGGAGATCAGGCGGGAAAGTGGAGTTGAGGTCGAAGATCAGCCATGATCTCATTGAATGGTGGAGCAGGCTCGAGGGGCCAAATGGCCAACTCCTATTCCTAATTCTTATGTTCTTATGTTCTTAGGTTACTTGAGTTCAGGCTTTTGTTCTATTCCCAGGACAACAGGAATCAAAAAATAAACCTTTCACACGTGTGCAGGTTGTTTCAGCTGCCAAGGATGATTTATAACATCTGGGGATGTTTGCTAGCCGGCGCCTCGCACCTTCAGCTGTGTCAGCAGGTGTAAGTGAACTGGCCTGGCTCTGTCTCAGGATCAGACTTAACTGCTCTTCACCCTTTTCAATTGTTTCTCCTTCTCTCCCTGGCTGTGGTTTGGTGCCCCAGCCAACAGCTCGATATCTCACCCAAGCAGCCAGTTTCCTGTGTGGGTTTACACAGCGTGTTGGCCGATATTTCAAATACAGAGGGTCTCAGAGCCAAGACTGAAGCTGTCCTCACCCGACGTCCACACAAACCCTGAGGCCAACTGAAGCCTAAATGACTGCTCCCCTGAAGAGAGGCAACACTTCAAACACAAACAGTGATCACACAGTAAACATACAGAGAGCTTGAGAAAGGGACTCCTATCACATAAGAACACAAGAAATAGGAGCAGGAGTCAGCCATTTGGCCCCTCGAGCCTGCTCCACCATTCAATAAGATCATGGCTGATCTTCTGCCTCAACTCCACTTTCCTTCCCGCTCCCATAACCCTTGACTCCCCTGTTGCTCAAATGTCTGTCAATCTCCGCCTTGAATATATTCAATGACTCGACTCCGCCTCCACAGCTCTCTCGGGTAGAGAATTCCAAAGATTCATGAGAAGAAATTCCTCCTCATCTCCGACTTAAATGGTCAACCCCTTACCCTGAAACTATGCCCCCTAGTTCTAGATTCCCCCACGAGGGGAAACATCCTCTCAGCATCTACCCTGTCAAGCCCCCTCAGAATCTAATATGTTTCAATAAGATCACCTCTCATTCTTCTAAACTCCAATGAGTATCGGCCCAACCTTCTCAACCTTTCCTCATAAGACAACCCTTTCATCTCAGGAATCAACCTAGTGAACCTTCTCTGAACTGCCTCCAATGCAGGTACATCCCTCCTTAAATATGGAGACCAAAACTGTACGCAGCACTCCAGGTGTGGTCTCACCAGCACCCTGTACAGTTGTAGCAAGACTTCCCTACTTTTATACTCCAACCCCTTGCAATAAAGGCCAACATTCCATTTGCCTTCCTAATTACTCGCTGTACCTGCATGCTAAATTTGTGTTTCATGTACGAGGGCACCCAGAACCTTCTGTACCGCAGCATTCTGTAGTCTCTCTCCATTTAAATAATATTTTGCTTTTCAATTCTTCCTACCAAAGTGGATAACCTCACATTTTCCCACATTATACTCCATCTGCCAAATTTTTGCCCACGCACGTAACCTATTTATATCCCTTTGCAGAGTCTTTGGGCTGGATTTTACCAGCCCTTAGGAGGCAGGTTTGGAGGCGGGACTGCGAGGAAAATCATAAAGAATGGGAGTGGGTCCCGAACAGGTAGTTAACAGGCAGTTAAGAGGCTTTTTCCCATTTTGCGACTTCTGCTGCGTTTTCCTGATGTCGGGGAACCCTGCCAGGGTAAGTGAGGCGTGCTGTGGGTCTGTTATACTGTTTGTGTATAGATGACAGCTGCAGAAGTGGTGTGAAGAATGCAATGGGACACTGGTGAGTATCAGAGGTAAGGAAATGTTGGTAAAGTCATTTTTAATGTGTTTAGATTTTTCTGTAGGTGACAAGCTTTGAAGTGTTTGTGTGGCCTAACCTCATTGGGAGAAGTGACAGATTGCTTCTGTACCCTCACGTGCAACTGCCATCTGTTTTATCCTAAGGAGGGAATCATTGGAGAGCCTGTGTGCAAGGGCTCACCTTTGTACATGATTGTCAGTGTTTGACAGCACCTCAATGCTGTCAAACACTGTCAAATCATCTGTCAAAAATAGATGGTACATGTCCCTTTAAGAAAACCGGCAGATGAAGCATCATCAACTGACATCATCTGACATCAGCTCACCCTTAATTGGCCAGCAAGCCCACAGGGCGGCTTAACAAGGCCAATCAGGGGAAAATAGCGTCGGTGCGTCGGATGTTGCTGGGGGCGGGACTAGAACCCGGAAGGGAGCAGTCCCGCCCACAACTCATCTCGGTAAGCAAAATCTAGCCCTTTGTGTCCTTCTCACAACTTGCTTTTCCACCTATCTTTGTATCGTCAGCAAATTTGGCTACAGTACACTCGGTCCCTTCATCCAAGTCATTAATATACATTGTAAATAGTTGAGGCCCCAGCACTGATCCCTGTGGCACCCCACTAGTTACAGTTTGCCAACCTGAAAATGACCCATATATCCCGACTCTCTGTTTTCTGTTAGTTAGCCAATCCCCTATCCATGCTAATATATTACCCCCAACCCCGTGAGCTCTTATCTTGTGCAGTAACCTTTTATGTGGCACCTTATCGAATGCTTTTTGGAAATCCAAATACACTACATCTACTGGTTCCCCTTGATCCACCTTGCTTGTTACATCCTCAAAGAATTCTAATAAATTTGTCAAACATGATTTCCCTTTCATAAAAGTATGTTGACTCTGCTTGATTGTACTGTGTTATGATTTTCTAAATGTCCTGCTACCACTCCCTTAATAATGAATTCCTGCATTTTCCCAATGACAGACATTAGGCTAACTGGCCTATAGTTTCCTGCGTTCTGCCTCCCTCCTTTCTTGAATAGGGGCATTACATTTGCGATTTTCCAATCCACTGGGACCTCTCCAGAATCTGGGGAATATTGGTAGATTACAACCAACGCATCCACTATCTCTGCAACCACTTCTTTTAAGACCCTAGGATGCAGCCCATCAGGTCCAGGGGACTTGTCAGCCCTCAGTCCCATTAGTTTGCCTAGCACTTTTTCTCTAGTGATAGAGATTGTTTTAAGTTCCTCCCTCCCTTTGGCTGATTAACACACTTTCAGATCCTGTCATGCATGAGTATTTTTGACGTGTCAGCCTTTCAATTCACTGCATCAGGAAGTGAAGCTTCAGCCTTTTTGATCCATGTTTGACCCTAGGGCCTAGAAATTCAGTGGGCTGCGCCACCCGTTAGTGCCCTAAGAGGGCGCTTAGTGGGTTGTACGCCACTGGCCACGCCTCCCACTAAATTTAGCAGGACGCTAACAGCGGCGCTAGCCGTTAGCGCTGCGCCGCTACCGATGATGTCATCGGTGGGCGCAGCGCCCCACTACCGCCCCGATCGTGAAAATGAGTAGCGCCCCCTGATTTAACGCCGGTTGCAATTTGCGACTGGTTCAGGGGAGCCTACCCACGGTGGTAGCGGCGCTGAGGCGCGGGGCGGCCATTTTTTTTGCTGGCCGCCTGCCACCACCTCTCCGCGCTGCCGTCCCCGGCCTCCTGAGCCCCCCCCCCATGGAGTGCCGGCTGTGTCCCAAGAGCCCGGCACTTCTCCTCGGTGCCGGGCTCTTTTGCCGGCACTCGCGCTCTTCGAGCGCGCTGCAGTAGGCCCCGCCCCTTTAAGAAAGGGAGGAAGGCCTGCAGTACCACACACACGTGTGGCGCTGCGGCACGTTGTGCTGCGATCTTCAGTTGCAGCGCCCCAAGAGGGATGCGGGGCGCCTCGAGTAGCGCCGCGCTTCCCTCTGGGGTGCTGAAAGTGAATTTGCGGCAGGCGGCCACGACTACTTCCGGTGCGGTACTTCTGGCGCCCTGGTGAGGCTGGCGCCCCACTCCCAGTCCATTGAATGTTTACTCCTGTTCCATTGAGTGTGTACTCCCATTCCATTGAGTGTGTACTCCCATTCCATTGAGTGTGCACTCCCATTCCATTGAGTGTGCACTCCCAGTCCATTGAGTGTGTAATCCCATTCCATTTAGTGTGTAATCCCATTCCATTGAGTGTGTACTCCCATTCCATTGAATGTGTACTCCCATTCCATTGAGTGTGTATTCCCAGTCCATTTAGTGTGTAATCCCATTCCATTGAATGTTTACTCCTGTTCCATTGAGTGTGTATTCCCATTCCATTGAGTGTGTACTCCCAGTCCATTGAGTGTGTACTCCCAGTGCATTGAGTGTGTGCTCCCATTCCATTGAGTGTGCACTCCCATTCCATTGAGTGTGTACCTCTCATTCCGGGTTTAGCGATCGCGGCCAGAGCCCCGAGAAAAAGTGAGGAAGGGGGCAGGTGTCGGCCTCTTTTACTAGCACTGTCGCTGCTGCAGAAATGCCCCCCTCAGGTTGTTGGACATATCGTCCGGCGATAGGTCAGGGGGCGCAAGCAGGGCACTACTGGCTACCGCCGCCGCTAACCACCCGCTCAATTTCTAAATTTCCCCTCACCTGACACCCCTCTTTTCTTAGTTTAATGCCCTGTCAACAGCTCTTGTTATTCAATTCAACAGGAGTCTTTCCCCCGCATGGCTGACCCTTTCTCCCACTTTCTGAATTCCCGTTCTACCTGGACCCCTCCCTCTGGCCTATTATCCTCTCTAGGTCTTTTAATTGGGAACTGCTGGCGTGACATCGGCCGTCTCCATTTCTCTGCTCCCCTCACTCACTCCAACCTCCCTCCCTCTGGACTTGCAGCACTCCGTTCTCTCAGATCCAACCCCGACATTATCATTAAACCTGCTGACAAGGGTGGTGCTGTTGTTTGGTGAACCGACCCCTACTGTGCGGAAGCTGAACGTCAACTCTCCGAAATCTCCTCCTACCTCCGCCTGGGCCATGACCCCACTACCGAACATCAAGCCACCATTTCCAAGACCGTCACTGACCTCATCTCCTCTGCAGATCTTCCCCCCCACGGCCGCCAACCTCATAGTTCCCCAACCCCGCACAGCCCGCTTCTACCTCCTTCCCAAGATCCACAAACAGGACTGCCCTGGTGTGGTAAACCACTGTTTGTATTCCACTGTGTACATGCCTGGACATGCCTCGGCTGACTCCTCCCACAAGTCCTAGTATAAAGGTGACTGCTCCCCAGCCCCTTTGTATTCTGGACCGGTCGACCACTCGAGGCAGACCTTCATTCCTTTGTTAATAAAAGCCTTTAGTTACTCTCTTAACTCTCGGTCTTTTATGAGTAATTGATAGCGCACCAATTTTATTAACAAAGTTTTTATAATGGAGAAGATCCTCACACCAGCATGCCTGGACTTAGATCATCGGGAGGCGGACTCATCCACCAAGTTTACTCAATGGCTTAGGTGTTTCGAAAAATTCCTGACCGCCTCCGCAGCAATCAAATCGGACGAGGACAAACTGGATGTTCTGACCTCCAAAGTGAATCACCGAGTGTACTCGGCCATCCAAGACGCGACCTCGTACGCGGACGCTATCAAGCTCCTCAAGGACCAGTACACGTGCCTAGTGAACGAAGTGTACGCCAGGCACCTTCTGGGGAGTCGTAAACAACAACCTGGGGAATCGACCGTGGAATACCTTCAGGCACTGTCTGTGCTTGGCCGGGCCTGTGGTTGTAAGGATGTAAAGGCCGCCGTGTACACAGAGGAAATTATCCGGGACGCTTTTGTAGCGGGCCACAGATCCAATTACACCCGACAGCGACTGTTGGAGCAGAGTGACCTCGACCTCAACAAGGCCTCTGAACTCGCACTATCATTGGATGCAGCCTACCGGGGCATGGACGCCTACTCCTCTGCACCGTGGACGCCGCGGGGAATGACAGCCTGGGACACGGTAGGACCGCCTCATAGCGCCGTGCCACCCCAGCCACACCCCAGCAATGGCCCAACTACCGCAGCAGTGTCCCAAGGCCAGACAGCAGTGCCCCAAGGCCAGAAACGCTACTTCTGTGGCCAGGCAAAACACCCCAGAGCGCGCTGCCCGGCGAAAAACGCGATCTGCTCGGGCTGCGCGAAGAAGGGACACTATGCTAACGTCTGCAGGGCCAAAGCCACCCCGAACCCCAGCAGTGCCGCGTGTGGGCCATGCGGGCCGCCATCTTGGGCCTCCCCGGCCATGTGCGAACCACCGGTACAGCAGCCATTTTAGACTCCTCCAGCCACATGGGGATCATGGACGCCGCCATCTTGGACGACAGCCGGAACGCAGCAGGCCCCCAACACCGCCTCATCTGATACCCGCAGCGACACACCGACCCCTACGCTGGCATCCGTTACACTGGACCAAGCGAGACCGCACAAGCTGGCCAGTTCCACAATGGACATTAAGGTAAATGGCCACGATACAATCTGCCTTTTTGACTCTGGGAGCACGGAGAGCTTCATCCACCCCGACACGGTGCGGCGTTGCTCTCTCCCAGTCCTGCCTGCGCACCAGCGGATTTCTATGGCCTCCGAGTCCCAGTCGGCGGACATCGGCGGCTACTGCGTAGTAACACTCGTAGTAGACGGGACCGTGTACGATCATTTTAAACTTCTGGTCCTGCCCGACCTCTGCGCTGCCGTCCTGCTGGGGTTAGATTTTCAGTGCCACCTTAAAAGTGTTACGATGGCATACGGTGGACCCCTACCCCCACTCACAGTCTGCAGCCAGCAGCTCCCAAATTGCCCGCCGCGCACCAGGTGCAACCTCTTCACACTCAGAGTCACCCCCCCCCGACTGTTTGCTAACCTCACCCCCGACTGTAAGCCCATCGCCACAAAGAGCAGGCGATACAGTGCCGGGGACAGGGTTTTCATTAAAACCGAAGTGGAGCGGCTCCTGAAGGAAGGGATTATTGAGGGCAGCACCAGCCCCTGGCGAGCCCAGGTTGTGGTCGTTAAGACCGGTGAGAAGCAGCGCCTGGTCATCGACTACAGCCAGACAATAAATCGCTACACCCTGCTGGACGCCTACCCACTCCCCCGCATAGCTGATATGGTCAACCAGATCGCGCAGTACCGCGTCTTCTCGACCATTGACCTGAAATCAGCGTACCACCAGCTCCCTATCCGCCCTGAGGACCGCCAGTACACTGCCTTCGAGGCAAACGGCCGCCTCTATCACTTCCTTAGGGTTCCCTTTGGCGTCACCAACGGGGTCTCCGTCTTCCAAAGGGAGATGGACCGGATGGTAGATCAAAATGCGTTGCAGGCCACTTTCCCATATCTGGACAATGTGACCATCTGCGGCCATGACTTGCAGGACCATGACGCAAACCTCGAAAAATTCCTCCGCACCGCCCAACTCCTGAACCTGACATATAACAAGGAGAAGTGCATATTCCGCACAAACCGCCTCGCCATCCTTGGCTGTGTTGTGGAACACGGAGTCATCGGCCCCGACCCCGACCGGATGCGTCCCCTTATGGAACTCCCACTGCCCCACTGCCTCAAGGCCCTGAAGAGGTGCCTAGGGTTTTTCTCCTATTATGCCCAGTGGGTCCCCTACTATGCGGACAAGGCCCATCCGCTGATCAAGTCCACCTCTTTTCCCTTGATGGCAGAGGCCCGCTTAGCCTTCCACTGTATCAAGGAAGACATTGCCAAAGCCACCATGCACGCAGTGGACGAATCCATCCCCTTCCAGGTGGAAAGCGACGCGTCAGACTTTGCCCTGGCCGCTACCCTCAATCAGGCGGGGAGACCCGTGGCCTTCTTTTCATGAACCCTCCAAGGCCCGGAGACCAGACACTCCGCTGTTGAGAAGGAGGCCCAGGCGATTGTGGAGGCTGTGCGTCATTGGAGGCACTACCTGGCCGGAAAACGATTTACCCTGCTCACTGACCAACGTTCAGTTGCTTTCATGTTTAACAACAAGCAGAGGGGCAAAATCAAAAATGACAAGATCTTGAGGTGGAGAATCGAACTTTCCACCTACAATTACGAGATCTTGTACCGGCCCGGGAAGCTCAATGAACCCCCGGATGCGCTATCACGTGGCACCTGCGCCAGCGCGCAGATCGATAGACTGCGGGCCCTCCACAATGACCTCTGCCACCCGGGGGTCACCAGGTTCTTCCACTTCATCAAGGCCCGCAACCTGCCTTACTCTATTGAGGAGGTGAGGACCATGACCAGGAACTGCCAAGTCTGCGCTGAGTGCAAACCGCACT
This sequence comes from Somniosus microcephalus, assembly GCF_052327205.1. Classification (NCBI taxonomy): domain Eukaryota; kingdom Metazoa; phylum Chordata; class Chondrichthyes; order Squaliformes; family Somniosidae; genus Somniosus; species Somniosus microcephalus. The sequence continues at coordinate 6,319,475 of NC_141017.1, read as the reverse complement.
TTTATAGACCAGACAGGGCCCACTCACCCCTTCGAGCGCCTGAGCGTTGATTTTAAAGGGCCTCTCCCCTCCTCCGACCGCAATGTGTACTTCCTCAATATTATTGATGAGTACTCCCGTTTCCCGTTCGCCATCCCCTGCCCGGACATGACCAGTGCCACGGTCATTAAAGGTCTGAACGACCTCCTCACCCTGTTCGGTTTCCCCAGCTATATCCATAGCGACCGGGGCTCATCGTTTATGAGCGACGAACTCCGTCAGTACCTGCTAACTAGGGGTATTGCCACAAGCAGGACCACCAGTTACAACCCCCGGGGGAACGGACAGGTGGAAAGAGAAAATGCGACAGTTTGGAAGGCCGCCCTGCTAGCCTTAAAGTCTAGGGGCCTTCCAACCTCCCGCTGGCAGGATGTGCTGCCGGATGCGCTCCACTCTATTCGGTCACTGCTCTGTACTGCCACTAACGCCACCCCTCATGAGAAAATGTTTGTCTTCCCAAGGAAGTCCACATCGGGGACATCGCTACCACCATGGCTGACGTCCCCAGGGCCGGTCCTACTGAGAAGGCACGTGAGGACCCATAAAACTGAGCCCCTGGTCGAGAGGGTCGACCTCCTCCACGCCAACCCCCAGTATGCTTACATTGCATACCCGGACGGGCGGGGGGACACAGTCTCCATAAGAGACCTTGCACCCTCGGGGGCCGCAGTAACCCACTACTCACTACCACCCCCCCCACGATCCGATATCCAGCCCCAGCAGACGGCAGGCCTGGGCCCAGTGACCCGCTCGACATCTACGAGGACGACACGCCTGTGCCACAGCCTACGCGGGACTCGACGCCGGAAGCTCCACTACCCCTGCCGTCGCCACGCCGATCACAGCGGCAGACAAGACCTCCGGAGAGACTCCAATACACTAACGTTTAATACACTTCACCCCGCCGGACTCAATTTTAAACAAGGGGTGAATGTGGTAAACCACTGTTTGTATTCCACTGTGTACATGCCTGGACATGCCTCGGCTGACTCCTCCCACAAGTCCTAGTATAAAGGTGACTGTTCCCCAGCCCCTTTGTATTCTGGACCGGTCGACCACTCAAGGCAGACCTTCATTCCTTTGTTAATAAAAGCCTTTAGTTACTCTCTTAACTCTCAGTCTTTTATGAGTAATTGATAGCGCATCACCTGGTAGACCCATCGTTTCAGCCTGATCTTGTGTAAGGGGTGTTGTGTGGGTCAGCTTCAGCTCTGACTTATGAGCGGTTCGAATCGCTCCCACTCCCTTGGTTCTAGACCTGGACTTATTTGGGGGTTGTAATGAAGTTGCCGCAGACAACTGAGTTGGTGAAAAGAACTTGGATTTTATTTGAGACAAGAAAATATACACAACACAATAATCTTATCACTCTAAAAGGGGAGAACACTTTGGAATATGCGAGGGAGAATGACAATAGACAAAATACTTCACCCCTACCAAATCCCACCTTACTAGCTAAGTTGGACTCTAAAGGATCCGGGATAATGCTAACCAAACGCAGGAATAGTTTGTAGAGTGGAAAAAAACTGGCAGATCTTCGGTTTCTTCCGAGTTGGTTTCTTGTTGGTCGCGGTGGCCCAGTATTACCTGGTTGGCTTCTGGTAATATTTGGTTGTTGGTTTCATGGGGCCCTTGGTGCTGCGAGGTGTCCAATGATGTGTTACTTCTTCTTCTTCTTCTTCTTCGAGAGAGAACTGCTTCCAGATGCTTGCTTCTGAAACCGCCGAGTTTTGATGGTGTTTTAAACTTGAACGATGGGTCTTTCCTTTCTTCTCGAACTGTTTGAGCTGTTTCTGTTGAACTCCTTCTGCTGAACTGTACTTATCGAACTGTTCAAACCCATCGAACTCATCGAACTAACTGATTTCTTGTGGAGACTGTGTAATGTATATACCTTTAAGGGGGGAACTATCTTTTACAGCTCATGTATACTGCAGTACCGGCAGTGACCACACCTGTATATAGCATTGAGTAGTAATCTGTACAGATCAGTTCCAATGTGAGCCATGTTGAGTAAACACCTGTTGTACCGTTCTCCTGCAGTCTGTGTCTTATTATACACGGACACAACATTGGCGACAAGGCAAGTTCGAACCTACCTGCAACTCTGTATCACCTCCCGGGGATTCGTTCCTGGAGATCAGTGGATTGGAGGTCAAGGCCAGAGACTCGGGCGTCGACCACGGGCAACCGCCCAGTCATCCAGCAGAGACTCGAGAATTGCAGGGGAGGCTGTCGAGAGCCAGGCTTGGCTTTCCAGTCGAGGTGGTCCAGTGAAACGGGCTGGCAACAGGTAGTGCGCAGACCCTTCCTGGACAGCGGCGGGCTAGAGCCCGACCGGGCGGCACAGCAAAGGGCCGAGCAGCGTCGACGGGGGAGAGAGAGAGAGGGCAGAGCGCACAGGGTGCAGCCGGTGTTCAGGGGCCGAGCAGCATAGAAGAGAGGGAGAGAGAGACGTGCAGAAACCCGCGAGGCGCCGCCATTGCCACGAGGACCGCCGAGAGCGGCGTTGGCAGCATTGCAGGAGAAGCGCACGAAACCTACAGGGTGCCGCCATTGCCATGAGAACCGCCGCGAGCGGCGTTGGCAGCAGCGGGGGAGGAAGGAAATCGTGGGAGACGCCATTTTAAACCATTGGGAGACGCCATTTTAAACCACACCCAAAATGCCGAAGAGTGGCAGTATCACCGCATTTGACAATGAAGTCTAAGATTGGACTACATATGTCGAACGAATAGAAGTATACTGCAAGGCAAATGAGGTGTCAGATGACAAGAAAGCGTCGGTATTGTTAAATTTAATGGGTGCAAAGACGTATGATTTATTACGAAATCTAGTAACCCCAACGAAGCCAATGGAAAAGAGTTTTGAAGACATAGTAACGATACTACAGGAACATTTAAACCCCACACCGCTGCTGATAGCAGAAAGATTCAAGTTTCACAAACGGAACCAGCATAAGGATGAAAGCAATGCTGATTATTTAACAGAACTGCACAAACTATCGAAACACTGCCAGTTTGGAGCGGGACTGGCAGATACCTTAAGGGACAAGTTTGTGTGTGGGCTTCAAAGTGAAGGAACCCAGAAACGGCTTTTATCTGAAAAGGACCTTACGCTGGAAAAGGCTTTCAGCATTGCGGTATCATATGAAGCAGCAGCATGGGGCGCTGCAGAGATACAACAGAGACCGCAAGAATATGGCACAAATGAAATGTCATATGGAACAGAGAAGTGCTATCGCTGCAGCAGAACAACACACGACCAGAATGATTGGAAAAGTAGGACACATAGCACGAGTCTGCAGGTTGGGAAAGAAAACCAGCAATAAGAAACCTACCAAAGAAAAGTACAAGAAGGTACATAAGATGACGGAGAATAGTTCAGATGAACAAAAGAGTGATAACGACTCCGAAAGCAGGGAACTGAGTTGTCTGAAACTACATAATGTGATCACAACGGAGGATCACCGAACCATTTGGGTCACTCTCAAGATAGCAGGAGTCCAGGTAAAGATGGAATTGGACACAGGATCAGCCCTAACAGTCATAAACCGATGGGACTACGAGTGGCTATTCTCACACATACCCTTGAGAGACACAAAAATTATTTTGAAGACGTACAAGGGGCAAAAAGTCTACCCCAAAGGAAAAATAAGGGTGACCGTTATATATAACGGTAAGGAAACACCAAAACTAGACCTGTATGTATTACAAGATGGAGGACCACCATTACTGGGACGTGAATGGATCCGGAAAATACAACTGGATTGGCATTCCAGACAGGCACTGACTGTGGCTGACAAAAAGGATGACGACGTCACACCTGGGTGACTGTCAAAGATCCTAACTGACGCGAAAGAAGTGTTCCAGCAAGGACTCGGAACACTAAAAGGCATGACAGCGACGATTAAAATTGAAGAAAACGCAAGCCCAAAATTTTTTATGGCCAGACCAGTACCTTATGCGATCCGCCCAGCTGTCGAAGCAGAGCTGGAGAGTCTGGAATGTTCAGGTGTACTGTCCAAGGTAGACTGGAGCAAGTGGGCTACACCCATCGTCCCTGTGATGAAAAAGTCATTGAGCAGCACGCCTGGGGAACCAAGGAAGGCTCGCATCTGTGGGGACGTTAAGGTAACAGTGAACCCGGTCCTTCACACCGTACAATATCTGTAGTGTATGTGCCTTTAAGAGCCCCAGGTGTACTGTAATGCCGGTAATGGCCACTCGGGCTATATAAGCCTGTATATTGTGTTGTATCAGTTAGTTCCCCTCCAGACTTTGTTTAGTAAACACCTATGAAACCAACTCCTGTCTTCAGTGTCTCTATCAACACACAGACACAACAGTGGCGACGAATTGGAAACGGACTTACCTGCAATTCGGCAGCACCTCAAGGACATCGATTCCTCTGGCGTCCAAAGTTGAAGAAAAATCAAGTAAAAGTAAAAGCTGTGGTTTCACCAGCTAGCCAAGCTGGTGGCAGGTACTGCAATAATCCTTCCTGGGCGTCGGGCTGGGGCTCCAGCGGCTGGCTCTACAGCTAGGCCAAGCAGCGAAAGCGGAGGCAAGCAGTAACAGACGGGGAGGGAGCACTCGGGAGACGGCCGGCTCTGCAAGCAGGTCGGCGTTCAGACCTAGAGAGAGAGTCCGGCGGGAACGAGTCTCCAACTGTAAATAAATAAATAAAAAGAACGGAAACCGCGGGAAACAGCGTTGTCATCGGCAGCAGCGGCGGGGAAGCGCGGGAAGTGCCATATCTTTTCTGCAGAAAAGAAAGAAAAGTGCGGGAAGCGCCATTTTATTTCTAGGATGCCTAAGTCTGGCAATATTGATGCTTTTGATAACGAGATAGAGGATTGGACCACATATGTGGAAAGAGTGGAGGTATATTGCACCGCAAATGGAATAGAAGATGAAAAAAAAGCTCCAGCACTGCTAAATCTAATGGGCGCAAAGACATACGGGCTGTTACGAAATTTAATCACTCCAGCCAAACCAAAGGACAAGAATTTTAAAGAAATTGTTGATACCCTACAGGAGCAGTTAAACCCAACACCGCTGCTGATTGCGAAATGATTCAAATTCTTCAACAGAAATCAACACAAGAATGAAAGTAACGCTGATTACCTCACCAAATTAAGAAAGCTATCATAACACTGCCAATTTGGGGCAGGACTAGCAGATTATCTTCGAGACAAATTCATCTGCGGTCTCTTAAGTGAAGGAACACAAAAAAGGCTGCTTTCTGGAAAAGATTTAACACTGGACAAGGCTTTCAGTATGGCTGTATCATACGAAGCAGCCGCAAGAGGAGCTGCAGAGATACAACAAAAGACACAGGACTTCAGCACCCATGAAATGACACAGGGTTTCGAGAGATGTTATCGCTGCGGCAGATCCACCCATGACCAGAGGGACTGCTGGTTCAAGGACAAAGCATGCAGGCAATGCGGAAAGATTGGACACATTGCACGGGTATGCCGATCTGGACAAAAAAAATCCACAGACAGGAAAAAAAAAATCAATAAAGAAAAGTACAGAAAGGCACAAATGATGACGGACAGTAGCTCCGAAGACCAGAAGAGCGATAGCGACTCCAAAAACAAGAGACTAAGCTGTCTCAAACTACATAATGTAATTGCCAAAGATGATTACCAGACCATTTGGGTTACCCTCATGATAGCAGGGTCCCCAGTTAAAATGGAGCTAGATACAGGATCAGCTCTGACCGTCATAAATCGACGGGATTACGAGCAGCTATTTCCGCATATACCTTTAAAAGACACATCCATTATCTTGAAAACATATACGGGGCAGAAGTATACCCCAAAGGAAAAATAAGGGTGCCTGTTGTATACAATGGCAAGGAAATACAAAAGTTGTATTTATACATTCTACAAGATAGTGGTCCACCGCTGTTGGGACGTGAATGGATCAGGAAAAGACGTTTAGACTGGCACTCCATTCAGGCACTGACGGTGACCAGTAAGAAAAAAAACGATGATGACGTCATACCTGAACGATTAAAAGACATCTTGGCCAACGCCAAAGAAGTGTTTCAAGAGAAACTAGAAACCTTGAAAGGCATCACCGCCTCAATAAAAGTGGAAGATGCAGCAATTCCCAAGTTTTTTAAGGCAAGACCGGTGCCATACGCAATTCATCCAGCAGTCGAGGCAGAGCTGGAGAATTTGGAAAAGGCAGGCGTATTATCCAAAATAGATTGGAGCGAGTGGGCAACACCCATCATTCCAGTCATGAAGAAAGCATTGAATAATGATAAATCTGAAGAACAGAGAAAAATTTGCATCTGTGGAGACTTCAAGGTGACTGTAAACCCGGTGCTTCATGGTACAGTATCCTCTTCCGAGGATAGAAGATATTTTCGCCTCACTATCCGGAGGGAAACGTTTCACCAAAATTGACTTGCACAGGCATATCTACAGATGGAGGTTGAAGAGGCCTCTAAAAAATATCTCACGATAAATACACACAAAGGTCTGTACCAGTACAATCGACTGGTTTTCGGAGTAGCATCCGCTCCAGCTATCTGGCAAAGAGCTATGGAGCAAGTCCTCCAAGGGATTCCGGGGACTCAATGCTACCTAGACGACATCCTTGTAACAGGAGAAAACGACAACGAGCACCTTGCCAATTTGGAGCAGGTGCTCACTAGGCTGAGAGAACGGGGCCTACGAGCAAATCGCCCCAAGTGCGAATTTTTCCAAAATCAAATATCATATTGTGGCCACATAATTAATAAGGAAGGGTTGCATAAGTCACCTGAAAAAATTGAAGTGGTCATAAAAGCCCCAGCACCTGAAAATGTTTCACAATTAAGGTCGTTCCTGGGATTAATAAATTACTATCATAAATTTTTACCGAACTTATCAACTCTTCTACACCCTCTTAATGAACTGCTACAAACAGGAGTAATTTGGAAATGGAGCAAAGACTGTAAACGTGCCTGCCATAAATGCAAAGGCTTAATCATGTCCAAAGAAGTTTTGGCTCATTACAACCCATCACTGCCAATCAGACTGGCATGCGATGCATCCCCTTACGGCGTAGGAGCAGTATTATCGCATAAATTCCCTGATGGCTCGGAACGGCCGATAGCTTTTGCTTCACGCTCATTGAACTCAGCTGAGCGTAACTATGCCCAAATCGACAGGGAAGCACTCAGCCTGGTATGGGGAGTGAAGAAATTCAACCATTACCTACACGGACAAAAATTTACCTTGTTGACTGACCATTAACCCCTCATCTCCATATTCAACCCTAAAAAGGGTGTTCCCATTATGACAGCGCAAAGGCTACAGAGGTGGTCCCTTTTTCTAGGGGCACACCAATACAACATAGAATACAAAGGATCAAAACAGCATGGGAATGCTGATGGGTTATCGCGCCTACCGTTGCCAACGGTAGAAGAAGCACCTACCGTAGACCCAGTGGAGATTTTCCACTCTACCATAGTCGAATGTCTACCAGTAACAAATTCTGCCATTGAAAGGGAAGCTAGAAATGACCCGACTCTCTCACGAGTCTACGATTTAACAGTGAAGGGATGGCCAGCACATGGCGAACCACTGTTGCCAGCATTGTCGCAAAGAAGAGAACAGCTGTCAGTGTGCCGAGGAACCTTGATGTGTGGATCCAGAGTGGTGATTCCACCCAAACTCCAGGATAAAGTTCTAAAGGAGTTTCACGAGGGGCATCTGGGTGGAGTGAAAATGAAGAACCTAGCCAGGGCATTTGTATGGTGGCCAGGTGTCGATGGAGACATCGAAGAAATGACCAAGAGCTGCCTAGGATGCCAGAAGGTCCAAAACGCTCCACCCCAAGCCCCTCTACATCCATGGGAGTGGCCCTCATCTCCCTGGCAAAGGGTACACATCGACTTTGCTGGTCCATTTATGGACTCAATGTTCTTAATCGCAGTTGATGCACACTCCAAGTGGCCGGAGGTAATAAAGATGTCCTCCACCACCACGGAAAAAACCATCACAGTATTAAGGACCATATTTGCCAGGAATGGGCTGCCGGAACAGATCTGTTCTGATAATGGACCGCAATTTGTGTCCGAAGAATTCAGGAAGTTCTTAAAAAACAATGGGGTTAAGCACTACACGTCCGCCCCATACCATCCCGCCACCAATGGATTGGCTGAAAGGTTTGTCCAGACCTTCAAGAAGGCCATAAAATCCATGGGTAATCAACACACAGACACAACAATATCCACTTCCGCGGATTGAAGATATTTTCGCCTCGCTATCTGGAGGGAAATGCTTCACTGAGATTGATCTGGCCCAGGTGTATCTGCAAATGGAGGTAGAAGAAGCATCAAAAAAATACCTCACAATCAACACCCATAAAGGTCTCTACCAATACAACTGGCTGGTATGCGGGGTAGCATCAGCTCCGGCTATTTGGCAGAGGGCAATGGAACAAGTCCTGCAAGGGATCCCAGGGACCCAGTGTTATTTGGATGATATCTTGGTCACGGGCGAAAATGACAGTGATCACCTTGCCAACCTGGAGCAGGTGCTCACTAGATTGCAGGAATATGGGCTCTGAGCTAACCGCCCCAAATGCGAGTTTTTTAGAAAACAGATCTCGTATTGTGGCCACGTTATCGATAAAGAGGTGTTACATAAGTCCCCAAAGAAGATTGAGGCAGTAGTCAAGGCTCCGGCACTGGAAAATGTGTCACAACTGAGGTCGTTCCTCGGGCTGGTAAACTACTACCATAAGTTCTTGCCAAATTTGTCTACAATACTACACCCACTGAACACCCTACTGCAAACTGGGGTGCCATGGAAGAGGAGTGACGAATGTAGATGAGCTTTCCAGAAGAGCAAAACACTAATCACATCGAAAGAGGTATTGGCCCATTACAACCCAGCATTACCAATTCGGTTGGCATGTGATGCGTCACCCTACGGCATTGGAGCGGTGCTGTCGCACAAATTCTCGGACGGCTCAGCGAGGCCAATAGCCTTTGCGTCACGATCACTAACCTCAGCCGAGCATAACTACCCCCAGATTGACAGGGAGGCCCTCAGCCTAGTGTGGGGAGTGAAAAAGTTCAATCACTGTCTGCACGGGCAGAAATTCACCTTGCTGACTGATCACCAGCCTCTTGTCTCCTTTTTTAATCCGAAGAAGGGCGTTCCGGTGATGACTGCGCAACGACTACTGTGGAAGTGTAAATAAAATGGCCAACGAACTGGCTAACAAAATGGCTTCGCATAAGGAATGAATTGCATAAGGTAATGATAGATGTTTTTAGTTTTGGAAAGGGAGCAAAAAAAAAGGAACTTCAGCTTCGCAAAATGCAAGCATAGCAGAATCGGCAGTTTGCAAACTCAATAAGAAGGAAGAGGAACACCTGCTCTTTGACCTGTGGTTTAGTATTAAAGAACAATAAAGGTCACGAGGGCTTGACTGCTAGATGGAAGATTGAATCATTGCAGGATATGGTTAACTAGCTATTGTACGGCATCCAATCGCGATTCGGCACCTCAGAAAGGCATACGCTGTGGTAAGATAAGACAGGAACTTGTGCTTCAGATGGTTGGACTAAGTAGAGATAAGAAGTGGAATTGAAAGAATAGGCTTTGTTTAATGTAAGTTGTTTTTTGAGAAATTAGTGTTGCTAAACCAATGATGTAATATCCACAGATTATCTGGAACTTGTTTACTCCAATGTATAAATATGAGCCTCTTGTAAGCTTTCGTCGGAGTTGTAGCCTCAACCTTTGATTGAGCTGCCCTCCCCTTGTGACAAGTAAATACAAGTGTTGTTTGCCAGCTACTGTGTGTCTGAGTCTTGCTCGAACTTCGACACTACAAAGATGGTCGCTTTTTCTAGGGGCGCCCCACTATGAGACTGAATATAAGGGCACAAAACAGCATGGAAATGCTGATGGGCTATCACGCCTGCCACTGCCTACTGCAGAGGAAGCACCAGCAGTGGATCCTGTCGAAATATTCCATTCGACTATCGTTGAATACCTACCGGTAACTAACGCTTGTATCGAAAAGGAAACCCGAAATGACCCGACACTGTCTCGGGTATATGATTTGACGGTGAAGGGATGGCCAGCACATGGCGACTCACTGTTGCCAGCATTCTCGACAAGGAGAGAACAGCTGTCAGTGTGTCGGGGAACATTGATGTGTGGATCCTGAGTGGTAATTCCACCCAAGTTAAGGGATAGAGTGCTCAATGAGCTTCATGAGGGTCATCTGGGAGGGGTAAAAATGAAAAGCCTAGCCAGGGCTTATGTGTGGTGGCCGGGAATCGATAAACAAATTGAGGACCTGACCAAGAGTTGCTCAGGATGCCAGAAAGTCCAAAATGCACCACCACAGGCCCCTCTACACCCATGGGTGTGGCCCTCATCTCCATGGCAACGGGTGCATATTGATTTTGCTGGTCCATTCATGGACTCAATATTTTTAATAGCCGTGGATGCGCACTCGAAATGGCCTGAGGTCATCAAAATGTCCTCCACCACCACGGAGAAAACTATTGCAGTCCTACGGACCATTTTTGCCAGGAATGGCTTGCCAGAACAGATTTGCTCTGACAACGGACCGCAGTTTGTGTCCGAAGAGATCCGGAGGTTCACAGAATCACAGAATCACAGAATCTACAGTGCAGATAGAGGCCATTTCGGCCCATCGAGCCTGCACCGACACATATCCCACCCTATCCCTGTAACCCCATGTATTTAATCCCCTAACACTAAGGGTCAATTTATCATAGCCAAATCAACCTAACCTGCACATCTTTGGACTGTGGGAGGAAACCGGAGCACCCGGAGGAAACCCACGCAGACACAGGGAGAATGTGCAAACTCCACACAGACAGTCGCCCGAGGCCAGATTTGAACCCGGGTCCCTGGCGCTGTGAGGCAACAGTGCTAACCACTATGCCACCGTGCCCCCTCTATCTGCACTGTGGGGTTTCTGTGAGGTTCTTGAAAAAGAATGGGGTAAGGCATTACACATCCGCCCCGTATCATCCAGCCACAAATGGATTGGCTGAGAGGTTCGTACAAACCTTTAAGAAGGCAATAAAGGCTATGTACAATGACAACATTCCGCTGCAGCACAAGGTGGACAATTTCCTATTCGTCTACCGGAATGCGACACATGCAGTCACCAACCAGGCCCCAGCCATGATGTTCTTTAACCGAAGAATAAGATCTCGCCTGGATTTGCTCAGACCAAACGTACGAAGAGATTTTGAGAGTAAGCAATTCCAGCACATCCATGAGAAGCCAACAAGGAGCTTCAATGTAGGGCAACCAGTCTTGGCCCGCGACTACCGAACAGAAAAATGGCAGCCAGGAACGATATGCACACGGCAGGGCCCACTAATGTACACAGTGGACGTTGGGGAGAGCATCGTGAGATGCCATGCTGACCAGATCCTAGAGTCACAGGAACAAGTCAACCCCATGCCTCGCCCATACGTACCTGGTGATGAACCCAATGTACAGGTCGCATCTACCCCAGAAACAGTAGCATCGGAAGCTGATGAACCAACCGACGACAGGGGGCCAGAATCGCCTCTGCACCAAGAGCAAGACACTCGGGAAAGGCGCTATCCAGAAAGGATCAGGAAGCCTCCCCAAAGACTGAATATATAAATAGACTATTTTCAGCTAATGTTGCATGTTAAAAGTGTTAATTGTAATTAGTTTGATATTTAATTGTTAAATGAGTGTTATGGTACTGTTAATCTAAAAGGGGAGGAATTGTAATGTATATACCTTTAAGGGGGGAACTATCTTTTACAGCTCATGTATACTGCATGTATACTGCAGTACCGGCAGTGACCACACACTGAGTAGTAATCTGTACAGATCAGTTGCAGCGTGAGCCACGTTGAGTAAACACCTGTTATACCGTTCTTCTGCAGTCTGTGTCTTATTATACACAGACACAACAGACAGGTTTTTAGTTTATACTAATTAAAGCCTGCTTATCTGCCCGCCAAATCAGTTTCGGTTCATTGTTAAATTTTCGGCGGGCTCGTTAACATTGATCTGTTCAAATTGTTTAATTGGTTTTGGAATTGGCCCCATCGATTGTTTAACCTCTTGTTTAATTGTCAATTTTGTCCTTAGTCTTTGAGTTTCCTGTGGGGCCTTGAGATTGGGTAAACAATTTGCTTTATGCATGACTTGGATGGGTTCTGTGAGGCTGTTCTTCTGTGGGTCTATTGTCAGCATGTAAATGTCTTGATAGGGGCTGAGTGACGTTTACAGTTTCCCCCAGACAGTTTGATTACCTCGAATACTCAAACTGGCTACTGCATAGGTAGTTCCGAAATTCTTTGTTGCAGCCTTTTTCCCAAACATGCCTGAACGTGTCCTTTTAAAATAACCAAAGTCCTGGGGTTTTGACTTTAAGCCCCTTTTGGCCCAATATTCTTATACAGTCCAAAAATCTCTTCTCTTCTTGGTTTGGGGGAATCTGTAGAATTTTGCGAACCTTACACTTGCCCCACGGAACTTATCTCTTCCTATCTCGACTCTATTTTTTCTCCCCTTGTCCAGTCTCTTCTCACCTACATCTGCGACTCTTCCACTTTAACAGTTTCCAATTTCCTGGCCCAACTGCCACCTTTTCACTGTGGATGTCCAATCCCTCTACACCTCCATTCCCCACCAGGATGGCCCGAGGGCGCTCCGCTTCTTCCTTGAACAGAAGCCCAACCAGTCCCCAACCACCACTACACTCCTCTGCCTGGCTGAACTTGTTCTCACATTGAACAACTTCTCCTTTGACTCCACTCACTTCCTCCAAATCAAAGGTGTTGCTATGGGAACCCGCATGGGTCCAAGCTATGCCTGCCTTTTCGTGGTATATTTGGAACACTCTTTGTTCCAGTCCTACTCAGGTCCCCTCCCTCACCTGTTTTTCCAGTACATTGATGACTGTATAGGTGCCGTTTCCTGCTCTCGCCCTGAATTAGATAATTTATTTCACTTTGCTTCCAATTTTCACCTTTCCCTCACCTTCACATGGTCCATCTCTGACTCTTCCCTTCCCTTCCTCGACTTCTCCATCTCCATCTCTGAGGATAGGTTATTGACAAACATTCACTACAAGCCCACTGACTCCCACAGCTACCTGGACTACACTTCCTCCCACCACGCTTCCTGTAAGGACTCTATTCCATTCTCCCAGTTTCTCCATCTCCGCCACATCTGCGCTGACGATAGAGTCATAGGGGGAGAAATTTGGTTGTTAGCGCCACTGATTAACGCCTAAAGAGGCCGAGAAGTGGGGCGCTAGCCAATTTCCGGGCGGGCGCAAGGCGCCTAGCGCCTCGCCCCATATTGAGCATGCATTTAGCGCCGGTGCTAAATCTTAGCGCCCGCTCATGCGCGCAGGCTGATTATGACGTCATTTGAGTGTGCAACGCCTTTTGGGCACCCTGGACCGGAAATTCAGTGGCGCCCCCCTCCGTAGCGCCTGGCGCTAATAGTGACAGCTTACCTGGATCTTAGCAAGTTGCTATCGGGCTGGAGGAGCGTTATTTAAAGGGGAGCGCTGTGGTTTAAAAGCGGCAGCCATTTTTGGAGCACAACGTCGTCAAGAGCTACAAAGAGTTGCTGAGCTGCACACTGAGAGCCATTTGACCACCGAGCCAGTGCAGGCAGATGATCTTCAGCCTTCTGACCATCACCTTGCTGTTGGTGAACCTTGACAACGGGGAACCTTCCTGTGGGCACTTATTATGGGGGCTGCATTGGAGGGGAACGTCCTGCTGCTGAATCATCTGGAAAGGGCACTGAGACGCTGGGAGAGGGGGGCGGGCGTGGCCAGACGGAGGAGGGCCAACAGACGTCGCCATAGCAGACCTTACGCTGGCAGGGTTTTCCGACAGCAGTTTTCCTACATGAACATGCCGGAGGAGCAGTGTGTCAGAAGGCTGCGATTTAGAAAGGAGGTGGTAACTGAGCTGTGCCAGCTGCTTCAGCCAGATCTGCAGCCTCAGATAAGGTGCAGGACATCTCTGTCGGTGGCTGAGAAGATGCCTGTTGGCCTGAACTTCTACACGAGCGGCTCTTCTCAGGCTGCGCGTCAGAGGCTGATCAGAAGTAGCTTCTAGGCCCCTCTCACGGAATGCTTGCTGCCATTCCAAGAACAGGAATGGAACCGGTCTGATACCCCCAAGCCTGTGAAGGGCAAGATGCATGTAAATAGACGGCATGGCCATTGTAAATGAAGAAAGTGTTTCATTACACAAAATGTGGTTCCTTCAAACATGAGAAAGCTATGGCAACGGAAAGCAAAATTAATACACTGACACATAACTGCTCTCACACCTGGGAGACTGTCCAAAACATAAATCACATTCCGACCATCTTCCTTGGCCTTGATTCCACTGCGCCAACCAAAGCATCCAATGCCCCATCAGTGAGGCGTTCCACCCTCTGCCTCACCCTTTCCATGTCTTGCTAGGCTGGTGCGCCACAGGTAGGCTCCCACCGCTTTGAAGGCCTACAAGGCAGTGAGTGTGTCTGGTGATGCCAATTGACCTGCCCCTTTAAGAGCTGGCCGGCACCACTGTGTCTCAGGGAAAGTGATTGGGTTGCGCCGCCGGGTTAGCGCCTTAAGAGTAGCGTGCAGCGCCTGGCGCTAAACATTGCGCATCGCCAGGACTAGCGCCCCAAACGCGGCTATACCGAATTTCTAGGCCATAGAGTTATACAGTACAGAAAGAGGCCCTTCGGCCCATCGTGTCTGCGCCGGCCATCAAGCCCTACCTATTCTAATCCCATTTTCCAGCACTTGGTCCGTAGCCTTGTATGCTATGGCGTTTCAAGTGCTCATCTAAATGCTTCTTGAATGCTGTGAGGGTTCCCGCCTCTGTCACCCTTTCAGGCAGTGAGTTCCAGATTCCAACCACCCTCTGGGTGAAAAGGTTTATCCTCAAATCCCCTCTAAACCTCCTGCCCCTTACCTTGAAACTATGCCCCCTGGTTATTGACCCCTCTACTAAGGGGAAAAGTTTATTTCTATCTACCCTATCTATGCCCCTCATAATTTTGTACACCTCAATCAGATCCCCCCTCAGCCTTTTCTGCTCTAAGGAAAACAACCCCAGCCTGTCCAATCTCTCTTCATAGCTGAAGAGCTCCAGCCCAGGTAACATCCTGGTGAATCTCCTCTGCACCCTCTCCAATGCAATCACATCCTTCCTATAGTGTGGCGACCAGAACTGCACATAGTATTCCAGCTGTGGCCTAACTAGCGTTTTGTACAGCTCCATCATAACCTCCCTGCTCTTATATTCTATGCCTCGGCTAAGGCAAGTATCCCATATGCATGCCTTTTAAACCACCTTATCTACCTGTCCTGCTGCCTTCAGGGATCTATGTACATGCACACCAAGGACCCTCTGATCCTCTGTCCTTCCTAGGGCCCTACCATTCATTGTGTATTCCCTTGCCTTGTTAGTCCTCCCAAAATGCATCACCTCACACTTTTTAGGGTTAAATTCGATTTGCCACTGTTCTGCCCATCTGACCAACCCGTCGATATCGTCCTGTAGCCTGAGGCTTCCCTCCTTGCTATTTACCACTCCACCAATTTTTGTGTCATCTGCGAATTTACTGATCATACCTCCTACATTCATATCTAAATCATTAATGTACACTACAAACAGCAAAGGACCCAGCACCGATCCCTGCGGTACACCACTGGACACAGGTATCCAGTCACAAACACAACCTTTGACCATCACCCTCTGCCTCCAGTCACTAAGCCAATTTTGGATCCAATGTGCCAAGTTGCCCTGGATCCCATGGGCTCTTACCTTCTTGACCAGTCTCCCATGCGGGACTTTGTCAAAAGCCTTACTGAAGTCCATGTAGACTACATCAACTGCACTTCCCTCATCCACACACCTAGTCACCCCCACGAAAAATTCAATCAAACTGGTTAGACATGATCTCCGCCTGACAAAGCCATGCTGACTATTCTTGATTAATCCTTGCCTCTCCAAGTGGAGACTAATTCTGTCTCTCAGAATTTTTTCCAATAATTTCCCTACCACTGATGTTAGGCTCACTGGCCTGTAATTCCCTGGTTTATCCCTAATACCCTTCTTGAATCATGGTACTACATTAGCTATTCTCCAGTCCTCTGGCACCTCCCCTGTGGCCAGAGAGGTTTTGAAAATTTGTGTCAGAGCCCCTGGAATCTCCTCCCTTGCCTCACACAGCAGCCTGGGATACATCTCATCTGGGCCTGGGGATTTATCCACTTTTAAGCCCGCTAAAACCATTAGTACCTCCTCCCTCTCAATGCTAATTTTTTTGTTGAAGCATATCACAATCCCCCTGCCTGATTTCTATGCCTACATCGTCCTTCTCCATCGTGAACACAGATGCAAAATATTCATTTAAAACCTCGCCTACATCTTCTGGCTCTACACACAGATTGCCACTTTGGTCCCTAATGGGCCCTACTCTTTCCCTGGTTATCCTCTTGCCCTTAATATACTTATAAAACACCTTGGGATTTCCTTTATTTTGCCTGCCAGTGTTTTTTCATGCCCCCTCTTCGCTCTCCTAATTTCTTTTTTAAGTACCCCCTGCACTTTCTGTACTCCTCTAGGGCTTCCACTGTTTTTAGTCCTTTGTATCTGCCAATAACCTCCTTTTTTTTCCTGATCCATTGTCGTATATCCCTTGACATCCAGGGTTCCCTGGGTTTGTTTGTCCCACCCTTGACCTTTACAGTAACATGTTGTCGTTGTACTCTCTCTATTTCCTTTCTGAAAGACTCCCAATGCTCTGATGTGGATTTTCCGACAGGTTGCTGATCCCAGTCCACTTTGGCCAGATCCTGCCATATCATATTAAAATCGGCCTTCCCCCAAATTAGAACCTTTGTTTCTGGTCCATCTTTGCGCTTTTCCATGACTACCTTAAATCTCACCGAATTATGGTCACAGTCACCAAAATGCTCTCCTACTGACACTTCCACAATTTGCCCGGATACATTCCCTAGAATTAGGTACAGTACCGCCCCCTGTCTTGTAGGACTTTCTACATGCTGGCTCAAAAAGCTCTCCTGGATGCACTTTAAGAATTCCGCACCCTCTAAACCTTTCACACTCTGACTATCCCAGTTAATATTGGGAAGTTGATATCCCCTACTATTATTATCCTATTATTTCTACACTTCTCTGAGAATTGCCTACATATCTGATCCTGTATCTCCCCCTGACTGTTTGGGGGCCTATAGTACACTCCCAGCAAAGTGCTTACCCCCTTTTTGTTTTTAAGTTCTACCCATATGGCCTCATTAGAGGAACCTGCTAAGATATCATCCCTCCTTACAGCAGTAATTGACTCCTTGATTAATATTGCGCCACCCCGTTCTCTTTTACACCCCCCTCTGTCTCACCTGAAGATTCTATACCTCGGAATATTGAGCTGTCAGTCCTGCCCCTCCCTCAACCATGTCTCTGTGATAGCAACAATATCATACTTCCATGTGTTCATCAACACCTTCAATTCATCTGCCTTACTCGCAAGACTCCATGCATTAAAATAAATGCCATCCAGCCTTGCCATACTCCCTTGTGCCGTTGCATATTTGCTCTGCCTTCCAGGCTGACTTGTTTTTTCCTCTATATTTGGCTATAGATATATACTATATCTATAGCTCCACTCCATATCCCATCCCCCTGCCAAATTAGTTTAAACCTCCCCCAACAGTACTAGCAAAGCTCCCCGCAAGGATGTTGGTCCCGTTCCAGTTCAGGTGCAACCCGTCCGACTTGCACAGGTCCCACCTTCCCCAGAAGCAGACCCAGTGATCCAGGAAACTAAAGCCCTCTCTCCTGCACCAACTCTTTAGCCATGCATTCATCTGCTCTATCCTCCTATTCCTATACTCACTAGCACGTGGCACCGGGAGTAATCCAGAGATTACAACCTTTGAGGTCCTGCTTTTTAATCTGCTACCTAGCTCCCTAAATTCTTGTTGCAGGACCTCATCCCGCTTTCTACCTATGTCGTTGGTCCCAATGTGAACCACGACCTCTGACTGTTCGCCCTCCCCCTTCAGAATGCCCTGCAGCCGTTCAGTGACATCCTTGACCCTGGCACCAGGGAGGCAACATACCATCCTGGAGTCACGTCTGTTGCCAGAGAAACCTCTATCTGTTCCCCTTACGAT
Organism: Somniosus microcephalus; assembly: GCF_052327205.1. Lineage (NCBI taxonomy): Eukaryota > Metazoa > Chordata > Chondrichthyes > Squaliformes > Somniosidae > Somniosus > Somniosus microcephalus. Next base: position 6,301,212 of record NC_141017.1, on the reverse strand, counting down.
AGAATCCCCTATCACTATTGCTCTCCCACTCTTTTTCCTCCCCTCCCGTGCAGCTGAGCCACTCGTAGTGCCACGGACTTGGCTCTTGCTGCATTCCCCTGAGAAACCATCTCCCCCAGCAGTATCCAAAACGGAAAATCTGTTGGAGTAGGAGATGGACCCAGGGGACTCCTGCACTACCTTCCTAGTTCTTTTACTCTGTCTGGCGGTCACCCATTCCCTGTCTGCCTGTGCACTCTATACCTGCGGTGTGACCACCTCGTTAAACGTGCTATCCACGAAGATCTCAGCTTCGTGGATGCTCCACAGTGACTCAAGCCGCTGCTCCAGTTCTGAAACGTGGATTTCGAGTAGCTGTAGCTGGAGACACTTCCTGCACATGTGTTCGCCCGAGACACCGAAAGTGTCCCTGACCACCCACATCGCACAGGAGGAGCACTCCACGCTGCCGAGCTGCCCTGCCATGTCCCACCCTTAATTTACTCCCTTTACTTCCTTTAAATTAAAGAATATTAAATACACTAGGGACCTTATTTTCCTTTAAGCGCTACTTACTCTAAACTAGAGACCTTACTTTTACTTCAATGACTGGACTGTAGAAGTACTCACCAGGTCCTACTTACCAATCAGCTCCTTCCCTGGTTGTGACGACACTTTAGCGGTTTTGCAGCTGCTGTTGTTTGACTGCTCCCGCTCTCGGACTCTTTCCCAACTCGCAGCACTCCGGCGTCGGGCCTCCTCTGCCGCTCTCCTTTATGGCCACTCCGCCTTCTCTCAGGTCCCGTTGTCACTCCCACACAGGTCCGCCTCCTCCGGGTGCCACCTTCCATACCAAGCTTCCGACATGTCTTCCTTTTTCCTCAACCGAGGATTCCCCTCTACTGTAGTTGACACAGCCCTTGACCGTGTCCGTTCTATCTCCCGCTCTCCTGCCCGCACCACTGCCCCTCCCTCCTGGAACCACGGTAGAGTTCCCCTTGTCCTCACCTTTCACCCCACCAGCCTCCACATTCAACGCATCACGTTCCGCCATTTCCACCGCCTCCAGCATGATCCCACCACCAAACACATCTTCCCCTCACCTCCCCTTTCAGCATTCCGATGGGACCATTCCCTCCGTGACACCCTGGTCCACTTCTCTATCACCTGAAACACCCCTTCCCCTTTGCCCGACACCTTACCGTGCAAGCACAGCAGATGCAATACATGCCCTTGTACCTCCCCCCTTCCCACTGTCCAGGGCCCCAAACACCCCTTCCAGGTGAAACAGCGATTTACTTGTACTTCTTGCAATTTAGTATACTGTATTCGCTGCTCACGAGGTGGTCTCCTCTACATTGGAGAGACCAAACGCAGATTGGGTGACCGCTTTGCGGAACACCTCTGTTCAGTCCGTAAGTGGGACCCCGAGCTTCCGGTGGCCTGTCACTTTAATTCTCTGCTCCATTCCCACTCAGACCTCACCGTCCTCGGCCTCTTGCATTGTTCCACGGAAGCTCAGCGTAAGCTCGAGGAACAGCACCTCATCTTTCGATTAGGCACTTTACAGCCTTCTGGACTCAACATCGAGTTCAACAATTTCAGATCATAACCTCGGCCCCTATCATGTATATATTTTTTATCCACAACTTTTGTTTGTGTCTTCTTTTCTTGTCCCCCACACGGCAGCTGTCTTTCATTCTGCTGCACAATTCACACTTCATCTAGAGCCATCCTTTGTTTCTTAACCTGTCCCATTACCATCTCCTTTTGCCTTGAATATCTCTTAATGTCTCTTAATCTCTCCGACCTTCTATCCTATCACAGGCCTTCCCTTTTGTTCTTTCATCCCCTCCGCCCTTTCCCAGCTCCTACACTTGCTTAAAAATCTGTTCCATTTCCTGCTTTTTTCCAGTTCTGATGAAAGGTCATCGACCTGAAATGTTAACTCTGTTTCTCTCTTCACAGATGCTGCCTGACCTGCTGAGTTTCTCCAGCTATTCTGTTTTTACAGCAACAATATTAGCTAATCACCCTTGTGCAATCCCCTGGTGCCCTTCGTTACTGTGCCTTTGCCTACTCTAGCGCTCCTACGAAGTGTTGGCCCAGTGGCTGCAGTAGGGCAGGTGGAAGGCTGCTGAGTGTCCGTGCGGGAGACTTCAGATGGCCTTGCAGGACGTCCTGGACCAGCTCTGGGTCTAGAAGGCCCGGCTGTAGACTGCACCACCTCAGGCTGGGCGGCAGCAGTCTGGTCTGGCTGGATGGGCAGCGACAAGGGCAATGGTGGAGTGCCAGTGGTGGGAGCAGGAATGCTGTCATTCCGAGAGAGGACAGTAGGTTCCTGCTCCACTGACCCACTGCCACTCCCCCGGGCAGCACCTCAGCATCACTACCAATCTGCTGGAGCACAGATTGCTGGCCTGCTGCGACACCGTGAAAGCCCTGGTGGACGGTGGTCGGCCCAGCCATGATGGCAGCAGTCAGAGCTTGCGTGGCATCAAGCTGAGACAGCATCAGAGCAGTCTGAGACTCGATGGCAGCAACCATAGGCTGCATTGCAACACTAAGACGTTGCGTCGCTTCCACCTGTGCAGCAATGGAAGCAGCAACATCACCCATCACACGCGGCATGAGGTCTGGGTCACCACGGTCTCTCTGGGAGTCCAGCATCCTTTGCAGACTGGAAATGATGGGCTCCATGGTGCGCGCAGAGCCTTGTGCAATGTTGGAGGTGGACTCCTCCATGCTCCTTACCATTGCCGAGAGGCTCTCAGGCACCCTTGCCATTGCACCTATCGTCTCCGTGTGCATGCCCATCACCCTTCTTCTAAAGGCCTCCCCATTGAGGTCCTCATCTGAGTCCTGTGCAGCAGAACTCGCGTGCGAACTTGTCCTCTGGGGAGCTGACTCCTGAGCTACCCTTTCACCTGGCCTTGCTGCAGCGCACTCATCCCCGGTGCATCCCACTACTATACTAGCCTCTAAAGAACGCGTAGTGCCAGTGTCTGAGCTGGTGCCTGCGGGTGAACATGCAGTGACACGGTGTGTTCTTCCTCCTCCTCTTCTCCCGCCTCGCTCTCTATGGTGCCCTCAGGGACAGGCTGCTCAGGTGCTTGCTGATTATCTGAAAGCATAAAGGCACAAGAGACGGGTTAAGGTGAGGGGAGGGGGGCAGGAAGGGAGAAAGGCATGCACACAGCATGATTAGCTGGAAAGTGGGAAAGGCTTGTAGGGTGAGGGGGAAGTGGGATGTGAGAAGAAGGAGTAGGGATGAACATACCGTTGTTGTCCCCAGGGGGTCAATGTCGCCGGAGGTCATGGCGCCCACCACCTGGCGCCCAATGATTTGCAGCACACTTTCCTCCAGCTCAGACAGTGATTGGGTGTCAGGTTGACCCCCGCCTGTGCACTCCTGCTCCCTCCTGTTGTGAGCGACCTTGGCCCGCTAGAGAGAGGTAAGTGTGTGAGTGTGAAGTAATGTGTTGGGGAGATGTGCCTGCCGTAGTTGAATAGCTGTCATTGTGTGTAAGGTGTGAGATGTGGGTGTGAGTGTTGGTAGGTGGAGGTTGTTGGTGGGTGAGTGCTGGGGCTCTGGTGCTTTGGGCAGTGTGTGTCTGCCCACAGTCAGCCAGCCTCTCCATCTGGCTGTGGCTGGGAAACTGAGGCTTCAATTGCAAATCCAGCCCTGCCGTTAAATTCGGCAGGGACTGTGGGAAACCCGTTCTCCCAGGATTTCCGACCGCTTCCGAGCCCCCAGCCCCCACTGCAAATCCGGCAAAGGATAAAATTCAGCCCATAATCACACTAGGAAGTGATTTCTGTCCTGAGTCAATATCACTTCAGATAATTATTCTCGTACCCAATTCAAAATCTATTTCCCCAGTGAGCGCTTACTCCCTCTGGACTGAAACATGACCTGCTGCACAAATTATTCTGGGGTTGCAGGCCTCAGGGTGAATAACGAACCCCTTGTACCATTAAGATAGACATTAGTGTAATGATCAATAACATGTCATTCTAGAGTGGTACACTAGATGGAGCCGTAGAGCTGTATAGAGCTGTATATTTAGTTGTATGTGTGTAAGACTACACTACCCACGATGCACTAGGCTACCCACAAGGCAGTAGTCAAGATGGTTGCCTGCACACAGAAGTACACATGCTGAATCTCTACAGATGCTGTACCTAGAGAAAGTGTACTGAATAAATAACTAGCTAGAAGCTAGCTGTTCATAATAAGAATGTCTAGTTATGAATGAACATAACATGGTACCAGGATTAGTGAAGATCTGCTCAAAATTGTGAAATGCGACATGGAGAATTTGAAGCCACCAGAGTTTTTGAATCTCACGGGAAATGTCGACTACAATTGGCGGACTTTCAAACAACAATTCGAACTCTACATTGCTGCCATCGGGTTCGGTACGAAGCCAGACGCAAGGGAAATAGCGTTGCTGCTCACGGTTGCAGGCCCACAGGCGATAGAGGTATTTAATACATTTGTATTTAATCCAGAGGAGAACAGAGAAAATTTAGACGATGTGCTAAAGAAATTTGATACACATTGTTCTCCCAAAAAGAATGAGACCTATGAAAGATATGTGTTCTGTTCAAGGACACAGCAGCAAAATGAGACTTTTGATAGCTTTGTGACTGATCTGAAACTGAAAGCACAGACATGTAATTTCTCTGAGCTGACAGCATCCATGATTCGTGACCAAATTGTGTTTGGTATTCATGATAAAAAGGTCAGGGAACATCTGTTGAGAGAAACCGAACTAACATTGGAAAATGCAGTGAAAATATGCCAAGCCAGTGAACTAGCTCAAAAGCATGCAAAGACTTTCAGTGAAATCAATAATGATGTGATTGTAGTCAGTGCTGCTCTCGGTGCTGTGTCCTACAAAGGAAAGAAAGGTGGGCAGAACAGAAATGAAAAACAATCGGAGGATGACATTTTTAATTGTAAACACTGTGGTTACAAACACCAGTTAAAACAATGCCCAGCATTTGGAAAAATGTGCACAAAATGTCATGGAAAGAATCACTTTGCCAAACAATGCTTTTCAAAAGTAAAAACAAAGAAAGGGCAACAAGTCGATGTGATTGAGGACACTGATTTAAGTGAGACATTTTTTGTACGAATGGTGTCATGTGACAATCTCAAAAAGGATACAGAAAATGTGCAGCCCTCAGGAATAAACAATGCTGAGCATAAAGTTAATGCAGTAAAAGAGGACAAATGGATGATCCCACTGCAGGTAAATGGAGCATTAGTTACATTGAAACGAGACACTGGGGCAAAGGCAAACTTAATCAGTATGAGTGACATTAAAAATATGAAAGAAAAGTCCAAAATACAAAAAAAATCAGTACTACTGAAGAACTATAATGGACAGAAAATAGATAGCTTAGGTGTATGCAGACTTAAAGTGATAGTCAAAGACAAAGTGCATCATCTCATGTTTTCTGTTGTGGCTGAAGGACTTGATTCACTACTGGGTGACAAAGCTTGTGAAGACTTAGAACTGGTCAAGAGAGTCTACCATATAAACTGTGCCATAAGCAGACCAGATGACTCGGTGGATTCTGTAGTAAATAATTTCCAGGATGTGTTCAAAGGATTTGGAGTTCTACCATTCACTTATAAGATCCAGCTAAAGGAGGATGCTCAGCCAGTGGTACATGCTCCACGAAGAGTTCCAGCACCCCTGCGTGACCGGCTCAAGAAAGAACTGGAATGACCACACTAGGAGTCATCAGGAAAGTCGAAGAGCCAACAGACTGGGTTAACTCCATGGTATGTGTAAAGAAAAAGAACAATGATCTAAGAATATGCATGGATCCAAAGGACTTAAATGCAAACATAAAACGTGAACACTACCAGATTCCCAAGCGAGAAGAAATCACCAGTGAAATATCAGGTGCCAGATACTTTACAAAGCTCGATGCCTCACAAGGATTTTGGCAACTAAAACTGGATGAAGAGAGCACCAAATACTGTACCTTCAACACACCATTTGGCAGGTATTGTTTCCTCAGAATGCCTTTTGGGATAATATCTGCGTCTGAAATCTTTCATAGAGCGATGGAACACATAATTGAAGGTCTGGAAGGAGTTCGGGTCTATGTTGATGACATCATCATCTGGGGCTCCACACTGAAAGAACACAGTGAGAGACTGACTAAAGTGCTACAGAGCATATGCCGGAATGGACTGAAGCTCAACAAAGCCAAGTGTCAGTTTGGTGTCCAGGAATTCACTTTCCGAGGAGATATTCTATCTGGTAAAGGAATAGAGCCAGATATGGAAAAAGTAAACGACATACTCAACATACCCCGACCCACTGACAAAAAAGGAGTACTACGCATCATGGGGATGATAAACTTCATTGGAAAGTTAATTCCTAACTTGTCAGCCAAGACAGCCTGTCTGCGAGACCTGCTACGTAAAACAAATGAGTTCGCATGGACAGTCAGACATGAACAAGAGTGGATGAATCTTAAAACAGTGCTGACAACCACACCTGTACTCACTTTCTTTGACCCAACAAAGAGAATCAAAGTGTCAACGGATGCATCAAAAGATGGCCTAGGCGCGGTCTTGCTACAAGCAGAGGGTGAAGATTGGAAGCCTGTTGCCTATGCCTCCAGGTCTATGACTGATACTGAGTGTCAATACGTCCATATTGAAAAGGAATGTCTAGGCTTGGTAGTTGGATTAGAAAAGTTCCATGGCTACATATATGGACTTCCCACCTTCACAGTTGAGACAGACCACAGCCCACTGGTTGCCAGCATTAAAAAAAATCTGAATGAGATGTCTCCAAGGATTCAATGACTCATGATGAAGCTGCAAAGATATGACTTTGAACTGATCTACACACCAGGCAAATACATAGTGTTAGCAGATGCACTATCCCGAGCACACACAATGAGTCAAGTGAGCTCTGCTGAAGAAGACGTGGATGTTCATGTGAGTATGGTCACTGCTGCGCTGCCCATGTCAGACATAAAATCAAAGCAAATAGTAGAAGAAACAGTAAAAGAGACAGTGTTACAAACAGTAATAGAGAACATTCATCATGGTTGGCCAAAAGGTTCCTGTCCAAAATACTATCACATAAGGTCAGAGTTGAGTGTCGTAAGTGGACTATTACTAAAACAGAACAGAATAGTCATTCCACAGGCTCTACGTCAAGACATGCTCAAAAGGATTCATGAGGGACACCTCGGAATTGAAAAATGCAAAAGGAGAGCAAGAGACACTGTTTATTGGCCTGGCATAAAGAAGGACATTGAGAACATGATAGGCATATGTGAGACATGTCAGAAACACCAAAACAAACAAACAAAGGAACCAATGATAGTAGCTGACATACCAACAGCACCATGGCAAAAGGTTGGTATGGACCTTTTTCATTTAAATGGTAAAGAATATCTAATAGTGATTGACTACTATTATAACTATCCTGAGATGGCGCTGCTCTCAAGCACCACAGAAAGCAGTGTCATAATGCATGTGAAATCCATCTTCACCAGACATGGAATTCCCAGGATTGCCATTAGCGACAATGGTCTGTGCTTCAACTGTAAGGAGTGGCAACAGTTTGCAGCACAGTATGACTTTCAGCACATCACATCCAGTCCTCTGTATGCTCAGTCGAATGGTAAGGCAGAGAAAGGTGTTCAAGTTCTCAAGCAGCTACTGAAGAAAGCGACAGAAAGCAAGTCTGATCCTTATCTCGCCCTGCTGAGCTACCGAGCCTCACCTTTAGACTGTGGTTCTTCACCTGCTGAACTACTAATGGGTCGCAAGTTGCGCACCAAGCTGCCCTGCTGTGCAAAAGAACAGCAAAGTAAGGTACTGAGACAGAGACTTCAACTGTTAAAGCTGAAACAGAAATCATACTATGACAAGTCATCCAAAACTCTAAAACCATTGACAAGAGATGATGTTGTCAGGATTGAGGATCCAGATGCATGGAACAGGAAAGCTACAGTTCTTGAGGAAGTAGGACCAAGGTCATACACTGTTAGAACTGAGGAAGGACAGATTCTCAGGAGGAACCGCAGTTCCCTCCTAAAAACACAAGAGACTATCCAAGAGCAGATTGATGACAATGCCGAAACTGAATCTTGTCACTCACCACCAGAACAATCTCATGAAAACACATCAGACTTACCCGTGTTGAGAAGATCCACACGTGAAGTAAAAAAGCCTGATAGACTTAATCTTTGAGTATAAAGTGAAGCTTTGAAAATGTGTTGACTGTTGTGAAAATGTTTATGTTTATAGAGCACTAACAAAGTGTTACTGATATCATCTTTATCGTTTTTCTTGAAAGTTGATTGATATTGATTTTGTTAAACCTCAAAGGGGGATGTAATGATCAATAACGTCATTCTCGAGTGGTACACTAGATGGAGCCGTAGAGCTGTATAGAGCTGTATATTTAGTTGTATGTCTTTAAGACTACACTACCCACGATGCACTAGGCTACCCACAAGGCAGTAGTCAAGATGGTTGCCTGCACACAGAAGTACACATGCTGAATCTCTACAGATGCTGTACCTAGAGAACGTGTACTGAATAAATAACTAGCTAGAAGCTAGCTGTTCATAATAAGAATGTTTAGTTATTAATGAACATAACAATTAGGACCAGTAAGAATCTCACTGTCCCTTCCTGATCACTCCGACTGCTGATAAATAACACACTAACAGACCACCAGACTCAGAAATACAAATCACGTTTATTAAGAATTAAGGTTACCAGAAACAAGATTAAAGCAAGCAGCAGATTTCACTAGATTATCATACCTAAATACTGGAACACAATCTTGCAGTTACAGATCTAATGAGGTGGCCCAGAAACCATGTGAGCAATGGGAGGTGGGGGTAGATTGGGAGGTGGGATGAGGAGGTGGGGGTGGAGGGGGAGGTGGGGGTGGAGGGGGAGGTGGATGGGGAGGTGGAGGGGGAGGTGGGGGTGGAGGGGGAGGTGGAGGGGGAGGTGGAGGGGGAGGTGGGGGTAGAGGGGGAGGTGGGGGTGGAGGGGGAGGTGGGGGTAGAGGGGGAGGTGGGGGTGGAGGGGGAGGTGGGGTGGGAGGGGGGATGGGGAGGTGGGGGGGGAGGGGGAGGTTGGATGGTGAGGTGGGGCGGAGGGGGATGGGGACGGGCCTGGGTTGGCAGCTCGACTGTCTGGGATCAGGTTTGAGTGAAGCAAAGGACACAGTCTTTTCTGTCTACAATCTGAGTGCTGCAGAGAGCAGGGACTGTTGAAAACCCACGACATCCCTCACAGGGGGCGGAGGCATTGCATGGTTTCCAAATGGCACTGTGAGTTTGAGATTCCCGGAGCAGCTTTGCTCCAATGGGCCTGAGCTGGAGGGATGTGAGGAAGCAGAACCCGCTGGTGTACAAACACTGCACTGGCACTTTTCAACATTCCGCAAAACTGGATCTGGTTCACCACAGTACAGGACAATAGGGACATTCTACCACGTGGGTCTTTGCATTGCTGGATTAAGATAAAGGGGCAAAACTGAGTGTGTCCAGTGGGCTTTGGGACAGTTCCAATCAGGAGAGGAGGGAGGGAGAGCCCTGGCCACACACCCACCATACCGACACCAGCTCAGGGCAGCTTACCCATTGTACATGTACTGAACATTTAAAAAAAGATTCACTTTGCACTAAGCACTGACTGTAACGATAAGCAAAATAGCATTATGGTGATTTCTCACACATGAAATTATGAAGATCATCACATGATTGATCATTCCACGTTCCAGTAACATACATTTCAGCACAGTCTTCATTATTATGATCATTGTTGGGTTCCCCCTTGTTCCAAAACCTAAATAACAAAACATGACGAGAATAAAATTAATTATAGAATTCCCGCTTGAAACTGATGCTCAATGATTAAGCAGGCCGTGATATCCCAGTGAGAATAATGTGGAGCTGATTAACTCCAGTGTAGCAATGTACCCAGGAATCATTCAACAGGTGTTCGAGAGAAACCTGTTAGACTGTGGGAAAGGGCAGATCCAGGGGAGTAATAGAGAGAGAGGGAGGGGGCGATGGAGAGGGAGGGGGCGATGGAGAGGGAGGGGGGCGATGGAGAGGGAGGGGGCGATGGAGAGGGAGGGGGCGATGGAGAGGGAGGGGGCGATGGAGAGGGAGGTGGGTGATAGAGTGGGAGGGGGTGATGGAGAGGGTGGGGGTGATGGAGAGGGAGGGGGCGATGGAGAGGGAGGGGGCGATGGAGTGGGAGGGGGCGATGGAGAGGGAGGGGGGTGATGGAGATGGAGGGGGTGATGGAGAGGGAGGGGGTGATGGAGAGGGAGGGGGTGATGGAGAGAGAGGGGGCGATGGAGAGGGAGGTGGGTGATGGAGTGGGAGGGGGTGATGGAGAGGGTGGGGGCGATGGAGAGGGAGGGGGCGATGGAGTGGGAGGGGGCGATGGAGTGGGAGGGGGCGATGGAGAGGGAGGTGGGTGATGGAGAGGGAGGGGGTGACAGAGAGGGTGGGGGTGATGGAGAGGGAGGTGGGTGATGGAGTGGGAGTGGGTGATGGAGAGGGTGGGGGTGATGGAGAGGGAGGGGGGCGATGGAGAGGGAGGGGGCGATGGAGAGGGAGGGGGCGATGGAGAGGGAAGTGGGTGATGGAGAGGGAGGGGGCGATGGAGTGGGAGGGGGTGATGGAGAGGGAGGGGGCGATGGAGTGGGAGGGGGTGATGGAGAGGGAGGGGGCGATGGAGAGGGAAGTGGGTGATGGAGAGGGAGGGGGCGATGGAGAGAGAGGGGGCGATGGAGAGAGAGGGGGCGATGGAGAGGGAGGGGGTGATGGAGAGAGAGGGGGGGGTGTCCCAGTGATGGAAAAGGACCCAGAATGGGTAGTGTTGCAGCTACGTCCGTTGGGAAGCTGCCAGAAAGCCGGCGTTCAATGTCAAGGAACATTGAAGAGTCTGACACCAACTTGGCACAGGGCTTAGCACTGATCATGGAGCCCACCCTTTCCAGTGTAGACTGGGTGTCTACCTCCATCCACATGCCTGTGGAGCAACTAAGCTGTAAGTAGTTAATGATCCTATAAATAGCACTGGTGGGGGGGTCCTTCATGTCATTGAATTCCTGTTCAGCTGTGTGATATTAAGAGAGGGTGTAGGCTGGAGCATGAAGCTCCAAAATGACAGCACACTGATTGACGTCATGATCTGCGAGCTCTGCATGATTCCGGTGGGCATTCGGTACGTGCGCACAAATCCCTTTACCAATATGGCATCCGCCGCTCTTCGTGTCAGAAGTCTGTGCCCGCAAGCAACCAACGCCATTTTGGAACATCGTAGAGCCCAAAAAACGAACATTACCGAGCTCCTTTGCCTCTAAATTGCTTCCCCTGTTAAGCTAAATATCTGAAGTTGAAACTTTAAAACCATTCCAGCTTTCTGTTTAATGTTCAGCATCGCAGATATTGTACAGAATGCGTAATTGAAAAGGGAACTCACTTTACAGAGGAAATATAATTCGTCCCATCCACCCAGCGCCAGTCACCTTCAGAGATCGAATCACTGAGACCAATCCAGTGATCATAGTTTTGATTCCAGCTTTGTATAAACATCTGTCATGTAAATAAAAGTGTCACTACAGTATATGAAGCAGGAGGGTTCGACCTGAAACGTCAACTCAAATTTCTCTCCACGGATGTTGCCTGACCTGCTGAGTTTTTCCAGCATTTTCTGTTGTTATTTTAGATTGTCAATACTGTGGCACCCCACCTCCCTTTTTTCCTTCCCTATCTTTTCTGAACGCCTTGTACCCTTGAATATTAAGTGCCCAGTCCTCACTGTTTTTAAGCCACATTTCCATTATTGCCACAGCATATTGCCACACAGCTAATTGTGCTTGTTGCTTACCAACCTTATTCACCACACTTTGTGTGTTTACACACATGCATTCTAAACCCATTTTTGAATTTTCTGTAGTCTTCAGCTGCTTCATCAATGACCTTCCCTCCAACATAAGGTCAGAAATGAGGATTTTCGCTGATGACTGCACAGTGTTCAGTGCCATTCATAACTCCTCAGATAATGAAGCAGTCCATGTCCGCATGGAACAAGACCTGGACGACGTTCAGGCTTGGGCTGATAAGTCGCAGGTAAGATTCGCTCCACAGAAGCGCCAGGCAATGAGCATCTCGAACAAGCGAGAGTCTAACCACCGCCACTTGACTTTCAATGACATTACCATTACTGAATCCCACACCATCAACATCCTGGGGATCACCATTGAGCAGAAGCTTATCTGGACCAGCCACATAAATACTGTGGCAACAAGAGCAGATCAGAGGCTGGGTATTCTGCGGCAAGTGTCTCATCTCCTGACTCCCCAAAGCCTTTCCACCATCTACAAGTCACAAGTAAGGAGTGTGATGGAATACTCTCCACTTACCTGGATGAGTGCAGCTCCAACAAAACTCAAGAAGCTTGACACCATCCGCTTGATTGGCACCCCATCCACCACCTTAAACATTCACTCCCTCCACCACCAGTGTGCCGTGGCTGCAGTGTGTACCATCCACATGATGCACTGCAGCAACTCGCCAAGGCTACTTCGGCAGCACCTCCCAAACCTGCGACCTCTTCCACCTAGAAGGACAAGGGCAGCAGGCGGATGGGAACACCACCACCTCCAAGTTCCCCTCCAAGTCACACACCATCCTGACTTGAAAGTATATCGCCAATCCTTCACCGTTGCTGGGTCAAAATCCTGGAACTCCCTCCCTAACAGCACTGTGGGAGTACATTCACCACACGGACTGCAGCGGTTCAAGAAGGCGGCTCACCACCACCTTCTCAAGGGCAATTAGGGATGGGCAATAAATGCTGGCCTTGCCAGCGATGCCCACATCCCATAAACGAATATAAAATAAATAAACGCGGAGATCAGAGAAGCCTGTTGCTAAAGCAGCGTGGTTATAATGGGAGACTTTAATGTTCACCAAGACTGAGAGAAGCAAACAGCTCAAGTCCCAACGGCAGCGAATTTCTTCAGTGTTTTCAAGACAGATTTCTGGGACAATGTGTTCTTGAACCAACAAGCAGACAAGCCATTCTAGATTTAGTACTGACTAATGAGCCAGAATCAATCTAATGGTAAGGGAACACCGAGCTAACAGTGACCATTACATCATTGAATTCGATATTTGTTTTAAACAATATTCTGTTGTTCACTGGAATAGGAACGAGTTCAGCCTTCTGGTTACAATCAATTTATTTTTTCCACTTTAAAATAAAAACAATCTAAAAGTGGAATATAATTTCTTCAGTGTGTAACGCAATTTACAAGCGGAGTTTTGTGAGCAGATTTGAATGTAGGCAAGTGCCCATCCTTGTATGTTTCTCTCTTCTAAAACTTAGCACAAAAGCTTCTTTTTTATACATTGTTTTCTCCTTATCCAACTGGAAATGGATTTGCCTTATATGGTTTGGGCCTAGGGCAAAACACCATCCTTCAGCCGATTCTTATGCACACAAGTTTGCCTTCCACTACAGCATATGAACATCAACAGCCTATCAATTGCCCTTGTTGTTGTGACCGGAACAGGTATAATCTAAAAATTCTATTAGCATTCTTTGAACATCCCAAGGCCTTAATTCAATCATGAACACTGCACTACTGGGACAGTGCACTAAGGGAACAGTGAGTTACACGTTGCACTACTGGGACAGTGAGTCACACACTGCACTACTGGGACAGTGAGTCTCACACTGCACTACTGGGTCAGCGAGTCGCACACTGCACTACTGGGTCAGTGAGTCGCACACTGCACTACTGGGACAGTGAGTCACATGTTGCACTACTGGGACAGTAAGTCACATGTTGCACTATTGGGACAGTGAGTCACACGTTGCATACTGGGACAGTGAGTCACACACTGCACTACTGGGACAGTGAGTCTCACACTGCACTACTAGGACAGTGAGTCACACACTGCACTACTGGGACAGTGAGTCTCACACTGCACTACTGGGACAGTGAGTCACATACTGCCATACTGGGACAGTGAGTCACAGACTACACTATGAGACAGTGAGTGACACACTGCACTATTGTGACAGTGAGTCACACTCTTCACTACTGGGACAGTGAATCACACAATGCACTACTGGGACAGGGAGTCACATGCTGCACTATTGGGACAGTGAGTCACATGCTGCACTACTGGCACAGTGAGTCACACACTGCATTACTGGGACAGTGAGTCACACTCTGCTCTACTGGGACAGTGAGGCTCATGAAGCACTACTGGGACAGTGAATCACACACTGCACTACTGAGACAGTGAGTCACACACTGCACTACTGGGACAGTGAGTCGCACGCTGCACTGCTTGGATAGTGAGACACAAACTGCACTAATGGGACATTCGGTCACAAAATGCACTACTGGGACAGTGAGTCACACACTGCACTACTGGGACAGTGAGTCTCACACTGCACTACTGGGACAGTGAGTCACACACTGCACTACTGGGACAGTGAGTCACACGCTGCACTTCTGGGACATTTAGTCACATGCTGCACTACTGGGACAGTGAGTCACACACTGCACTCGTGGGACAGTGAATCACACGCTGCGCTACTGGGACAGTGAGTCACACGCTGCTATAATGAGACATTGAATCACACGCTGCACTAAAGGGAAAGTGAGTCACACACTGCACTACTGGGACAGTGAGTCACACACTGCACTACTGGGACAGTGATTCACATGCTGCACTACTGGGACAGTGAGTCACACACTGCACTACTGGGACAGTGAGTCACACACTGCACTACTGGGACAGTGATTCACATGCTGCACTACTGGGACAGTGAGTCACACACTGCATTACTGGGGCAGTGATTCACACACTGCACTACTGGGACAGTGAGTCACACGCTGCTATAATGAGACATTGAATCACACACTGCACTACTGGGACAGTGAGTCACACGCTGCACTATTGGGACAGTGAGACACACACTGCACTGCTGGGACAGTGAGTCACACACTACAACGGTGGGACAGTGAGTCACATGCTGCAATACTGGGACAGTGAGTCACACGCTGCAATGGAGGGACAGTGAGTCCCACGCTGCACTACTGCTACAGTGATTCACACACTGCACTACTGGGTCAGTGCGTCACATACTGCACTACTGGGGCAGTGAGTAACATGATGCGCTATCGGGACAGTGAGTCACAGACTGCACCACTGGGACCGTGAGTCACACGCTGCACTACTGGGTCAGGGAGTCAAATGCTGTGCTACTGGGACAGTGAGGCACATGCTGCGCTATTGGGACAGTGATTCACACACTGCACTATTGGGACAGTGAGTCACACACTGCACTACTGGGACAGTGATTCACACACTGCACTATTGGGACAGTGAGTCACATGCTGCTCTACTGGGACAGTGAGTCACAAACTGCACTATTGGGACAGTGAGTCACACACTGCACTATTGGGACAGTGAGTAACACACTGCACAAGTGGGACGGTTAATTACATGCTGCACTACTGGGACACTGAGACTCAGGCTGCATTAACAGGGGAGTGAGACACACACTGCACCATTTGGACAAAAGTCACACACTGCACTATTGGGACAGTGAGTCACACACTGCACTATTGGGACAGTGAGTCACACACTGCACTATTGGGACAGTGAGTCACATGCTGCACTATTGCGAAAGTGAGTCACATGCTGCACTATTGCGACAGTGAGTCACACACTGCACTATTGGGACAGTGAGTAACACACTGCACTACTGGGACTGTGAGTCACACACTGCACTACTGGGACAGTGAGTCACACACTGCACCATTGGGACAGTGAGTCACACAATGCACTACTGGGACAGTGAGTCACACACTGCACTACTGGGACAGTGAGTCTCACACTGCACTACTGGGACAGTGAGTCACACACTGCACTACTGGGACAGTGAGTCACACGCTGCACTTCTGGGACATTGAGTCACATGCTGCAATACTGGGACAGTGAGTCACACACTGCACTAGTGGGACAGTGAATCACACGCTGCGCTACTGGGACAGTGAGTCTCACACTGCATTTCTGGGACAGTGAGTCACACGCTGCCCTACTTGGACATTGAGTCACACACTGCACTACTGGGACAGTGAGTCACACGCTGCACTACTGGGACAGTGAGTAACACGCTGCTCGACTGGGACAGGGAGTCACATGCTGCATAAAAATCCCAGTTTGGCATAAAAATAAAACAAAAATGGTAACTCAACCGTGGCTAACAAGGGAAATTAGGGATAGCATAAGATCCTAGAAGAGGACATACTACAGGGACAGTGAGTCACACGCTGCACTACTGGGACAGTGAGTCACACACTGCAATAATGAGACATTGAGTCACACGCTGCACTACAGGGACAGTGAGTCACACACTGCACTACTGGGACAGTGAGTCACACGCTGCACCACTGGGACAGTGAGTCACACGCTGCACCACTGGGACAGTGAGTCACACACTGCACTACTGGGACAGTGAGTCACACGCTGCACTACAGGGACAGTGAGTCACACACTGCACTACTGGGACAGTGAGTCACATGCTGCTCTACAGGGACAGGGAGTCACACACTGCAATAATGAGACATTGAGTCACACGCTGCACTACAGGGACAGTGAGTCACATGCTGCTCTACAGGGACAGGGAGTCACACACTGCAATAATGAGACATTGAGTCACACGCTGCACTACAGGGACAGTGAGTCACACACTGCACTACTGGGACAGTGAGTCACACACTGCAATAATGAGACATTGAGTCACACACTGCACTACAGGGACAGTGAGTCTCACACTGCATTTCTGGGACAGTGAGTCACACGCTGCCCTACTTGGACATTGAGTCACACACTGCTCTACTGGGACAGTGAGGCTCATGAAGCACTACTGGGACAGTGAATCACACACTGCACTACTGAGACAGTGAGTCACACACTGCACTACTGGGACAGTGAGTCACACGCTGCACTGCTTGGATAGTGAGACACAAACTGCACTAATGGGACATTCGGTCACACACTGCACTACTGTGACAGTGAGTCACACACTACACTATGAGACAGTGAGTCACACACTGCACTACTGGGACAGTGAGTCACACGCTGCACTGCTTGGATAGTGAGACACAAACTGCACTAATGGGACATTCGGTCACAAAATGCACTACTGGGACAGTGAGTCACACACTGCATTACTGGGACAGTGAGTCTCACACTGCACTACTGGGACAGTGAGTCAAACACTGCACTACTGGGACAGTGAGTCACATGCTGCTCGACTGGGACAGGGAGTCTCACACTGCACTACTGGGACAGTGAGTCACACGCTGCACTACTGGGACAGTGAGTCACACGCTGCTCGACTGGGACAGGGAGTCACATGCTGCATAAAAATCCCAGTTTGGCATAAAAATAAAACAAAAATGGTAACTCAACCATGGCAAACAAGGGAAATTAGGGATAGCATAAGATCCCAGAAGAGGACATACTACAGGGACAGTGAGTCACACGCTGCACTACTGGGACAGTGAGTCACACACTGCAATAATGAGACATTGAGTCACACGCTGCACTACAGGGACAGTGAGTCACACACTGCACTACTGGGACAGTGAATCACACACTGCACCACTGTGACAGTGAGTCACACTCTGCACTGCAGGGACAGTGAGTCACACGCTGCACTGCTTGGATAGTGAGACACAAACTGCACTAATGGGACATTCGGTCACACACTGCACTACTGTGACAGTGAGTCACACACTACACTATGAGACAGTGAGTGACACACTGCAGTATTGTGACAGTGAGTCACACTCTTCACTACTGGGACAGTGAATCACACAATGCACTACTGGGACAGTGAGTCACATGCTGCACTACTGGGACAGTGAGTCACATGCTGCACTACTGGGACAGTGAGTCACACACTGCATTACTGGGACAGTGAGTCACACACTGCTCTACTGGGACAGTGAGGCTCATGAAGCACTACTGGGACAGTGAATCACACACTGCACTACTGAGACAGTGAGTCACACACTGCACTACTGGGACAGTGAGTCACACGCTGCACTGCTTGGATAGTGAGACACAAACTGCACTAATGGGACATTCGGTCACAAAATGCACTACTGGGACAGTGAGTCACACACTGCACTACTGGGACAGTGAGTCTCACACTGCACTACTGGGACAGTGAGTCACACACTGCACTACTGGGACAGTGAGTCACACGCTGCACTTCTGGGACATTGAGTCACACACTGCACTAGTGGGACAGTGAATCACACGCTGCGCTACTGGGACAGTGAGTCTCACACTGCACTAGTGGGACAGTGAATCACACGCTGCGCTACTGGGACAGTGAGTCTCACACTGCATTTCTGGGACAGTGAGTCACACGCTGCACTACTGGGACATTGAGTCACACACTGCACTACTGGGACAGTGAGTCACATGCTGCACTACTGGGACAGTGAGTCACACGCTGCACTATTGGGACAGTGAGACACACACTGCACTGCTGGGACAGTGAGTCACACACTACAACGGTGGGACAGTGAGTCACATGCTGCAATACTGGGACAGTGAGTCACACGCTGCAATGGAGGGACAGTGAGTCCCACGCTGCACTACTGGTACAGTGATTCACACACTGCACTACTGGGTCAGTGCATCACATACTGCACTACTGGGGCAGTGAGTAACATGATGCGCTATCGGGACAGTGAGTCACAGACTGCACCACTGGGACCGTGAGTCACACGCTGCACTACTGGGTCAGGGAGTCAAATGCTGTGCTACTGGGACAGTGAGGCACATGCTGCGCTATTGGGACAGTGAGTCACACACTGCACTATTGGGACAGTGAGTAACACACTGCACTATTGGGACAGTGATTCACACACTGCAGTATTGGGACAGTGAGTCACACACTGCACTACTGGGACAGTGATTCACACACTGCACTATTGGGACAGTGAGTCACATGCTGCTCTACTGGGACAGTGAGTCACAAACTGCACTATTGGGACAGTGAGTCACACACTGCACTATTGGGACAGTGAGTAACACACTGCACAAGTGGGACGGTTAATTACATGCTGCACTACTGGGACACTGAGGCTCAGGCTGCATTAACAGGGGAGTGAGACACACACTGCACCATTTGGACAAAAGTCACACGCTGCACTATTGCGAAAGTGAGTCACATGCTGCACTATTGCGACAGTGAGTCACACACTGCACTATTGGGACAGTGAGTAACACACTGCACTACTGGGACTGTGAGTCACACACTGCACTACTGGGACAGTGAGTCACACACTGCACCATTGGGACAGTGAGTCACACAATGCACTACTGGGACAGTGAGTCACACACTGCACTACTGGGACTGTGAGTCACACACTGCAGTACTGGGACTGTGAGTCGCACACTGCACTACTGGGACAGTGAGTCACATGTTGCACGACTGGGACAGTAAGTCACATGTTGCACTATTGGGACAGTGAGTCACACACTGCACTACTGGGACAGTGAGTCTCACACTGCACTACTGGGTCAGTGAGTCGCACACTGCACTACTGGGTCAGTGAGTCGCACACTGCACTACTGGGACAGTGAGTCACATGTTGCACTACTGGGACAGTGAGTCACATGTTGCACTACTGGGACAGTGAGTCTCACACTGCACTACTCGGTCAGTGAGTCGCACACTGCACTACTGGGTCAGTGAGTCGCACACTGCACTACTGGGACAGTGAGTCACATGCTGCACTACTGGGACAGTGAATCTCATGCTGCGCTACTGGGAGAGTGAGTCACATGCTGCTCTACTGGGACAGCGAGTCTCACGCTGCGCTTCTGGGACAGTGAGTCACATGCTGCACTACCGAGACAGTGAGTCTCACACTGCGCTACTGGGACAGTGAGTCACATGCTGCACTACCGGGACAGTGAGTCTCACACTGCGCTATTGGGACAGTGAGTCTCACACTGCGCTACTGGGACAGTGAGTCGCATGCTGCAGTACTGGGACAGTGAGTCTCACACTGCGTTACTGGGACAATGAGTCACACGTGGCACTAGTGGGTCAGTGAGTCACACACTGCACTAATGGGACTGTGAGTAGTACGTTCCACTACTGGGACAGTGAGTCGCACACTGCACTAATGGGACAGTGAGTCACAAACTGCACTACCGGGACAGTGAGTCACAAACTGCACTACTGGGACAGTGAGTCACACGCTGCACTACTGGGACAGTGAGTCACACGCTGCACTACTGGGACAGTGAGTCACACGCTGCACTACTGGGACAGTGAGTCACACGCTGCACTACTGGGACAGTGAGTCACACACTGCACTACTGGGACAGTGAGTCACAAACTGCACTACTGGGACAGTGAGTCACACACTGCACTACTGGGGCAGTGAGTCACACACTGCACTACTGAGACAGTGAGTCACATGCTGCACTACTGGGACAGTGAGTCACACGCTGTACTACTGGGACAGTGAGTCACACACTGCACTACTGGGACAGTGAGTCACACACTGCACTACTGAGACAGTGAGTCACATGCTGCACTACTGGGACAGTGAGTCACATGCTGTACTACTGGGACAGTGAGTCACACACTGCACTATGGGACAGTGAGTGACACACTGCACTATTGGGACAGTGAGTCACATGTTGCATACTGGGACAGTGAGTCACACACTGCACTACTGGGACAGTGAGTCACACACTGCACTACTGGGACAGTGAGTCACACACTGCACTACTGGGACAGTGAGTCACACTCTGCACCACTGGGACAGTGAGTCACACACTGCACTACTGGGGCAGTGAGTCACATGCTGCACTGCTTGGATAATGAGACACAAACTGCACTAATGAGACATTTGGTCACACATAGCACTATGAGACAGTGAGTCACACACTGCACTATGGGACAGTGAGTGACACACTGCACTATTGGGACAGTGAGTTACATGTTGCATACTGGGACAGTGAGTCACACACTGCACTATGGAACAGTGAGCACTACTGGGACAGTGAGTCACACGTTGCATACTGGGACAGTGAGTCACACACTGCACTACTGGGACAGTGAGTCTCACACTGCACTACTGGGACAGTGAGTCACACACTGCAATACTGGGACAGTGAGTCACAGACTGCACTACTGGGACAGTGAGTCACACTCTGCACCACTGGGACAGTGAGTCACATGCTGCACTGCTTGGATAGTGAGACACAAACTGCACTAATGGGACATTCGGTCACACACTGCACTACTGTGACAGTGAGTCACACACTACACTATGAGACAGTGAGTGACACACTGCACTATTGTGACAGTGAGTCACACTCTTCACTACTGGGACAGTGAATCACACAATGCACTACTGGGACAGTGAGTCACATGCTGCACTACTGGGACAGTGAGTCACATGCTGCACTACTGGCACAGTGAGTCACACACTGCATTACTGGGACAGTGAGTCACACACTGCTCTACTGGGACAGTGAGGCTCATGAAGCACTACTGAGACAGTGAGTCACACACTGCACTACTGGGACAGTGAGTCACACGCTGCACTGCTTGGATAGTGAGACACAAACTGCACTAATGGGACATTCGGTCACAAAATGCACTACTGGGACAGTGAGTCACACACTGCACTACTGGGACAGTGAGTCTCACACTGCACTACTGGGACAGTGAGTCACACACTGCACTACTGGGACAGTGAGTCACACGCTGCACTTCTGGGACATTGAGTCACATGCTGCACTACTGGGACAGTGAGTCACACACTGCACTAGTGGGACAGTGAATCACACGCTGCGCTACTGGGACAGTGAGTCTCACACTGCATTTCTGGGACAGTGAGTCACACGCTGCCCTACTTGGACATTGAGTCACACACTGCACTACTGGGACAGTGAGTCACACGCTGCACTACTGGGACAGTGAGTAACACGCTGCTCGACTGGGACAGGGAGTCACATGCTGCATAAAAATCCCAGTTTGGCATAAAAATAAAACAAAAATGGTAACTCAACCGTGGCTAACAAGGGAAATTAGGGATAGCATAAGATCCTAGAAGAGGACATACTACAGGGACAGTGAGTCACACGCTGCACTACTGGGACAGTGAGTCACACACTGCAATAATGAGACATTGAGTCACACGCTGCACTACAGGGACAGTGAGTCACACACTGCACTACTGGGACAGTGAGTCACATGCTGCTCTACAGGGACAGGGAGTCACACACTGCAATAATGAGACATTGAGTCACACGCTGCACTACAGGGACAGTGAGTCACATGCTGCTCTACAGGGACAGGGAGTCACACACTGCAATAATGAGACATTGAGTCACACGCTGCACTACAGGGACAGTGAGTCACACACTGCACTACTGGGACAGTGAGTCACACACTGCAATAATGAGACATTGAGTCACACGCTGCACTACAGGGACAGTGAGTCTCACACTGCATTTCTGGGACAGTGAGTCACACGCTGCCCTACTTGGACATTGAGTCACACACTGCTCTACTGGGACAGTGAGGCTCATGAAGCACTACTGGGACAGTGAATCACACACTGCACTACTGAGACAGTGAGTCACACACTGCACTACTGGGACAGTGAGTCACACGCTGCACTGCTTGGATAGTGAGACACAAACTGCACTAATGGGACATTCGGTCACACACTGCACTACTGTGACAGTGAGTCACACACTACACTATGAGACAGTGAGTCACACACTGCACTACTGGGACAGTGAGTCACACGCTGCACTGCTTGGATAGTGAGACACAAACTGCACTAATGGGACATTCGGTCACAAAATGCACTACTGGGACAGTGAGTCACACACTGCATTACTGGGACAGTGAGTCTCACACTGCACTACTGGGACAGTGAGTCACACACTGCACTACTGGGACAGTGAGTCACATGCTGCTCGACTGGGACAGTGAGTCACACACTGCATTACTGGGACAGTGAGTCTCACACTGCACTACTGGGACAGTGAGTCACACACTGCATTACTGGGGCAGTGAGTCTCACACTGCACTACTGGGACAGTGAGTCACACGCTGCACTACTGGGACAGTGAGTCACACGCTGCTCGACTGGGACAGGGAGTCACATGCTGCATAAAAATCCCAGTTTGGCATAAAAATAAAACAAAAATGGTAACTCAACCATGGCAAACAAGGGAAATTAGGGATAGCATAAGATCCCAGAAGAGGACATACTACAGGGACAGTGAGTCACACGCTGCACTACTGGGACAGTGAGTCACACACTGCAATAATGAGACATTGAGTCACACGCTGCACTACAGGGACAGTGAGTCACACACTGCACTACTGGGACAGTGAATCACACACTGCACCACTGTGACAGTGAGTCACACTCTGCACTGCAGGGACAGTGAGTCACACGCTGCACTGCTTGGATAGTGAGACACAAACTGCACTAATGGGACATTCGGTCACACACTGCACTACTGTGACAGTGAGTCACACACTACACTATGAGACAGTGAGTGACACACTGCAGTATTGTGACAGTGAGTCACACTCTTCACTACTGGGACAGTGAATCACACAATGCACTACTGGGACAGTGAGTCACATGCTGCACTACTGGGACAGTGAGTCACATGCTGCACTACTGGGACAGTGAGTCACACACTGCATTACTGGGACAGTGAGTCACACACTGCTCTACTGGGACAGTGAGGCTCATGAAGCACTACTGGGACAGTGAATCACACACTGCACTACTGAGACAGTGAGTCACACACTGCACTACTGGGACAGTGAGTCACACTCTGCACTGCAGGGACAGTGAGTCACACGCTGCACTGCTTGGATAGTGAGACACAAACTGCACTAATGGGACATTCGGTCACAAAATGCACTACTGGGACAGTGAGTCACACACTGCACTACTGGGACAGTGAGTCTCACACTGCACTACTGGGACAGTGAGTCACACACTGCACTACTGGGACAGTGAGTCACACGCTGCACTTCTGGGACATTGAGTCACACACTGCACTAGTGGGACAGTGAATCACACGCTGCGCTACTGGGACAGTGAGTCTCACACTGCACTAGTGGGACAGTGAATCACACGCTGCGCTACTGGGACAGTGAGTCTCACACTGCATTTCTGGGACAGTGAGTCACACGCTGCACTACTGGGACATTGAGTCACACACTGCACTACTGGGACAGTGAGTCACATGCTGCACTACTGGGACAGTGAGTCACACGCTGCACTATTGGGACAGTGAGACACACACTGCACTGCTGGGACAGTGAGTCACACACTACAACGGTGGGACAGTGAGTCACATGCTGCAATACTGGGACAGTGAGTCACACGCTGCAATGGAGGGACAGTGAGTCCCACGCTGCACTACTGGTACAGTGATTCACACACTGCACTACTGGGTCAGTGCATCACATACTGCACTACTGGGGCAGTGAGTAACATGATGCGCTATCGGGACAGTGAGTCACAGACTGCACCACTGGGACCGTGAGTCACACGCTGCACTACTGGGTCAGGGAGTCAAATGCTGTGCTACTGGGACAGTGAGGCACATGCTGCGCTATTGGGACAGTGAGTCACACACTGCACTATTGGGACAGTGAGTAACACACTGCACTATTGGGACAGTGATTCACACACTGCAGTATTGGGACAGTGAGTCACACACTGCACTACTGGGACAGTGATTCACACACTGCACTATTGGGACAGTGAGTCACATGCTGCTCTACTGGGACAGTAAGTCACAAACTGCACTATTGGGACAGTGAGTCACACACTGCACTATTGGGACAGTGAGTAACACACTGCACAAGTGGGACGGTTAATTACATGCTGCACTACTGGGACACTGAGGCTCAGGCTGCATTAACAGGGGAGTGAGACACACACTGCACCATTTGGACAAAAGTCACACGCTGCACTATTGCGAAAGTGAGTCACATGCTGCACTATTGCGACAGTGAGTCACACACTGCACTATTGGGACAGTGAGTAACACACTGCACTACTGGGACTGTGAGTCACACACTGCACTACTGGGACAGTGAGTCACACACTGCACCATTGGGACAGTGAGTCACACAATGCACTACTGGGACAGTGAGTCACACACTGCACTACTGGGACTGTGAGTCACACACTGCAGTACTGGGACTGTGAGTCGCACACTGCACTACTGGGACAGTGAGTCACATGTTGCACGACTGGGACAGTAAGTCACATGTTGCACTATTGGGACAGTGAGTCACACACTGCACTACTGGGACAGTGAGTCTCACACTGCACTACTGGGTCAGTGAGTCGCACACTGCACTACTGGGTCAGTGAGTCGCACACTGCACTACTGGGACAGTGAGTCACATGTTGCACTACTGGGACAGTGAGTCACATGTTGCACTACTGGGACAGTGAGTCTCACACTGCACTACTGGGTCAGTGAGTCGCACACTGCACTACTGGGTCAGTGAGTCGCACACTGCACTACTGGGACAGTGAGTCACATGCTGCACTACTGGGACAGTGAATCTCATGCTGCGCTACTGGGAGAGTGAGTCACATGCTGCTCTACTGGGACAGCGAGTCTCACGCTGCGCTTCTGGGACAGTGAGTCACATGCTGCACTACCGAGACAGTGAGTCTCACACTGCGCTACTGGGACAGTGAGTCACATGCTGCACTACCGGGACAGTGAGTCTCACACTGCGCTATTGGGACAGTGAGTCTCACACTGCGCTACTGGGACAGTGAGTCGCATGCTGCAGTACTGGGACAGTGAGTCTCACACTGCGTTACTGGGACAATGAGTCACACATGGCACTAGTGGGTCAGTGAGTCACACACTGCACTAATGGGACTGTGAGTAGTACGTTCCACTACTGGGACAGTGAGTCGCACACTGCACTAATGGGACAGTGAGTCACAAACTGCACTACCGGGACAGTGAGTCACAAACTGCACTACTGGGACAGTGAGTCACACGCTGCACTACTGGGACAGTGAGTCACACGCTGCACTACTGGGACAGTGAGTCACACGCTGCACTACTGGGACAGTGAGTCACACGCTGCACTACTGGGACAGTGAGTCACACACTGCACTACTGGGACAGTGAGTCACAAACTGCACTACTGGGACAGTGAGTCACACACTGCACTACTGGGGCAGTGAGTCACACACTGCACTACTGAGACAGTGAGTCACATGCTGCACTACTGGGACAGTGAGTCACACGCTGTACTACTGGGACAGTGAGTCACACACTGCACTACTGGGACAGTGAGTCACACACTGCACTACTGAGACAGTGAGTCACATGCTGCACTACTGGGACAGTGAGTCACATGCTGTACTACTGGGACAGTGAGTCACACACTGCACTATGGGACAGTGAGTGACACACTGCACTATTGGGACAGTGAGTCACATGTTGCATACTGGGACAGTGAGTCACACACTGCACTACTGGGACAGTGAGTCACACACTGCACTACTGGGACAGTGAGTCACACACTGCACTACTGGGACAGTGAGTCACACTCTGCACCACTGGGACAGTGAGTCACACACTGCACTACTGGGGCAGTGAGTCACATGCTGCACTGCTTGGATAATGAGACACAAACTGCACTAATGAGACATTTGGTCACACATAGCACTATGAGACAGTGAGTCACACACTGCACTATGGGACAGTGAGTGACACACTGCACTATTGGGACAGTGAGTTACATGTTGCATACTGGGACAGTGAGTCACACACTGCACTATGGAACAGTGAGCACTACTGGGACAGTGAGTCACACGTTGCATACTGGGACAGTGAGTCACACACTGCACTACTGGGACAGTGAGTCTCACACTGCACTACTGGGACAGTGAGTCACACACTGCAATACTGGGACAGTGAGTCACAGACTGCACTACTGGGACAGTGAGTCACACTCTGCACCACTGGGACAGTGAGTCACATGCTGCACTGCTTGGATAGTGAGACACAAACTGCACTAATGGGACATTCGGTCACACACTGCACTACTGTGACAGTGAGTCACACACTACACTATGAGACAGTGAGTGACACACTGCACTATTGTGACAGTGAGTCACACTCTTCACTACTGGGACAGTGAATCACACAATGCACTACTGGGACAGTGAGTCACATGCTGCACTACTGGGACAGTGAGTCACATGCTGCACTACTGGCACAGTGAGTCACACACTGCATTACTGGGACAGTGAGTCACACACTGCTCTACTGGGACAGTGAGGCTCATGAAGCACTACTGAGACAGTGAGTCACACACTGCACTACTGGGACAGTGAGTCACACGCTGCACTGCTTGGATAGTGAGACACAAACTGCACTAATGGGACATTCGGTCACAAAATGCACTACTGGGACAGTGAGTCACACACTGCACTACTGGGACAGTGAGTCTCACACTGCACTACTGGGACAGTGAGTCACACACTGCACTACTGGGACAGTGAGTCACACGCTGCACTTCTGGGACATTGAGTCACATGCTGCACTACTGGGACAGTGAGTCACACACTGCACTAGTGGGACAGTGAATCACACGCTGCGCTACTGGGACAGTGAGTCTCACACTGCATTTCTGGGACAGTGAGTCACACGCTGCCCTACTTGGACATTGAGTCACACACTGCACTACTGGGACAGTGAGTCACACGCTGCACTACTGGGACAGTGAGTAACACGCTGCTCGACTGGGACAGGGAGTCACATGCTGCATAAAAATCCCAGTTTGGCATAAAAATAAAACAAAAATGGTAACTCAACCGTGGCTAACAAGGGAAATTAGGGATAGCATAAGATCCTAGAAGAGGACATACTACAGGGACAGTGAGTCACACGCTGCACTACTGGGACAGTGAGTCACACACTGCAATAATGAGACATTGAGTCACACGCTGCACTACAGGGACAGTGAGTCACACACTGCACTACTGGGACAGTGAGTCACATGCTGCTCTACAGGGACAGGGAGTCACACACTGCAATAATGAGACATTGAGTCACACGCTGCACTACAGGGACAGTGAGTCACATGCTGCTCTACAGGGACAGGGAGTCACACACTGCAATAATGAGACATTGAGTCACACGCTGCACTACAGGGACAGTGAGTCACACACTGCACTACTGGGACAGTGAGTCACACACTGCAATAATGAGACATTGAGTCACACGCTGCACTACAGGGACAGTGAGTCTCACACTGCATTTCTGGGACAGTGAGTCACACGCTGCCCTACTTGGACATTGAGTCACACACTGCTCTACTGGGACAGTGAGGCTCATGAAGCACTACTGGGACAGTGAATCACACACTGCACTACTGAGACAGTGAGTCACACACTGCACTACTGGGACAGTGAGTCACACGCTGCACTGCTTGGATAGTGAGACACAAACTGCACTAATGGGACATTCGGTCACACACTGCACTACTGTGACAGTGAGTCACACACTACACTATGAGACAGTGAGTCACACACTGCACTACTGGGACAGTGAGTCACACGCTGCACTGCTTGGATAGTGAGACACAAACTGCACTAATGGGACATTCGGTCACAAAATGCACTACTGGGACAGTGAGTCACACACTGCATTACTGGGACAGTGAGTCTCACACTGCACTACTGGGACAGTGAGTCACACACTGCACTACTGGGACAGTGAGTCACATGCTGCTCGACTGGGACAGTGAGTCACACACTGCATTACTGGGACAGTGAGTCTCACACTGCACTACTGGGACAGTGAGTCACACACTGCATTACTGGGACAGTGAGTCTCACACTGCACTACTGGGACAGTGAGTCACACGCTGCACTACTGGGACAGTGAGTCACACGCTGCTCGACTGGGACAGGGAGTCACATGCTGCATAAAAATCCCAGTTTGGCATAAAAATAAAACAAAAATGGTAACTCAACCATGGCAAACAAGGGAAATTAGGGATAGCATAAGATCCCAGAAGAGGACATACTACAGGGACAGTGAGTCACACGCTGCACTACTGGGACAGTGAGTCACACACTGCAATAATGAGACATTGAGTCACACGCTGCACTACAGGGACAGTGAGTCACACACTGCACTACTGGGACAGTGAATCACACACTGCACCACTGTGACAGTGAGTCACACTCTGCACTGCAGGGACAGTGAGTCACACGCTGCACTGCTTGGATAGTGAGACACAAACTGCACTAATGGGACATTCGGTCACACACTGCACTACTGTGACAGTGAGTCACACACTACACTATGAGACAGTGAGTGACACACTGCAGTATTGTGACAGTGAGTCACACTCTTCACTACTGGGACAGTGAGTCACACAATGCACTACTGGGACAGTGAGTCACATGCTGCACTACTGGGACAGTGAGTCACATGCTGCACTACTGGGACAGTGAGTCACACACTGCATTACTGGGACAGTGAGTCACACACTGCTCTACTGGGACAGTGAGGCTCATGAAGCACTACTGGGACAGTGAATCACACACTGCACTACTGAGACAGTGAGTCACACACTGCACTACTGGGACAGTGAGTCACACGCTGCACTGCTTGGATAGTGAGACACAAACTGCACTAATGGGACATTCGGTCACAAAATGCACTACTGGGACAGTGAGTCACACACTGCACTACTGGGACAGTGAGTCTCACACTGCACTACTGGGACAGTGAGTCACACACTGCACTACTGGGACAGTGAGTCACACGCTGCACTTCTGGGACATTGAGTCACACACTGCACTAGTGGGACAGTGAATCACACGCTGCGCTACTGGGACAGTGAGTCTCACACTGCACTAGTGGGACAGTGAATCACACGCTGCGCTACTGGGACAGTGAGTCTCACACTGCATTTCTGGGACAGTGAGTCACACGCTGCACTACTGGGACATTGAGTCACACACTGCACTACTGGGATAGTGAGTCACATGCTGCACTACTGGGACAGTGAGTCACACACTGCACTATTGGGACAGTGAGACACACACTGCACTGCTGGGACAGTGAGTCACACACTACAACGGTGGGACAGTGAGTCACATGCTGCAATATTGGGACAGTGAGTCACACGCTGCAATGGAGGGACAGTGAGTCCCACGCTGCACTACTGGTACAGTGATTCACACACTGCACTACTGGGTCAGTGCATCACATACTGCACTACTGGGGCAGTGAGTAACATGATGCGCTATCGGGACAGTGAGTCACAGACTGCACCACTGGGACCGTGAGTCACACGCTGCACTACTGGGTCAGGGAGTCAAATGCTGTGCTACTGGGACAGTGAGGCACATGCTGCGCTATTGGGACAGTGAGTCACAC
Source organism: Somniosus microcephalus (assembly GCF_052327205.1). Taxonomy (NCBI): domain Eukaryota; kingdom Metazoa; phylum Chordata; class Chondrichthyes; order Squaliformes; family Somniosidae; genus Somniosus; species Somniosus microcephalus. The sequence goes on along the minus strand of NC_141017.1, from coordinate 6,270,639 downwards.
ACTGCACTATTGGGACAGTGAGTAACACACTGCACTATTGGGACAGTGATTCACACACTGCAGTATTGGGACAGTGAGTCACACACTGCACTACTGGGACAGTGATTCACACACTGCACTATTGGGACAGTGAGTCACATGCTGCTCTACTGGGACAGTGAGTCACAAACTGCACTATTGGGACAGTGAGTCACACACTGCACTATTGGGACAGTGAGTAACACACTGCACAAGTGGGACGGTTAATTACATGCTGCACTACTGGGACACTGAGGCTCAGGCTGCATTAACAGGGGAGTGAGACACACACTGCACCATTTGGACAAAAGTCACACACTGCACTATTGGGACAGTGAGTCACACGCTGCACTATTGCGAAAGTGAGTCACATGCTGCACTATTGCGACAGTGAGTCACACACTGCACTATTGGGACAGTGAGTAACACACTGCACTACTGGGACTGTGAGTCACACACTGCACTACTGGGACAGTGAGTCACACACTGCACCATTGGGACAGTGAGTCACACAATGCACTACTGGGACAGTGAGTCACACACTGCACTACTGGGACTGTGAGTCACACACTGCAGTACTGGGACTGTGAGTCGCACACTGCACTACTGGGACAGTGAGTCACATGTTGCACGACTGGGACAGTAAGTCACATGTTGCACTATTGGGACAGTGAGTCACACACTGCACTACTGGGACAGTGAGTCTCACACTGCACTACTGGGTCAGTGAGTCGCACACTGCACTACTGGGTCAGTGAGTCGCACACTGCACTACTGGGACAGTGAGTCACATGTTGCACTACTGGGACAGTGAGTCACATGTTGCACTACTGGGACAGTGAGTCTCACACTGCACTACTGGGTCAGTGAGTCGCACACTGCACTACTGGGTCAGTGAGTCGCACACTGCACTACTGGGACAGTGAGTCACATGCTGCACTACTGGGACAGTGAATCTCATGCTGCTCTACTGGGACAGCGAGTCTCACGCTGCGCTTCTGGGACAGTGAGTCACATGCTGCACTACCGAGACAGTGAGTCTCACACTGCGCTACTGGGACAGTGAGTCACATGCTGCACTACCGGGACAGTGAGTCTCACACTGCGCTATTGGGACAGTGAGTCTCACACTGCGCTACTGGGACAGTGAGTCGCATGCTGCAGTACTGGGACAGTGAGTCTCACACTGCGTTACTGGGACAATGAGTCACACGTGGCACTAGTGGGTCAGTGAGTCACACACTGCACTAATGGGACTGTGAGTAGTACGTTCCACTACTGGGACAGTGAGTCGCACACTGCACTAATGGGACAGTGAGTCACAAACTGCACTACCGGGACAGTGAGTCACAAACTGCACTACTGGGACAGTGAGTCACACGCTGCACTACTGGGACAGTGAGTCACACGCTGCACTACTGGGACAGTGAGTCACACACTGCACTACTGGGACAGTGAGTCACACGCTGCACTACTGGGACAGTGAGTCACACGCTGCACTACTGGGACAGTGAGTCACACACTGCACTACTGGGACAGTGAGTCACAAACTGCACTACTGGGACAGTGAGTCACACACTGCACTACTGGGACAGTGAGTCACACACTGCACTACTGAGACAGTGAGTCACATGCTGCACTACTGGGACAGTGAGTCACACGCTGTACTACTGGGACAGTGAGTCACACACTGCACTACTGGGACAGTGAGTCACACACTGCACTACTGAGACAGTGAGTCACATGCTGCACTACTGGGACAGTGAGTCACATGCTGTACTACTGGGGCAGTGAGTCACACACTGCACTATGGGACAGTGAGTGACACACTGCACTATTGGGACAGTGAGTCACATGTTGCATACTGGGACAGTGAGTCACACACTGCACTACTGGGACAGTGAGTCACACACTGCACTACTGGGACAGTGAGTCACACACTGCACTACTGGGACAGTGAGTCACACTCTGCACCACTGGGACAGTGAGTCACACACTGCACTACTGGGGCAGTGAGTCACATGCTGCACTGCTTGGATAATGAGACACAAACTGCACTAATGAGACATTTGGTCACACATAGCACTATGAGACAGTGAGTCACACACTGCACTATGGGACAGTGAGTGACACACTGCACTATTGGGACAGTGAGTTACATGTTGCATACTGGGACAGTGAGTCACACACTGCACTATGGAACAGTGAGCACTACTGGGACAGTGAGTCACACGTTGCATACTGGGACAGTGAGTCACACACTGCACTACTGGGACAGTGAGTCTCACACTGCACTACTGGGACAGTGAGTCACACACTGCACTATTGGGACAGTGAGTTACATGTTGCATACTGGGACAGTGAGTCACACACTGCACTATGGAACAGTGAGCACTACTGGGACAGTGAGTCACACGTTGCATACTGGGACAGTGAGTCACACACTGCACTACTGGGACAGTGAGTCTCACACTGCACTGCTGGGACAGTGAGTCACACACTACAACGGTGGGACAGTGAGTCACATGCTGCAATATTGGGACAGTGAGTCACACGCTGCAATGGAGGGACAGTGAGTCCCACGCTGCACTACTGGTACAGTGATTCACACACTGCACTACTGGGTCAGTGCATCACATACTGCACTACTGGGGCAGTGAGTAACATGATGCGCTATCGGGACAGTGAGTCACAGACTGCACCACTGGGACCGTGAGTCACACGCTGCACTACTGGGTCAGGGAGTCAAATGCTGTGCTACTGGGACAGTGAGGCACATGCTGCGCTATTGGGACAGTGAGTCACACACTGCACTATTGGGACAGTGAGTAACACACTGCACTATTGGGACAGTGATTCACACACTGCAGTATTGGGACAGTGAGTCACACACTGCACTACTGGGACAGTGATTCACACACTGCACTATTGGGACAGTGAGTCACATGCTGCTCTACTGGGACAGTGAGTCACAAACTGCACTATTGGGACAGTGAGTCACACACTGCACTATTGGGACAGTGAGTAACACACTGCACAAGTGGGACGGTTAATTACATGCTGCACTACTGGGACACTGAGGCTCAGGCTGCATTAACAGGGGAGTGAGACACACACTGCACCATTTGGACAAAAGTCACACACTGCACTATTGGGACAGTGAGTCACACGCTGCACTATTGCGAAAGTGAGTCACATGCTGCACTATTGCGACAGTGAGTCACACACTGCACTATTGGGACAGTGAGTAACACACTGCACTACTGGGACTGTGAGTCACACACTGCACTACTGGGACAGTGAGTCACACACTGCACCATTGGGACAGTGAGTCACACAATGCACTACTGGGACAGTGAGTCACACACTGCACTACTGGGACTGTGAGTCACACACTGCAGTACTGGGACTGTGAGTCGCACACTGCACTACTGGGACAGTGAGTCACATGTTGCACGACTGGGACAGTAAGTCACATGTTGCACTATTGGGACAGTGAGTCACACACTGCACTACTGGGACAGTGAGTCTCACACTGCACTACTGGGTCAGTGAGTCGCACACTGCACTACTGGGTCAGTGAGTCGCACACTGCACTACTGGGACAGTGAGTCACATGTTGCACTACTGGGACAGTGAGTCACATGTTGCACTACTGGGACAGTGAGTCTCACACTGCACTACTGGGTCAGTGAGTCGCACACTGCACTACTGGGTCAGTGAGTCGCACACTGCACTACTGGGACAGTGAGTCACATGCTGCACTACTGGGACAGTGAATCTCATGCTGCTCTACTGGGACAGCGAGTCTCACGCTGCGCTTCTGGGACAGTGAGTCACATGCTGCACTACCGAGACAGTGAGTCTCACACTGCGCTACTGGGACAGTGAGTCACATGCTGCACTACCGGGACAGTGAGTCTCACACTGCGCTATTGGGACAGTGAGTCTCACACTGCGCTACTGGGACAGTGAGTCGCATGCTGCAGTACTGGGACAGTGAGTCTCACACTGCGTTACTGGGACAATGAGTCACACGTGGCACTAGTGGGTCAGTGAGTCACACACTGCACTAATGGGACTGTGAGTAGTACGTTCCACTACTGGGACAGTGAGTCGCACACTGCACTAATGGGACAGTGAGTCACAAACTGCACTACCGGGACAGTGAGTCACAAACTGCACTACTGGGACAGTGAGTCACACGCTGCACTACTGGGACAGTGAGTCACACGCTGCACTACTGGGACAGTGAGTCACACACTGCACTACTGGGACAGTGAGTCACACGCTGCACTACTGGGACAGTGAGTCACACGCTGCACTACTGGGACAGTGAGTCACACACTGCACTACTGGGACAGTGAGTCACAAACTGCACTACTGGGACAGTGAGTCACACACTGCACTACTGGGACAGTGAGTCACACACTGCACTACTGAGACAGTGAGTCACATGCTGCACTACTGGGACAGTGAGTCACACGCTGTACTACTGGGACAGTGAGTCACACACTGCACTACTGGGACAGTGAGTCACACACTGCACTACTGAGACAGTGAGTCACATGCTGCACTACTGGGACAGTGAGTCACATGCTGTACTACTGGGGCAGTGAGTCACACACTGCACTATGGGACAGTGAGTGACACACTGCACTATTGGGACAGTGAGTCACATGTTGCATACTGGGACAGTGAGTCACACACTGCACTACTGGGACAGTGAGTCACACACTGCACTACTGGGACAGTGAGTCACACACTGCACTACTGGGACAGTGAGTCACACTCTGCACCACTGGGACAGTGAGTCACACACTGCACTACTGGGGCAGTGAGTCACATGCTGCACTGCTTGGATAATGAGACACAAACTGCACTAATGAGACATTTGGTCACACATAGCACTATGAGACAGTGAGTCACACACTGCACTATGGGACAGTGAGTGACACACTGCACTATTGGGACAGTGAGTTACATGTTGCATACTGGGACAGTGAGTCACACACTGCACTATGGAACAGTGAGCACTACTGGGACAGTGAGTCACACGTTGCATACTGGGACAGTGAGTCACACACTGCACTACTGGGACAGTGAGTCTCACACTGCACTACTGGGACAGTGAGTCACACACTGCAATACTGGGACAGTGAGTCACAGACTGCACTACTGGGACAGTGAGTCACACTCTGCACCACTGGGACAGTGAGTCACATGCTGCACTGCTTGGATAGTGAGACACAAACTGCACTAATGGGACATTCGGTCACACACTGCACTACTGTGACAGTGAGTCACACACTACACTATGAGACAGTGAGTGACACACTGCACTATTGTGACAGTGAGTCACACTCTTCACTACTGGGACAGTGAATCACACAATGCACTACTGGGACAGTGAGTCACATGCTGCACTACTGGGACAGTGAGTCACATGCTGCACTACTGGCACAGTGAGTCACACACTGCATTACTGGGACAGTGAGTCACACACTGCTCTACTGGGACAGTGAGGCTCATGAAGCACTACTGAGACAGTGAGTCACACACTGCACTACTGGGACAGTGAGTCACACGCTGCACTGCTTGGATAGTGAGACACAAACTGCACTAATGGGACATTCGGTCACAAAATGCACTACTGGGACAGTGAGTCACACACTGCACTACTGGGACAGTGAGTCTCACACTGCACTACTGGGACAGTGAGTCACACACTGCACTACTGGGACAGTGAGTCACACGCTGCACTTCTGGGACATTGAGTCACATGCTGCACTACTGGGACAGTGAGTCACACACTGCACTAGTGGGACAGTGAATCACACGCTGCGCTACTGGGACAGTGAGTCTCACACTGCATTTCTGGGACAGTGAGTCACACGCTGCACTACTGGGACATTGAGTCACACACTGCACTACTGGGACAGTGAGTCACACGCTGCACTACTGGGACAGTGAGTCACACGCTGCTCGACTGGGACAGGAAGTCTCATGCTGCATAAAAATCCCAGTTTGGCATAAAAATAAAACAAAAATGGTAACTCAACCGTGGCTAACAAGGGAAATTAGTGATAGCATAAGATCCTAGAAGAGGACATACTCCAGGGACAGTGAGTCACACGCTGCACTACTGGGACAGTGAGTCACACACTGCAATAATGAGACATTGAGTCACACGCTGCACTACAGGGACAGTGAGTCACACACTGCACTACTGGGACAGTGAGTCACACACTGCAATAATGAGACATTGAGTCACACGCTGCACTACTGGGACAGTGAGTCACACGCTGCTCCACAGGGACAGGGAGTCACACGTTGCATAAAAATCCCTAGTTTGGCATAAAAATAAAACAAAAATGGTGACTCAACCATGGCTAACAAGGGAAATTAGGGATAGCATAAGATCCTAGAAGAGGACATATACATTGGCCAGAAATAGCAGTAATCCAGAGGATTGGGGGCAATTTAGGATTCAACAAAGGAGGACAAAGGGATTCATTAAGAAAGCGAAAATAGAATATGAGAGTAAGCTTGAAGCGAACATAAAAACTGACTGTAAAAGCTTTTATAGATATGTGAAGAGAAAAAGATTGGTGAAGTCAAGCGTAGGTCCCTTGCAGTCAGAATCAGGGGAATTTATAAGGAGGAACAAAGAAATGGCTGACCAATTAAATACATATTTTGGTTCTGTATTCTCAAAGGAGGACACAAATAACCTCCCAGAGATGTCGGGGAACATAGGGTCTGATGAAAGAGAGGAACTGAAAGAAATCAGTATTTGTATGAAAATGGTGTTAGGGAAATTGATGGGATTGAAGGCCGATAAATCCCCAGGGCCTGATAATCTACATCCTAGGGTACTTAAGGAAGTGGCCCTAGAAATAGTAGATGCATTGCTGATCATCTTCCAACATTCAATGGAATCTGGAACAGTACCCATGGATTGGAGGGTAGCTAATGTTACCCCACTATTCAAAAAAGGTGGTAGAGATAAAACGGGGAATTACAGATCAGTAAGCCTGACATCGGTAGTGGGGAAAATGCTAGAGTCCATTATAAAAGATGTAATAGCAGAACACTTGGAAAACAGTGACAGGATTGGACAAAGTCAACATGGATTTACAAAAGGGAAATCGTGCTTGACTAATCGACTGGAATTTTTTGAGGATGTAACTGGTAAAATAGATAAGGGAGAAGCAGTGGATGTGGTGTATTTGGACTTTCAGAAGGCTTTCGATAAGGTCCCGCATAAGAGATTTGCGTGTAACTGGTAAAATAGATAAGGGAGAACCAGTGGATGTGGTATATTTGGACTTTCAGAAGTTGGAATAAACTGGTCTTTTTCTGAGTGGCAGGCAGTGACTAGTGGGGTACCGCAGGGATCGGTCCTTGGACCCCAGCTATTCACAATATATATTAATGATCTAGACGACGGAACTAGATGCAATATCTCCAAATTTGCAGTCGATACAAAGCTGGGTGGGCATGTGTGCTGTGAGGAGGATGCCGAGAAACTCCAGGATGATTTGGACAGGTTGGGTGATTGGGCAGAAGAAGCATGGCAGATGCAATATAATGTTGGGGTCGATAGAAATCAACAGGCTGAGACTTTTCTTTAAGCAAAGGCAAAACGTGTCTTACTTTAATCACACTCCACGAGGTCTGAAGGCTCAGCCCCGTGCAGGGGCTATGACGTCATCACGCAACCGACGTTATGACGTCATCATGCTACCGACGCTCTTAAAGGGACCCTGCACCTATAACCCAACCCAGAACGTACACATCACAACATTGCTATACATAGTGAATTGTGTTTATAGGTACATATAACAGCATTGGCTATACATTGTGTTATTGTCCCTATGTGGTCTCCGCCGCAATAACATGGATAAATGCGAGGTTATACACTTTGGTGGAAAAAAAAAGGCAGATTATTATCTGAATGGCAGTAGATTGGGAGAATGGGAAGTGCAAAGAGACCTGGGTGTCCTTGTGCACCAATCGTTGAAGGTAAGCATGCAGGTGCAGCAGGCGGTTAAGAAGGCAAATGGTATGTTGGCCTTCGTAGTGAGAGGGTTTGAGTACAGGAACAAGGATGTCTTGCTGCAGTTGTACAGGGCCTTGGTGAGATCACATCTTGAGTATTGTGTGCAGTTTTGGTCGCCTTATCTGAGGAAGGATGTTCTTGCCATGGAAGGAGTTCAGCGAAGATTCACCAGGCTGATAACTGGGATGGCAGGAATGACGATTGGTCGATTGGGCTTGTACTCGCTGGAGTTTAGAAGAATGAGAGGGGATCTCATTGAAAGTTACAAAATTCTGACAGGACTGGACAGACTAGATGCAGGAAGGATGTTCCCGATGGTCGGGAAGTCCAGAACCAGGGGTCACAGTCTAAGGATAAAGGGTATGCCATTTAGGACAGAAATGAGGAGGAATTTCTTCACCCAGAGAGTGGTGAACCTGTGGAATTCTCTACCACAGAAGGCAGTAGAAGCCAATTCATTAAAAATATTCAAGAAGGAGTTGGATATATTTCTTAAGGCTAAAGGGATCAAGGGGTATGGGGAGAAAGCAGGGACCGGGTACTGAATTTGGATGATCAGCCATGATCACATTGAATGGCGGAGTAGGCTCGAGGGGCCGAATGGCCTTCTCCTGCTCCTATCTTCTATGTTTCTATGTAAAGTTAAGGCACATGGGATTGGGGGCAAGGTATTGACTTGGATAGAGAACTGGTTGGCAGACAGAAAGCAAAGAATTGGAATAAACGGGTGTTTTTCCAAGTGGCAGGCAGTGACTAGTGGGATACCTCAGGGATCGGTCCTTGGACCCCAGCTATTCACAATATATATTAATGATCTAGACAAGGGAACTAGATGTAATATCTTCAAATTTGCAGATGACACAAAGCTGGGTGGGCGTGTGTGCTGTGAGGAGGATGCCGAGAAACTACAGGATGATTTGGACAGGTTGGGTGATTGGGCAGAAGCATGGCAGATGCAATATAATGTGGATAAATGCGAGGTTATCCACTTTGGTGTCAAAAACAGGAAGGCAGATTATTATCTGAATGGCAATAGATTGGGAGAAGGGGAAGTGCCATGAGACCTGGGTGAACTTGTGCACCAGTCGCTGAAGGTAAGCATGCAGGTGCAGCAGGCGGTTAAGAAGGCAAATGGTATGTTGGCCTTCGTAGCGAGAGGGTTTGAGTGCAGGAACAAGGATGTCTTCCTGCAGTTGTACAGGGCCTTGGTGAGACCACATCTTGAGTATTGTGTGCAGTTTTGGTCGCCTTATCTGAGGAAGGATGTTATTGCCATGGAAGGAGTTCAGCGAAGATTCACCAGGCTGGAAGCTGAGATGGCAGGAATGACGTATGAGGAGAGATTGGGTCGATTGGGCTTGTACTCGCTGGAGTTTAGAAGAATGAGAGGGGATCTCATTGAAACTTATAAAATTCTGACAGGACTGGACAGAGAAGATGCAGGAAGGATGTTCCCAATGGTCGGGGAGTCCAGAACCAGGGGTCACAGTCTAAGGATAAGGAGTAGCCCATTTAGGACAGAAATGAGGAGAAATTTCTTCACACAGAGAGTGGTGAACCTGTGGAATTCTCTACCACAGAAGTCAATACAGGCCAATACATTAAATATATTCAAGAAGGAGTTGGAAATATTTCTTAAGGCTAAAGGGATCGAAGGGTGTGGGGAGAAAGGAGGGACCGGGTACTGAAATTGGATGATGAGCCATGAACATATTGAATGGCAGAGCAGGCGCGAGGGGCCGAATGGCCTACTCCTGCTCCAATCTTCTATGTTTCTATGACAGTGAGTCACATGCTGCACTACTGGGACAGTGAGTCTCACACTGCACTACTGGGACTGTGAGCCACACACTGCACTACTGGGTCAGTGAGTCACACATTGCACGACTGGGACAGTGAGTCACATGCTGCACTACTGGGACAGTGATTCACACACTGCACTACTGGGACAGTGAGTCACACACTGCACTACTGGGACAGTGAGTCACATGCTGCACTACGGGGACAGTGAGTCACACACTGCACTACTGGGACAGTGAGTCACACACTGCACTACTGGGACAGTGAGTCACATGCTGCACTACTGGGACAGTGAGTCACACACTGCACTACTGGGACAGTGAGTCACACACTGCACTACTGGGACAGTGAGTCACATGCTGCACTACTGGGACAGTGAGTCACACACTGCATTACTGGGGCAGTGAGTCACACACTGCACTACTGGGACAGTGAGTCACACGCTGCTATAATGAGACATTGAATCACACCCTGCACTAAAGGGACAGTGAGTCACACGCTGCACTATTGGGACAGTGAGTCACACACTGCTATAATGAGACATTGAATCACACGCTGCACTAAAGGGACAGTGAGTCACACACTGCACAACTGGGACAGTGAGTCACACACTGCATTACTGGGGCAGTGATTCACACACTGCACTACTGGGACAGTGAGTCACACGCTGCTATAATGAGACATTGAATCACACACTGCACTACTGGGACAGTGAGTCACACGCTGCACTATTGGGACAGTGAGACACACACTGCACTGCTGGGACAGTGAGTCACACACTACAACGGTGGGACAGTGAGTCACATGCTGCAATACTGGGACAGTGAGTCACACGCTGCAATGGAGGGACAGTGAGTCCCACGCTGCACTACTTGTACAGTGATTCACACACTGCACTACTGGGTCAGTGCGTCACATACTGCACTACTGGGGCAGTGAGTAACATGATGCGCTATCGGGACAGTGAGTCACAGACTGCACCACTGGGACCGTGAGTCACACGCTGCACTACTGGGTCAGGGAGTCAAATGCTGTGCTACTGGGACAGTGAGGCACATGCTGCGCTATTGGGACAGTGAGTCACACACTGCACTATTGGGACAGTGAGTAACACACTGCACTATTGGGACAGTGATTCACACACTGCACTATTGGGACAGTGAGTCACACACTGCACTACTGGGACAGTGATTCACACACTGCACTATTGGGACAGTGAGTCACACACTGCACTACTGGGACAGTGATTCACACACTGCACTATTGGGACAGTGAGTCACACACTGCACTATTGGGACAGTGAGTCACACGCTGCTCTACTGGGACAGTGAGTCACAAACTGCACTATTGGGACAGTGAGTCACACACTGCACTATTGGGACAGTGAGTAACACACTGCACAAGTGGGACGGTTAATTACATGCTGCACTACTGGGACACTGAGGCTCAGGCTGCATTAACAGGGGAGTGAGACACACACTGCACCATTTGGACAAAAGTCACACACTGCACTATTGGGACAGTGAGTCACACACTGCACTATTGGGACAGTGAGTCACACACTGCACTATTGGGACAGTGAGTCACACGCTGCACTATTGTGAAAGTGAGTCACATGCTGCTCTATTGCGACAGTGAGTCACACACTGCACTATTGGGACAGTGAGTAACACACTGCACTACTGGGACTGTGAGTCACACACTGCACTACTGGGACAGTGAGTCACACACTGCACCATTGGGACAGTGAGTCACACAATGCACTACTGGGACAGTGAGTCACACACTGCACTACTGGGACTGTGAGTCACACACTGCAGTACTGGGACTGTGAGTTGCACACTGCACTACTGGGACAGTGAGTCACATGTTGCACTACTGGGACAGTAAGTCACATGTTGCACTATTGGGACAGTGAGTCACACACTGCACTACTGGGACAGTGAGTCTCACACTGCACTACTGGGTCAGTGAGTCGCACACTGCACTACTGGGTCAGTGAGTCGCACACTGCACTACTGGGTCAGTGAGTCGCACACTGCACTACTGGGACAGTGAGTCACATGTTGCACTACTGGGACAGTGAGTCACATGTTGCACTACTGGGACAGTGAGTCTCACACTGCACTACTGGGTCAGTGAGTCGCACACTGCACTACTGGGTCAGTGAGTCGCACACTGCACTACTGGGACAGTGAGTCACATGTTGCACTACTGGGACAGTGAGTCACATGCTGCTCTACTGGGACAGCGAGTCTCACGCTGCGCTTCTGGGACAGTGAGTCACATGCTGCACTACCGAGACAGTGAGTCTCACACTGCGCTACTGGGACAGTGAGTCACATGCTGCTCTACTGGGACAGCGAGTCTCACACTGCGCTACTGGGACAGTGAGTCACATGCTGCACTACCGGGACAGTGAGTCTCACACTGCGCTACTGGGACAGTGAGTCTCACACTGCGCTACTGGGACAGTGAGTCGCATGCTGCAGTACTGGGACAGTGAGTCTCACACTGCGCTACTGGGACAGTGAGTCACATGCTGCTCTACTGGGACAGCGAGTCTCACACTGCGCTACTGGGACAGTGAGTCACATGCTGCACTACCGGGACAGTGAGTCTCACACTGCGCTACTGGGACAGTGAGTCTCACACTGCGCTACTGGGACAGTGAGTCGCATGCTGCAGTACTGGGTCAGTGAGTCACACACTGCACTAATGGGACTGTGAGTAGTACGTTCCACTACTGGGACAGTGAGTCGCACACTGCACTAATGGGACTGTGAGTAGTACGTTGCACTACTGGGACAGTGAGTCACAAACTGCACTACTGGGACAGTGAGTCACACGCTGCACTACTGGGACAGTGAGTCACACGCTGCACTACTGGGACAGTGAGTCACACGCTGCACTACTGGGACAGTGAGTCACACACTACACTATGAGACAGTGAGTGACACACTGCACTATTGTGACAGTGAGTCACACTCTTCACTACTGGGACAGTGAGTCACATGCTGCACTACTGGGACAGTGAGTCACATGCTGCACTACTGGCACAGTGAGTCACACACTGCATTACTGGGACAGTGAGTCACACACTGCTCTACTGGGACAGTGAGGCTCATGAAGCACTACTGGGACAGTGAATCACACACTGCACTACTGAGACAGTGAGTCACACGCTGCACTACTGCGACAGTGAGTCACACGCTGCACTGCTTGGATAGTGAGACACAAACTGCACTAATGGGACATTCGGTCACAAAATGCACTACTGGGACAGTGAGTCACACACTGCACTACTGGGACAGTGAGTCTCACACTGCACTACTGGGACTGTGAGCCACACACTGCACTACTGGGTCAGTGAGTCACACATTGCATGACTGGGACAGTGAGTCACATGCTGCACTACTGGGACAGTGATTCACACACTGCACTAATGGGACAGTGAGTCACACACTGCACTACTGGGACAGTGAGTCACATGCTGCACTACTGGGACAGTGAGTCACACACTGCACTGCTGGGACAGTGAGTCACACACTGCACTACTGGGACAGTGAGTCACATGCTGCACTACTGGGACAGTGAGTCACACACTGCACTACTGGGACAGTGAGTCACACACTGCACTACTGGGACAGTGAGTCACATGCTGCACTACTGGGACAGTGAGTCACACACTGCATTACTGGGGCAGTGAGTCACACACTGCACTACTGGGACAGTGAGTCACACGCTGCTATAATGAGACATTGAACACACTGCACTATTGGGACAGTGATTCACACACTGCACTATTGGGACAGTGAGTCACACACTGCACTACTGGGACAGTGATTCACACACTGCACTATTGGGACAGTGAGTCACATGCTGCTCTACTGGGACAGTGAGTCACAAACTGCACTATTGGGACAGTGAGTCACACACTGCACTACTGGGACAGTGAGTCACATGCTGCTCTACTGGGACAGTGAGTCACAAACTGCACTATTGGGACAGTGAGTCACACACTGCACTATTGGGACAGTGAGTCACACGCTGCACTATTGTGAAAGTGAGTCACATGCTGCGCTATTGGGACAGTGAGTCACATGCTGCTCTACTGGGACAGTGAGTTACAAACTGCACTATTGGGACAGTGAGTCACACACTGCACTATTGGGACAGTGAGTCACACGCTGCACTATTGTGAAAGTGAGTCACATGCTGCGCTATTGGGACAGTGAGTCACACACTGCACTATTGGGACAGTGAGTAACACACTGCACTATTGGGACAGTGATTCACACACTGCACTATTGGGACAGTGAGTCACACACTGCACTACTGGGACAGTGATTCACACACTGCACTATTGGGACAGTGAGTCACATGCTGCTCTACTGGGACAGTGAGTCACAAACTGCACTATTGGGACAGTGAGTCACACACTGCACTATTGGGACTGTGAGTAACACACTGCACAAGTGGGACAGTTAATTACATGCTGCACTACTGGGACACTGAGGCTCAGGCTGCATTAACAGGGGAGTGAGACACACACTGCACCATTTGGACAAAAGTCACACACTGCACTATTGGGACAGTGAGTAACACACTGCACAAGTGGGACAGTTAATTATATGCTGCACTACTGGGACACTGAGGCTCAGGCTGCATTAACAGGGGAGTGAGACACACACTGCACCATTTGGACAAAAGTCACACACTGCACGATTTGGACAGTGAGTCACACAATACACTATTGGGACAGTGAGTCACACACTGCAATACTGGGACAGTGAGTCACATGCTGCACTACTGGGACAGTGAGTCACACACTGCACTACTGGGACAGTGAATCACACACTGCACTATTGAGACTTGAGTCACATGCTGTGCAAACAGGATAGTGAGTCACACACTGCGCTACTGGGACAGTGGGTCACACTCTGCACTATTGAGACTGTGAGTAACATGCTGCACTAATTGGACAGTGAATTACACACTGCACTGCTGGGGCAGTGAATCACATGCTGCACTATTGGGAGAGTGAGGCACACACTGCAATACTGGGACAGTAAGTCACTCTCTGCACTACTGGGACAGTGACTCACACGCTGCAATACTGAGACACTGAGTCACAGACTGCACTACTCTGACAGTGAGGCACACACTGCAATACTGGGACAGATAGTCACATGCTGGTCTACTGTGACAGACAGTGAAACGCTGCACTACTGGGACAGTGCGGCGCACTGTGCACTACTGGGACAGTGAGGCACACACTGCACTACTGGGACAGTGAGGCACACTGCAATACTGGGACAGTGAGTCACATGCTGCACTACTGGGACAGTGATGCACACACTGCAATGCTGGGACAGTGAGACCCACGCTGCACTATTGGGACAGTGAGTCACACACTACTCTATTGGGACACTGAGTAACACACTGCACTTCTGGGACAGTGAGTCACACACTGCACTACTGGAACACTGAGTCACAAACTGCACTACTCGGACAGTGAGTCACACACTGCACGAATGGCACATTGACTCACACACTGCACTGCTGGGTCAGTGAGTCACACACTGCACTGCTGGGACAGTGAGGCACACACTGCAATCCTGAGACAGTGAGTCACTCTCTGCACTACTGCGACAGTGACTCACACGCTGCAATACTGAGACAGTGAGCCACACACTGCACTACTGTGGCAGTGAGTCACACACTGCACTACTGGGACAGTGAGTCACTTGCTGCAATGGTGGGACAGTGAGTCACACACTGCACTACTGGGACAGTGAGTCACACTCTGCACTACTGGGACAGTGAGTCACACACTGCACTATAGGGACAGTGAGTCACACGCTGCATTATTGGGACAGTGAGTCACACACTGCACTATTGGGACAGTGAGTAACACACTGCACTAGTGGGATGGTTAATTACATGCTGCACTACTGGGACACGGAGGCTCAGGCTGCATTAACAGGGGAGTGAGACACACACTGCACCATTGGGACAGTGAGTCACACAATGCACTACTGGGACAGTGAGTCACACACTGCACTATTGGGACAGTGAGGCACACACTGCAATACTGGGACAGTGAGTCACATGCTGCACTACTGAGACAGTGAGTCACACACTGCACTATTGGGACAGTGAGTCACACACTGCACTATTGGGACAGTGAGTCACACACTGCACTACTGGGACAGTGAGTCACACACTGCACTATTGGGACAGTGAGTCACACACTGCACTACTGGGACAGTGCGTCACATGCTGCACTACTGGGCCAGTGAGGCACACACTGCACTACTGGGACAGTGAGTTACACATTGCACTACTGGGACAGTGAGTCACACACTGCACTACTGGGACATTGAGACACAAGCTGCACTACTGGGACAGTGACTCACACACTGCACTACTGTGACTATGAATAACATGCTGTGCAAACAGGATAGTGAGTCACACAATGCACTACTGGGACAGTGAGTCGCACTCTGCACTATTGAGACTGTGAGTAACATGCTGCACTAATGGGATAGTGAATTACACACTGCACTGCTGGGACAGTGAATCACATGCTGCACTATTGGGACAGTGAGGCACACACTGCAATACTGGGACAGTGAGTCACTCTCTCCACTACTGGGACAGTGACTCACACACTGCAATACTGAGACACTGAGTCACAGTCTGCACTACTCTGACAGTGAGGCACACACTGCAATACTGGGACAGATAGTCACATGCTGGTCTACTGTGACAGACAGTGAAACGCTGCACTACTGGGACAGTGAGGCACACTGTGCACTACTGGGACAGTGAGGCACACTGCAATACTGGGACAGTGAGTCACACACTGCACTATTGGGACAGTGAGTCACACACTACTTTATTGGGACAGTCAGTCACACACTGCAATACTGGGACAGTGAGTCACACACTGCACTACTGGAACACTGAGTCACACACTGCACTTCTGGGACAGTGAGTCACACACTGCACTTCTGGGACAGTGAATCACACACTGCACTACTGGAACAATGAGTCACACACTGCACTACTCGGACAGTGAATCACACACTGCAATACTGAGACAGTGAGTCACTCTCTGCACTACTGCGACAGTAACTCACACACTGCACCATTGGGACAGTGAGTCACACGCTGCAATACTGAGACAGTGAGTCACACACTGCACTACTGGGACAATGATTCACACACTGCACTATTGGGTCAGTGAGTCACACACTGCAATACAGGGACAGTGAGTCACACACTGCACTATTGGGACAGTGAGTCACACACTGCACTATTGGGACAGTGAGTCACACACTGCACTATTGGGACAGTGAGTCACACACTGCACTATTGTGACAGTGAGTCACCCACTGCACTATTGCGACAGTGAGTCACACACTGCAATACAGGGACAGTGAGTCACACACTGCACTACTGGGACAGTGAGTCACACACTGCACTACTGGGACAGTGAGTCACACACTGCACTACTGGGACAGTGAGTCACATGCTGCTCTACTGGGACAGTGAGTCACACACTGCACTACTGGGACAGTGATTCACACACTGCACTATTGGGACAGTGCGTCACACACTGCACTATTGGGACAGTGAGTCACACACTGCACCATTGGGACAGTGAGTAACACACTGCACAAGTGGGACGGTTAATTACATGCTGCACTACTGGGACACTGAGGCTCAGGCTGCATTAACAGGGGAGTGAGACACACACTGCACCATTTGGACAAAAGTCACACACTGCACTATTGGGACAGTGAGTCACACACTGCAATATTGGGACAGTGAGTCACACACTGCACTATTGGGACAGTGAGTCACACAGTGCAATACTGCGGCAGTGAGTCACATGCTACACTACTGGGACAGTGAGTCACACACTGCACTACTGGGACAGTGATTCACACACTGCACTATTGAGACTATGAGTAACATGCTGTGCTAACAGGATAGTGAGTCACACACTGCACTACTGGGACAGTGAGTCACACTCTGCACTATTGAGACTGTGAGTAATATGCTGCACTAATGGGAGAGTGAATTACACACTGCAATACTGGGACAGTGACTCACACGCTGCAATACTGGGACAGATAGTCACACGCTGGTCTACTGTGACAGAGAATCAAACACTGCACTACTGAGACACTGTGTCACAGACTGCACTACTCTGACAGTGAGGCACACACTGCAATACTGGAATAGATAGTCACACGCTGGTCTACTGTGACAGACAGTCAAACGCTGCACTATTGGGACAGTGAGGCACACACTGTAATACTGGGACAGTGAGACACATACTGCATTACTGAGACAGTGAGTCTCACACTGCTCTAGCGGGATATTGAACCTCACGCTGCACTACTGGGACAGTGAGTCACACACTGCAATACTGGGACAGTGAGTCACACACTGCACTACTGGGACAGTGAGTCACACACTGCACTACTGGACAGTGATTCACTTGCAGCAATGATGTGAAAGTGAGTCACACACTGCACTATTGGGACAGTGAGTCACACACTGCAATACTGGGACAGTGAGTCACATAATGCACTACTGGACAGTGAGTCACACACTGCACTACTGAGACAGTGATTCACTTGCAGCAATGATGTGAAAGTGAGTCACACACTGCACTATTGGGACAGTGAGTCACACACTGCAATACTGGGACAGTGAGTCACATATTGCACTACTGGGACAGTGAGTCACATGCTGCGCTACTGGGACAGTGAGGCACACACTGCCCTACTGGGTCAGTGATTCACATGCTGCAATGATGTGACAGTGAGTCACAGGCTGCACTATTGGGACAGTGAGGCTCACGCTGCACTACTGGGACAGTGAGTCACATAATGCACTACTGGGACAGTGAGTCACACACTGCACTACTGGGACAGTGAGGCACACACTGCACTACTGGGTCAGTGAGTCACCCACTGCATTATCAGGACAGAGAGTCACACACTGCAATACTGGGACCGTGAGTCACACACTGCATTACTGGGACAGTGAGACACACACTGCACTACTGTGACAGTGAGTCACACACTGCAATACTGGGACAGTGAGTCACACCCTGCAATACTGGGACAGTGAGTCACACACTGCACTACTGGATCAGTGAGTTACACACTTTATTATTGGGACCGTGAGTCACACGCTGCAATACTGGGACAGTGAGTCACAGGCTGCACTATTGTTACAGTGAGTTACCCGCTGCTTTCCTGGGACAGTGAGTCGCACACTGCACTATTGGGACAGTGGGTCACACGCTGCACTACTGGGACAGTGAACCACATGCTGCACTACTGGGACAGTGAATCACATGCTGCAATAATGGGAAAGTGAGTCACACGCTGCAATGTTGGGACACTGAGTCACACGCTGCACTACTGGGACAGTGAGTCACACGCTGCAATACTGGCACAGTAAGTCACCCACTGCACTACTGGGACAGTGAGTCACCACTGCACTACTGGGACAGTGCGCCACTTACTGCAATACTGTGACAGTGAGTCACACATTGCACGACTGGGACAGTGAGTCACATGCTGCACTACTGGGACAGTGATTCACACACTGCACTACTGGGACAGTGAGTCACACACTGCACTACTGGGACAGTGAGTCACATGCTGCACTACTGGGACAGTGAGTCACACACTGCACTACTGGGACCGTGAGTCACATACTGAACCACTGGGACAGTGAGTCACACACTGCACTCCTGGGACCGTGAGTCACACGCTGCACTACTGGGACAGTGAATCACACGCTGCACTACTGGGACAGTGAATTTACACGCTGTGTTATTGGGACAGTGAGTCACACACTGCACTACGGGGACAGTGAATCACACGCTGCACTAGTGGACAGTGAGTCACACACTGCACTACTGGGACAGTGAGTCACACACTGCACTACTGGGACAGTGCGACACACACTGCCCTACTGGGACAGTGAGGATCACACTGCAATACTGGGTCAGTGCGTCACACACTGCACTACCGGAACAGTGAGTCACACACTGCACTACTAGGTCAGTGCGGCACACACTGCACTACTGGAACAGTGAGTCACACGCTGCACTACTGGGACAGTGAGTCACACATTGCACTACTGTGACAGAGAGTCACACGCCGCACTACGGGAAATTGAGGCAAATGCTGCACTACTGGGACAGTGAGTCACACACTGTACTATTGGGACAGTGAGTCACACACTGCACTACTGGGACAGTGAGTCACATAATGCACTACTGGGACAGTGAGTCACACACTGCACTACTGGGACAGTGAGTCACACACTGCACTACTGGGACAGTGAGTCACATGCTGCAATGATGTGACAGTGAGTCACAAACTGCATTACTGGGACAGTGAGTCACACACTGCAGTACTGGGACAGTGAGTCACACACTTCGCTACTGGGACAGTGAGTCATACACTGCACTACTGGGACATTGAGTCACACACTGCAGTACTGGGACAGTGAGTCACACACTGCACTATTGTTACAGTGAGTCACAGGCTGCTTTCCTGTGTCAGTGAGTCGCACACTGCACTATTGGGACAGGGGGTCACACGCTGCACTACTGGTACAGTAAGTCACACACTGCACCACTGAGACAGTGAACCACATGCTGCACTACTGGGACAGTGAATCACATGCTGCAATAATGAGAAAGTGAGTCACACGCTGCAATGTTGGGACACTGAGTCACACGCTGCACTACTGGGACAGTGAGTCACACACTGCACTCCTGGGACAGTGAGTCACACACTGCACTACTGGGACAGTGAGTCACACACTGCACTACTGGGACAGTGAGTCACACACTGCACTACTGGGACAGTGAGTCACACACTGCACTCCTGGGACAGTGAGTCACACACTGCACTACTGGGACAGTGAGTCACACAGTGCACTACTGGGACAGTAAAACCTATGCTGCACTAGTGGGACAGTAAGTCGCACGCTGCAATACTGGCACAGTAAGTCACCCACTGCACTACTGGGACAGTGAGTCACCACTGCACTACTGGGACAGTGTGCCACTCACTGCACTACTGGGACAGTGAGTCACATAATTCACTACTGGGACATTGAGACACACGCTGCACTACTGGGACACTGAGCCTCACACTGCACTACTGGAACAGTGCATCACACACTGCACTACTGGGACCGTGAGTCACATACTGAACCACTGTGACAGTGAGTCATACACTGCACTCCTGGGACAGTGAGTCACACGCTGCACTACTGGGACAGTGAATCACACGCTGCACTACTGGGACAGTGAATTCACACGCTGTGTTATTGGGACAGTGAGTCACACACTGCTCTACGGGGACAGTGAATCACACGCTGCACTACTGGGACAGTGAGTCACACACTGCACTACTGGGACAGTGCGACACACACTGCCCTACTGGGACAGTGAGGATCACACTGCAATACTGGGTTAATGCATCACACACTGCACTACCGGAACAGTGAGTCACACACTGCACTACTAGGTCAGTGCATCACACACTGCACTACTGGGACAGTGAGTCACACACTGCACTACTGGGACAGTGAGTCACACACTGCACTACTGGGACAGTGAGTCACACGCTGCACTACTGGGACAGTGAGTCACACATTGCACTACTGTGACAGAGAGTCACACGCCGCACTACGGGAAATTGAGGCAAATGCTGCACTACTGGGACAGTGAGTCACACACTGTACTATTGGGACAGTGAGTCACACACTGCACTACTGGGACAGTGAGTCACATAATGCACTACTGGGACAGTGAGTCACACACTGCACTACTGGGACAGTGAGTCACACACTGCACTACTGGGACAGTGAGTCACATGCTGCAATGATGTGACAGTGAGTCACAAACTGCCTTTCCGGGGCAGTGAGTCACACACTGCAGTACTGGGACAGTGAGTCACACACTGCACTACTGCGACAGTGAGTCATACACTGCACTACTGGGACAGTGATTCACACACTGCAGTACTGGGACAGTGAGTCACACACTGCACTACTGGGACAGTGAGTCACACACTGCAATACTGGAACAGTGAGTCACATGCTGCACTATTGGGATAGTGAGTCACACACTGCACTACTGGGACAGTGAGTCACACACTGCACTATTGGGATAGTGAGTCACACACTGCACTACTGGGACAGTGAGTCACACACTGCATTACTGCGACAGTGATTCACATGCTGCACTATTGGGACAGTGAGTCACACACTGCACTACTGGGTCAGTGAGTCACACACTGCACTATTGGGACAGTGAGTCACACACTGCACTACTGGGTCAGTGAGTCACACACTGCATTAGTGCGACAGTGAGTCACACACGGTAGCTGGATTTCCCCACAGTGATGTCGTC
Source organism: Somniosus microcephalus (assembly GCF_052327205.1). Classification (NCBI taxonomy): domain Eukaryota; kingdom Metazoa; phylum Chordata; class Chondrichthyes; order Squaliformes; family Somniosidae; genus Somniosus; species Somniosus microcephalus. Next base: position 6,248,287 of record NC_141017.1, on the reverse strand, counting down.
CCCCAATGCAGGGAATCATTGTCTGTCCACATGGATTCACTCATGTGTTTATCAATAATTCCCCTGGGATACTCACATCGGAAGGTTATTGCTCCGTCAACGTGCAAATGGTGTGTGACTCCGATCAGACGATCGAGCACCTGAATGCACACTGCCCAGGGGAATGAAGCCATTCTAAGGCAGCAGAGGGAAGGATCTGGTTTTGAGCCCCAGGGATATGGACTGTTCAGTGATTATAACATAAATTAAACAGGAATTAGTAAAGTGTTTGAACAGGAATATAATAGGGTTTGGGGAAAGGGCAGGAATATATGTTTAATGTAGCTAGATCCAGTTAAAGAGCTAGTATCAGCACAGGAGTGCGGGCCGAATGGCCTCTGTCCTTATGGTTCTACATCATCACTGAGCACGCTGACAAATTATCAGCTGTTGGTGAGTTTGAAAATATAATAAACTCCTACCTGTTCCTCAGCACTGTTAATGACAACAAGATTGGCATCCATTGATACACAGGATTCCTGGGCATCTGCCCAGTTTTTCATGTTTAATGAAATGTAATAACAGTTTGGCTGGAACCGGCTCCAGTGGTCAGGACAATGGAAATGAGTCAGATCTGTGAAGACATTTAAATAAATGTTAGAAACAGCTGGGGCATTACAGCACCTCACAATCTCCTCATTTACCGAGGTTTTACCCAGCATTGTAAAACTTCTGGTTACAGACCATCGAGTATCCGCCCCAGGGCATGTCCAACTCAGAGGCTCACACTTCAGAGCCGAGTAATTGGATCTCGCCTGAATCAGACGCGATCTCGGTGCAGCGCACACTGCGCGACTAAAGTGGCCCATGGCAGGACCACAGGAAATTGATCCTCCGGCCCCAATGGTTTATTACTGGCGAGCTGCAGGCCCCAGTCATGGTCCCAGAGGCAGCTCGCTGATCCCAGGCCCCAGAGGGAGCTCCCCAGACCCAGGCCCCAGAGGGAGCTCCCCAAACCCAGGCCCAAGAGGCAGCTCCACAGACCCAGGCCCCAGAGGCAGCTCCACAGACCCAGCCCCCAGAGGCAGCTCCCCAGACACAGGCCCCAGAGGCAGCTCCCCAGACCCAGGCCCCAGAGGCAGCTCCACAGACCCAGGCCCCAGAGGCAGCTCCACAGACCCAGGCCCCAGAGGCAGCTCCCCAGACCCAGAGGCAGCTCCCCAAACCCAGGCCCCAAAGGCAGCTCCCCAGTCCCAAAATCCAAGACAGTCAATTACCGCCCCATCAGTCTACTCTGAATCATCAGCCAAGTGATGGAAGGTGTCATCGACAGTGCTATCAAGCAGCACTTACTCACCAATAGCCTGCTCACTGATGCCCTGTTTGGGTTCCGCCAAGACCACTCTGCTCCTGGCCTCATTACAGCCTTGGTCCAAACATGGACAAAGGAGCTGAATTCCACAGGTGAGGTGAGAGTGACTGTCCTTGACATCAATGCAGCATTTGACTGGGTGTGCCATCAAGGAACCCTAGTAAAACTGAAGTCAATGGGAATCGGGGGGAAAACTCTCCACTAGCTGAAGTCATACCTAGCACAAAGCAAGATCTTTGTGGTGGTTGGAGGTCAATCATCACAGCCCCAGGACATCGCTGCAGGAGTTCCTCAGGGGAGTGTCCTAGGCCCAACCATAGAGTCATAGGGCTAAAAATTGAGTAGTGCCCCAGAAAAATTAGCGCCCCCGCACTGGAACTTGAGTGGTTGCGCCCCAAGGGGGAAGCGGGGCGCTACTGGAAGCGCCCTGCATCCCTCTTGGGGCGCTGCGAGTCAATATTGCAGCGTTATGTGCCGCAGCGCCACACGCGCCGCGGTATTGCAGGCCTTCCTCCCCTTCTTAAAGGGGAGGGGCCTTGTGCAGCGCGACCTGGGGCCCAGCTGGGCGGCAGGGGGGGGTTCGTTTCAGGAGGTCTGGAATGGGAGCGCAGGCAGGTGCTGGCAGCTGGCCAGCAACAAAAATGGCCGCCCGCAACTCGCCTTTAAATTGCGCCTCCCCGGCCGCAGGTACGCCCCCCTGACCCCGTCGGACATAGCGCCCGGCGGTAAGTCAGGGGATGCTCCCGAAGATCGTGGCCGGGGCGTGAGCGGGGCGCTTTGCATGCCAATGATGTCATCACCAGCGGCGCAGCGCCGCAGGGTGCTACCGGTTATCGCCACCACTAACCTCCCGCTGAGTTTTGCGGGAGGCGTGGGAAGTGCCGCGCCCAGGCACTAGTTGGTTTGCATCCCATTAGCGCCCTCTTAAGGCGCTAATGGGAGGCGCAACCATCTGAATTTTTCCCCCTATAGAGTCATAAAGTCATAACGTCAGCAAAGGAGGCCATTGAGCCCATCGAGTCTATGCCGGCTCTCTGTAGAGCAATCCAGTCAGTCCCATTCCCACGCTCTATCCACGGAGCCCTGCAAGTTTATTTCCCTCAATTGCCGATCCAGTCTCCCCTTGAAAACATTGAATGTCTCCGCTTCCACCACTTCCGTCGGCAGCGAATTCCAGGTCCGCACCACTCGCTGCGTAAAAAAGTTTTTCCTCAAATCCCCCCCTGTATCTCTTGCACAAAACCTTAAATCTGTGTCCCCTAGTCCTTGTACCATCAACTAGTGGGAACAGCCTTTCCCCGTCTAGCCTATCCAAACCCGTCATAATCTTGTACACATCTATCAAATAACCCCTCAACCTCCTTTGCTCTACTGAAAACAAATCCAACTTCTCCAAACTGTCCTTGTAGTTAAGATACCTCATCCCCGGAACCATTCTGGTAAATCTCTTCTGCACCCTCTCAAGGGCCTTCACATCCTTCCTAAAGTGTAGTGACCAGAACTTAGAAACATAGAAACATAGAAGATAGGAGCAGGAGTAGGCCATTCGGCCCTTCGAGCCTGCTCCACCATTCAATGAGATCATGGCTGATCATCCAAATTCAGTACCCTGTCCCTGCCTTCTCCCCATATCCCTTGATCCCTTTAGCCTTAAGAAATATATCCAACTCGTTTTTGAATATATTTAATGAACTGGCCTCCACCGCCCTCTGTGGCAGAGAATTCCACAGGTTCACCAGTCTCTGGGTGAAGAAATTCCTCCTCATTTCAGTCCTAAATGGCTTACCCCTTATCCTTAGACTATGACCCCTGGTTCTGGACTCCCCGGCCATCATAAACATCCTTCCTGCATCTAGTCTGTCCAGGCCTGACAGAATTTTATAGGTTTCGATGAGATCCCCTCTCAATCTTCTAAACTCCAGTGAGTATAATCCCAATCGACACAATCTCTCCTCATACGTCATTCCTGCCATCCCAGGTATCAGCCTGGTGAATCTTCGCTGCACTCCTTCCATGGCAAGGACGTCCTTCCTCAGGTAAGGCGACCAAAACTGCACACAATACTCAAGGTGCGGTCTCACCAAGGCCCTGTACAACTGTAGCAAGACATCCTTGTTCCTGTACTCGAACCCTCTTGCTACGAAGGCCAACATACCATTTGCCTTCTTAACCGCCTGCTGCACCTGCATGCTTACCTTCAGCGACTGGTGCACAAGAACACCCAGGTCTCTTTGCACTTCCACTTCTCCCAATCTATTGCCATTCAAATAATAATCTGCCTTCCTGTTTTTGCCACCAAAGTGGATAACCTCACATTTATCCACATTACAGTGCATTTGCCATGTTTCTGCCCAATCACCCAATCTGTCCAAATCGTACTGGAGTTTCACGACATCCTCCTCACAGCTTACCCTCCCACCCAGCTTTGTGTCGTCTGCAAATTTGGAGATATTACATCCAATTCCCTCGTCCAGATCATTAATATATATTGTGAACAGCTGGGGTCCTAGGACCGATCCTTGCGGTACCCCACTAGTCACTGCCTGCCACTCGGAAAACGACCCGTTTATTCCAACTCTTTGCTTTCTGTCCGCCAACCAGTTCTCTATCCAAGTCAATACCTTGCCCCCAAACCCATGTGCCTTAATTTTGCATGCTAATCTCTTATGTGGGACCTTGTCGAAAGCCTTCTGAAAGTCCAAATACACCACATCCACTGGTTCTCCCTTATCTATTTTACCAGTTACATCCTCAAAAAATTCCAGATCAGTCAAGCATGATTTACCTTTTGTAAATCCATGTTGACTTTGTCCGATCCTGTCACTGCTTACCAAGTGCTCTGCTATTACATCTTTTATAATAGATTCTAGCATTTTCCCCACTACCGATGTCAGGTTTACCAGTCTATAATTCCCCGCTTTTTCTCTACCACCTTTTTTGCAGCAATACTCCAGTTGTGGCCTAACCAGCGCTTTATAAAGGTTCAGCATAACTTCTCTACTTTTGTACTCAATACCTCTATTTATGAGGCCCAAGATCCCATATGCTTTGTTAACCACTCTCTCAATATATCCCGCCACCTTCAGGGACCTATGCACATCAACTCCCAGGTCCCGCTGTCCCTGCACACTCTTTAAAACTGTGCCATTAAGTGTATATTGCCTCTCCCTGTTTCTTCTGCCAAAATGCATCACCTCACACCAAGTTTGGTGTCATTGGCAAATTTAGAAATTCTACTCTGTATTCCAATATCCAGGTCATTTATATATACTGTATCAAAAAAAGCAGTGGCCCCAGCACTGACCCTTGGGGAACACCACGGTCTATCATCCTCCAGTCTGAAAAACAGCCATTTACCACAACTCCATAAGACAGCACTCCATTCTCTCAGATCCAACCCCGACATTGTCATTAAACCTGCTGACAAGGGTGGTGCTGTTGTTGTTTGGCGAACCGACCTCTACCTAGCGGAGGCTGAAGGGCAACTCTCCGACACCTCCTCCTACCTCCGCCTGGGCCATGACCCCACTACCGAACATCAAGTCACCGTTTCCAAGACCATCATCTCCTCTGCAGATCTTCCCTCCACGGTCACCAACCTCATAGTCCCCCAACCCCGCACAGCCCGCTTCTACCTCCTTCCCAAGATCCACAAACAGGACTGCCCTGGTAGACGCATCATTTCAGCCTGTTCTTGCCCCACGGAACTTATCTCTTCCGATCTCGACTCTATTTTTTCTCCCTTTGTCATGTCTCTTCCCAACTACATCCGCGACTCTTCCGACGCCCTCCACCACTTTAACAGTTTCCAGTTTCCTGGCCCCAAACATTTCCTTTTCACTATGGACATCCAATCCCTCTACACATCCATCCCCCACCAGGACGGCCCGAGGGTGCTCTGCTTCTTCCTTGAACAGAGGCCCAGCCAGTCCCCATCCACCACCACCCTCCTCCACCTGGCTGAACTTGTTCTCAATTTGAACAACTTCTCCTTTGACTCCACTCACTTCCTCCAAATTGCTATGGCAACCCGCATGAGTCCTAGCTATGCCTACCTTTCGGTGGGATATGTGGAACATTCCTTGTTCCAGTCCTACTCAGGGCCCCTCCTTCACCTATTTTTCCGGTACATTGATGACTGTATCGGTGCCATTTCCTGCTCTCGCCTTGAGCTAGAAAATTTCATTCACTTTGCTTCCAATTTCCACCCTTCCCTCACCTTCACATGGTCCATCTCCGACTCTTCTCTTCCCTTCCTCGACTTCTCCGTCTCCATCTCTGGGGATAGGCTATTGACAAACATTCACTACAAGCCCACTGACTCCCACAGCTACCTGGACTACACTTCCTCCCACCCCGCCTCCTGTAAGGACTCTATTCCATTCTCCCAGTTTCTCTGTCTCTGCCGCATCTGCTCTGACAATGCCACCTTCCATACTAGTGCTTCCGACGTGTCTTCCTTTTTCCTCAATCGAGGATTCCCCTCTACCGTGGTTGACACGGCTCTTGACCGTGTCCATTCTATTTCCCGCATTTCTGCTCTCACCCCTTCCCCTCCCTCCCGAAACCACAATAGGGTTCCCCTTGTCAGAGAAACATAGAAACATAGAAGATAGGAGCAGGAGTAGGCCATTCGGTCCATCGAGCCTGTTCTGCCATTTAATGAGATCATGGCTGATCATCCAAATTCAGTACCCTGTCCCTGCTTTCTCCCCATGTCCCATGATCTCTTTAGCCTTAAGAAATATATCTAACTCCTTCTTGAATATATATTTAATAAGTTGGCCTCAACTGCCTTCTGCGGTAAAGAATTCCACAGGTTTACCACTCTCTGGGTGAAGAAATTCCTCCTCATCTTAGTCCTAAATAACTTACCCCTTATCCTTAGACTGTGACCCCTGGTTCTGGAATCCCCCGCCATCGGGAACATCCTTCCTGCACCTAGTCTGTCTAGTCCTGTTAGAATTTTATAAGTTTCAATGAGATCCCCTCTCATTCTTCTAAACTCTAGCGAATATAAGCCTAATCGACCCAATCTCTCTTCATACGTCATTCCTGCCATCCCAGGTATCAGTCTGGTGAATCTTCACTGCACTCCCTCCATAGCAAGAACATCCTTCCTCAGGTAAGGCAACCAAAACTGCACACAATACTCAAGGTGTGGTCTCACCAAGGCCCTGTACAACTGCAGCAAGACATCATTGCACCTGTACTCGAATCCTCTCGCTATGAAGGCCAACATACCATTTGCCTTCTTAACCGCCTGCTGCACCTGCATGCTTACCTTCAGCGACTGGTGCACAAGGACACCCAGGTCTCGTTGCACTTCCCCTTCTCCCAATCTATTGCCGTTCTTTTCCTGTTTTTGCCACCAAAGTGGGTAACCTCACATTTATTCACATTACATTGCATCTACCATGCATCTGCCCAATCACCCAACCTGTCCAAATCATACTGGAGTTTCCCTGCATCCTCCTCACAGCACACACGCCTACCCAGCTTTGTGTCATCTGCAAATTTGGAGATATTACATCTAGTTCCCTTGTCTAGATCATGAATATATATTTTTAACAGCTGGGGTCCTAGCACCGATCCCTGCGGTACCCCACTAGTCACTGCCTGCCACTCGGAAAAAGACCCGTTTATTCCAACTCTTTGCTTCCTGTCCGCCAACCAGTTCTCTACCCAAGTCAGTACCTTACCCCCAATCCCATGTGCTTTAACTTTGCACGCCAATCTCTTATGCGGGACCTTATCGAAAGCCTTCTGAAAGTCCAAATACACCACATCCACTGGTTCTCCCTTATCTATTCTAGCAGTTACATCCTCAAAAAATTCCAGTAGATTAGTCAAGCATGATTTACCTTTTGTAAATCCATGTTGACTTTTTCCGATCCTGTCACTGTTTTCCAAGTGTTCTGCTATTACATCTTTTATAATGGGCTCTAGCATTTTCCCCACTACCGATGTCAGGCTTACTGGTCTATAATTCCCCGTTTTATCTCTACCACCTTTTTTAAATAGTGGGGTTACATTAGCTACCCTCCAAACCATGGGAACTATTCCAGAGTCTATAGAATTTTGGACGATGACCAGCAATGTCATCACCTTTCACCCCACCAGCCTCCACGTTCAACGGATCATTCTGCGCCATTTCCATCACTTCCAGCGTGATCCCACCACCAAACACATCTTCCCCTCACCTCCCCTTTCAGCATTCCGAAGGGAATGCTCCCTCCGCGACACCTTGGTCTACTCATCTATCACCCCCAACAGCCCTTCCCCTTCGCCCGGCACCTTCCTGGGCAAGCACAGGAGATACAACACATGCCCTTTTACCTCCACCCTTCCCACTGTCCAGGGCCCCAAACACTCCTTCCAGGTGAAACAGCGATTTACTTGTACTTCTTGCAATTTAGTATACTGTATTCGCTGCTCACGATGTGGTCTCCCCTACATTGGAGAGACCAAACGCAGATTGGGTGACCGCTTTGCAGAACAACTCCGTTCAGTCCGTAAGGGTGACCCCGAGTTTCCGGTCGCCTGTCACTTTAACTCTCCGCTCCACTCCCACTCTGACCTCACCGTCCTCTGCCTCTTACACTGTTCCAATGAAGCTCAACGTAAGCTGGAGGAACAGCACCTCATCTTTCGATTAGGCACTTTACAGCCTTCTGGACTCAACATAGAGTTCAACAATTCCAGACCATAACCTCTGCCCCTATTCTCTTTTTTCCATTTTTTTCTCTCTCTCACATGGCTGTCTTTCATTCTGCCAGCGCCATTTACACTTCAGCTAGAGCCATCTTTTGTTTCTTAACTTGTCCCATTACCATCTCCTTTTGCCTTGTACCATCTCTTAATGTCTCTTAATCTCTCCTGCCTTCCATCCTATCACAGACCTTCCCTTTTGTTCTTTCCTCCCCTCCCCCCTTTCCTGGCCCCTACACTTGCTTAAAAACCTGTTCCATCTCCAGCTTTTTCCAGCTCTGATGAAGGGTCATCGACCTGAAACGTTAACTCCGGTTCTCTCTCCACAGATGCTGCCTGACCTGCTGAGTATTTCCAGCATTTTCTGGTTTTATTTACTACAACTCGCTGTTTTCTGTCCTTAAGCCAATTCCTTATCCAAGCTGCCACTGACCCACCTATTCCAGGAGCCTCAACTTTGTTAACCAGCCTTCTATGTGGTACTTTGTCAAGCGCCTTCCAAAAATCCATGTAGACAACATCCATTGCATTCCCTTCATCAATCCTCCCTGTTACTTCATCAAAAAATTCAATTAGATTAGTCAAACACAATCTGCCTTTTACAAATCCGTGTTGGCTCTTCTTAATTAGCTTAAACCTCTCCAAGTGCCCGTTAACTTTTTCCTTGATTATTATTTCTAAAACTTTACCCACCACTGATGTTAAACTGACCGGCCTGTAGTTACTAGGATTGTCCTTACACCCTTTCTTGAACAATAGTGTCACATTTGCCACTTTTCAATCTTCAGGCACCTCCCCTGCATTGAGGGAAGATTGGAATATTAAGGCAAGCCCTTCCACTATCTCCTCCCCCAAATCCCTTAGAAACCTGGGATGCAAGCCATCTGGACCAGGCGACTTATCCACTCTAAGCATACCCAGCCTTTCTAGTACATCCTGTCTATCAATTTTCACCCCTTCCATTGCTTCTACCTTTTCCACTTCTACTGATATTTTATCAGCATCCACCTCCTTAGTAAACACCGATACAAAGTACTCATTGAGTATTCCAGCCCTGCCTCTAAGCATATATCACCTTCTTTGTCCCTAATAGGCCCCATCCCGCCTCTTACTACCCGCTTACTGTTTACATGCTGGTAGAAGATTTTTGGGTTCCCTTTTATGTTAACTGCCATTCTACTCTCATATTCTCTCTTTGCCAATCTTATTTTCATCCTCACTTCACCTCTCAACTTATTGTATTTGGTCTGGTTGTCCCTTGAAGAATTCACCTGACATTCATCATACACCCTCTTTTTTTGTTTCATCATCTTCTCTATCTCCCTCGTCATCCAAGGAGCCCTTGCTTTGGTTCCCTTACCCTTCCCTCTTATTGGAATGTACCTAGCCTGTACTTGGAACATCTCCTCCTTAAAGATCACCCATTGTTCCATTACAGTTTTTCCTGTCAGTCTTTGGCTCCATTTTACCCTGGCTAGATACTTTTGCATCCCATTGAAGTTAGCCCTATTCCAGTTTAGAAGTTCCACTCTAGATTGTTCCTTGTTCTTCTCCATTGCTAATCTAAATCTTATGATACGATGATCACTCGTACCCAAGTGTTCTCCCACAGACACTTGGTCGACCTGGCCCATCTCATTCCCCAGCACCAGATCCAGCAATGCCTCCTTCCTAGTTGTGCCAAGAACATACTGGTCCAGGAAATTCTCCTGAACACATTTCAGAAATTCCTCCCCCTCCTTTCCCTTTACCCTAGCATTATCCCAATCGATATTTGGGTAATTAAAGTCCCCCAATATCACCACTCTATAGCTCTTGCATATGTCTGCGATTTCCATGCAGATTTGCTCCTCTACCTCCCTCTCACTATTTGGAGGCCTATAGAATACCCCCAATAGCGTGATCATACCCGTATTGCTCCTCAACTCTAACCAAATGGATTCTGTCTTTGTCCCCTCAAGAACATCCTCCCTTTCCAGCACTACAATGTCTTCCTTAATCAGCACTGCCACCCCACCTCCCTTTTTTCCTTCCCTATCTTTTCTGAACACCTTGTACCCTTGAATATTAAGTGCCCAGTCCTCACCATTTTTAAGCCACGTTTCCGTTATTGCCACAACATCATATTGCCACATGGCTAATTGTGCTTGTAGCTCACCAACCTTATTCACCACACTTTGTGCGTTTATGTACATGCATTCTAAACCCATTTATGAATTTTCTGTAGTCTTCAGCTGCTTCATCAATGACCTTCCCTCCAAAATAAGGTCAGAAATGGGGATGTTCGCTGATGACTGCACAGTGTCCAGTGCCATTCACAACTCCTCAGATAATGAAGCAGTCCATGCCCGCATGCAACAAGACCTGGAGGACATTCAGGCTTGGGCTGATCAGAGGCAGGTAACTTTGGCGGCACACAGGTGCCAGGCAATGATTATCTCAAACAACCGAGAGTCTAACCAACGCCACTTGATATTCAATGGCATTACCATTGCAGAATCCCCCACCATCCACATCCTCGGGATCACCATTGACCAGAAACTTAACTGGACCAGTCACATAAATACTGTGGCAACAACAGCAGGTCAGAGGCTAGGTATTCTGCGGTGAGTGTCTCACCTCCTGACGCCCCCAGAGCCTTTCCACCATCTACAAGTCACAAGTAAGGAGTGTGATGGAATACTCTTCACTTGCCTGATGAGTGCAGCTCCAACAACACTCAAGAAGCTCGACACCATACAGGACAAAGCAGCCCGCTAGATTGGCACCTCATCCATCACCTTAAACATTCACTCCTTCCACCACCGGCGTACTGTGGCTGCAGTATGTACCATCTACAAGATGCACTGCAGCAACTCGCCAAGGCTTCTTCAGCAGCACCTCCCAAACCTGCGACCTCTTCCACCTAGAAGGACAAGGGCAGCAGGCGCATGGGAACACCACCACCTCCAAGTTCCCCTCCAAGCCACACACCATCCTGACTTAGAAATATATCGCCGATCCTTCATTGTCGCTGGATCAAAATCCTGGAACTCCCTCCCTAACAGCACTGTGGGCGTATCTTCACCGCACGGATTGCAGCGGTTCAAGAAGGCGGCTCACCACCACCTTCTCGAGGGCAATTAGGGATGGGAAATAAATGCTGGCCTTGCCAGCGAAGCCCACATCCCATGAACAAAATTTTAAAAATGCCCCAGTGGCAAATCACTGGGCCCAGGCCCCAGAGGGAGCTCCCCAGACCCAGGCCCCAGAGGCAGCTCCTCAGACCCAGGCCCCAGAGGGAGCTCCCCAGACCCAGGCCCCAGAGGGAGCTCCCCAGACCCAGGCCCCAGAGGCAGCTCCACAGACCCAGGCCCCAGAGGGGGCTCCCCAGACCCAGGCCCCAGAGGCAGCTCCACAGACCCAGGCCCCAGAGGGGGCTCCCCAGACCCAGGCCCCAGAGGAAGCTCCCCAGACCTAGGCCCCAGAGGCAGCTCCCCAGACCCAGGCCCCAGAGGGAGCTCCCCAGTCCCAGGCCCCAGAGGGAGCTCCCCAGACCCAGGCCCCAGAGGCAGCTCCCCAGACCCAGGCCCCAGAGGCAGCTCCCCAGACCCAGGCCCCAGAGGGAGCTCCCCAGACCCAGGCCCCAGAGGGAGCTCCCCAGTCCCAGGCCCCAGAGGGAGCTCCCCAGTCCCAGGCCCCAGAGGGAGCTCCCCAGTCCCAGGCCCCAGAGGGAGCTCCCCAGACCCAGGCCCCAGAGGGAGCTCCCCAGACCCATGCCCCAGAGGGAGCTCCCCAGTCCCAGGCCCCAGAGGGAGCTCCCCAGACCCAGGCCCCAGAGGGAGCACCCCAGGCCCAGGCCCCAGAGGGAGCTCCCCAGGCCCAGGCCCCAGAGGGAGCTCCACAGACCCAGGCCCCAGAGGGAGCTCCCCAGATCCACGCCCCAGAGGGAGCTCCCCAGACCCAGGCCCCAGAGGGAGCTCGCTGGTCCCAGGTCCCAGAGGGAGCTCGCTGGTCCCGGGCCCCAGAGGGAGCTCGCTGGTCCCAGGCCCCAGAGGGAGCTTGCTGGTCCCAGGCCCCAGAGGGAGCTCGCTGGTCCCAGGCCCAAGAGGGAGCTCCCCAGACCCAGGAAACACCATGATTGGCTGACCCAGACACCAGCAGAGGTCGTTTGGAGAGTTTGGGGTTGAGGGGGCGGGCAGTCAGGAGGGGGAGTGGAGAGACGGTCGGGGGAGGGTGGGCAATCGGCGGGGTGGGGTGTGTGGTGGGTGGATGAGAGGTTGCAGGCAGCGGCCCATAGAATTAATGTGGATTTGGGAGGAGAATTCCTGCTCTTCCCGGCTTCACAATGAGGGAAGTAAAAATATGATCACTTCACCATTCAGGTGTCAGCCTCCAGGGGCCCCTTTAAGGATGGCTGGTTTGGTTGCCAATTTGCTGAGATTACTGATCGCAGCGAGCACGGCGCACGCTGCAGTCACTCACTGACGGATTGTGTAAAGGTCTCATGCCCCCTAGTTCCATGTACAAAGTGTCAAACACATGTTTCAGGCACATGCCCTGGACGCCTATGGAGGAACATTTAACAATGGGGACCAGCGCACTTCCAGCGCGGAATGAACGCGCTCCCCACCCGCCATATTGGACCCTTAGGCACCAGTACAATGGGCTCAGTCTGATTCAATTTCTCCGCCATGATTTCTTGAGCCTCTGACCAGGAATGAGTAGCTGAGGTGTTTCCTGTTGCCTTCCGCACAGGATTGTATTGTTCAGAGCACCATCTCCACCAAGGCTAAAGGCCCCACCTACCCTTCGGATAAATGGGGGCCTCTGACACTCATCAGACATGAGAACCCCGCTGGATGCCAGCCCAGTATTGAGAGACTCTACCCTGGGCTCCACTCGCTGGCACTGTCTGCAGTGGGATTCGAGCCCTGCACCTTCTGACTCCGAGGCAGGATTGCAACCATTGAACCAAAGGCTCATTCCAAGGTGCTGGATGAAGCCCAGATTACAGAAGTGGAGATGGGACGTTGATTTCCCCAGGACTGCGCAGGGCTCACTCGTACCAATGCTATAGTCGACAGACAATTTTGTGACGAGCAGGTTGGAGTGGACGAGGTGAAATAGTGTCTATTTTTATGAAGGTTTCTGTAGTGTATGTACCCGTCTACCTTTAAGGGAACTATTGAATGTAACCGTTCACCTTTAAGAGGACTACTTTCGGTGTGGCACTATTTGTTTGGCTTCTGTATACTGTAATACCGATAGTGACCACACCAGTATATAAGTGTTGTGGCAGGATTGCTGGGGCAGATTCGCCCGGACCTTCGAATCGTAAAGACCTGTTTGTTTGTTACTTCTGAAGTCTGTGTATTTATTAACTGCACAACCCACAGACTTTACAGTGGCGACGAGTCCGATCGTACCCTGCGGCAAGACTACCAAAGCAACTAAAGAGCGTCGAAGAGAGGCAACCGCCCTCGTCGTGCTGCTGGAAGAAAACACGAGGCTGCAGCAGGAGAAAGGTGGAAGACTTTAGCAACAAAAGCTTCCGTCTGCAACAGGCACTGACTATCCTTCTACCACGGTGCGGAGTGAGCCGATCAGCAGGAAACAAGGTGGCCGCGGAGACTGTGAGTAGGGGAAGGTGTAGAGAATATCCGGAGGATAAAGGCAGAGCACTCGACCTCGGTCGAGGGGGAGCTGAGCCGGTCAGAAGTCGGGTCCAACGGCGTCGGGTGACAGCCGGACCGCGATCGGCAGGAGAAGCCGGGCAGCGACCGCAGCCACGAAGCGCTGAGACTGGGAGTAGGCGCGGGAAGAGAAACCCAGCGCAGCCGGGGAGGGAAACACCGGTCTGCGAGAGGGCTGGGAGGCGAACAGGAACCGTGCGGGTGGGAGAGAGAGACAGAGCCGAGCAAGGGGAGAGAGACTGTGCGAGAGCCAGTCCAGCGGCTGAACTGTTCTCCACCAACGGGGTACCCAGCGCCGGTAGAGCCGTGCGGGCGGGAGGAAAAGACAGAGCCGAGTAAGGGGAGCTGTGCGGAAGCCAGCCCAGCGGCTGAACCTGTCCGCTGTGGGGAAGCGTACCCCTTCCACCAGGGAAGAAACGCGGGAAGCCGCCATTAGGCGGAGAAGACGATTGAAGTGGGCGGGGTGAGAAGGAAAGAGCGGGAAACCGCCATTTTCGCGGGAAAACCGCCATCTTAGAAATAAACAAATAAATAAGAATACCTGAAGAAATACTTGTGTTGTACCCAAGGAAAGAAAGATGCCTAAGCGGGCGGACATCAACGAGTTCAATTCGGAGATAGAAGACTGGGCCACGTACGTAGAACGTATTGAGATACATTGTAAGGCTAACAAAATAGCTAAGGAGGAAAAAGCTTTAACCTTACTTAACACGATGGGTGCGAAAACATTCGGGTTGTTGAAGCATCTTCTCTCACCAGCTAAACCGGCAGATCAGACTTTCGATGATATTGCAGCAGTGCTGAAGGATCACTTGAACCCCACACCGTTGATGCTGGCTGAACGATTCAAATTCTACGCAAGAACGCAGAGGAAAGACGAAAGCAATGCGGAATACTTGGTCGAACTGCGTAGGATAGCGAAATACTGCCAGTTTGGAGGAAATCTGACAGAGGCACTGCGTGACAAGTTCGTATGCGGATTGTCCAAAGAAGGAACGCAGAAGAGACTACTGGAAGAAAATGACCTCACACTGGACAGGGCTGTCCTCATAGCTGCATCGCACGAAGCCGCAGCGAAAGGAACGGCGGAAATGCAGCTAAAGGCGGCGGCACTAGGGGTGGACCAAATTACTTCGAGCACAACAAAATGCTACCGTTGTGGGAAGACAACACACGACCGGAATCAATGCTGGGTTAAAAACCAAGAATGCAGGAAATGTGGCAAGATCGGGCACATAGCTAAGGTATGCCGGTCAGGAGCAACGTACAACAATAAGAAGTCACCACAAAAATGGTACGGAAAGGTACAAGAGGTGACTAAGAAGAGTCTGAGGGAACAGAAGTCGGTCTCACACTCCATATGCAAAGGACTGGACAGTCTGAGAATTCACAACGTGAGCAATGAAGCTGACCGACAGACTATCTGGATAACGCTACAGATTGCAAAGGTCCAAGTAAAAATGGAAGTGGACACCAGATCGGCGTTGACGGTCATGAATAAGCATGACTATAAAAAAATTTTCAAGCATATTCCACTACGGGATACGGAACTAGTACTACAGACATACACGGGGCACAAAGTATTCCCCATCGGAATGATAGAAGTCAAGGTGAGATACAAGGATAAAGATCATCACCGGTTGGACCTGTATGTATTGCCTGAGGGAGGACCACCACTTCTGGGACGGGAGTGGATCCGAAAAATAAAGTTGGACTGGCAGTCACTAAACACCATGACGGTGGATCCCGAAAAAGAGGATGTCAAACCTGAACGGTTGTCCAGAATATTGGACGAAGCTAAGGAGGTATTCCAGCAAGGACTGGGAACACTGCGAGGTATTAAAGCAAAGGTTAAGATTGCAGAAAATGCAAGCCCAAAGTTTTTTAAGGCCAGATCGGTACCTTACGCAATACGACCAGCTGTGGAGGCAGAACTGGAAGAACTTGAATGATCAGGGGTTCTGTCAAAAGTGGACTGGAGTGAGTGGGCCACGCCCATTGTTCCCGTCATGAAGTCCCCACCGAGTAATAAGCCAGGGGGACCGGGGAAGGTCCGTATCTGCGGAGATTTCAAGATTACTGTGAATCCGGTGCTTCACACGGTACAATACCCGCTTCCGCGGATTGAAGATATCTTTGCTTCATTGGCTGGAGGGAAGCATTTCACGAAAATAGATCTGGCTCAAGCATATCTACAGATGGAGGTCGAGGAAGAGTCACGCCAGTACCTCACCATCAACACTCACAGAGGCTTGTATCGCTACAATAGACTGGTCTTTGGGGTAGCTTCGGCGCCAGCAATTTGGCAGAGGGCCATGGAACAGGTGTTACAAGGAATTCCAAGCACGCAGTGCTACTTAGATGACATTTTAATCACGGGAAAAGATGAGGAAGAACACCTCACGAATTTGAAACTGGTACTCACCAGGTTGAAGGAGTATGGCCTTCGGGTTAATCGCAAGAAGTGTGAGTTCTTCCAAAAACGGATCTCATACTGCGGTCATGTCATTGACCGAGAGGGACTGCATAAGTCACCTGAAAAGATAGAAGCGGTCGTGAAGGCCCCCGCTCCAGGAAACGTATCACAGTTAAGATCATTCTTGGGGTTGATTAATTACTATCACAAGTTTCTGCCAAATTTATCCACGGTGCTGCATCCGCTGAATGACCTGTTGCGGAAAGAAACACCATGGAAGTGGAGTGAAGAATGCAAAAAGGCTTTTCGCAGAAGCAAGGAGTTGATTACCTCTGAAGAAGTGTTGGCTCATTTCAACCCAGCATTACCCCTTCGTCTAGCTTGCAATGCTTCCCCGTACGGAATTGGGGCAGTACTCTCGCACAGGCTACCAAATGGCTCGGAAAGGCCAGTGGCTTTCGCGTCCCGATCATTGACACCCGCGGAGCGAAATTACGCCCAAATAGATAGGGAGGCCCTCAGTCTTGTGTGGGGCGTGAAGAAATTCAACCATTACCTACAATGTAAAAAGTTCACATTGCTGACAGACCACCAGCCGTTGGTGTCCATATTCAACCCAAATAAGGCCGTTTCCACCATGACGGCACAAAGGTTACAAAGGTGGTCCGTGTTACTTGGGGCACACCAATACGAAATTGAGTACAAAAGGTCTAAACAGCATGGAAATGCTGATGGGTTGTCACGCTTGCCATTGCCGATGGTAGAAGAAGCGAGTATAGTGGACCCAGTAGAGTTGTTCCACTCATCCATAGTGGAGTGTCTACCGATAACAAACTCAATGATTGAGAATGAGACAAGGAATGACCCGACTCTTTCACGAGTCTATGAGGTAACGGTGGAGGGATGGCCAGCACAGAGCGAACCAACACTGCAAGCATTTGCACAGAGGAAAGAACAACTGTCAGTGTGTCGAGGAACCCTGATGTGTGGATCTAGAGTGGTGATTCCACCCAAACTCCAAAAGAAGGTGCTAAAGGAGCTGCACGAAGGACATCTGGGGGGAGTAAAGATGAAGAATCTAGCAAGAGCGTTTGTGTGGTGGCCAGGCATTGATGGAGACATAGAGGAGATCACGAAGAACTGCCTAGGATGTCAGAGGGTTCAGAACGCGCCACCCCAGGCTCCTCTGCATCCATGGGAGTGGCCCTCATCGCCTTGGCAAAGAGTACACATCGACTTTGCTGGTCCATTTATGGACTCGATGTTTCTAATAGCGGTGGATGCCCACTCCAAGTGGCCGGAAGTAATTAAGATGACCACCACCACGACGGAAAAAACCATCACAGTGTTAAGGACTATGTTTGCTCGGAATGGCCTGCCGGAACAGATCTGTTCTGATAATGGACCACAATTTGTGTCCGAAGAATTCAAGAAATTCTTAAAGAGCAATGGGGTTAAACATTACACGTCAGCCCCATACCATCCCGCCTCCAATGGATTGGCTGAAAGGTTTGTCCAGACCTTCAAGAAGGCCGTAAAGGCCATGAGTAATGAAAATATAAGTCTGCAACATAAGGTGGATAGCTTTTTGTTGGCATACCGAAATGCGACACATGCGGTCACAAATCAAACTCCCGCAATGATGTTCTGTAATAGACGCCTAAGATGCCGGCTGGATTTACTAAAACCAAACGTCAGAAGAGACGTAGAGAACCGGCAATTCCAGGGCATGAACGACAGGGTCACTAGATCTTTCCAGATCGGTCAACGAGTTTTGGCCCGGGACTACTGTACTGAGAAATGGCAGCCTGGAACTATTGGGAAAAGGCTGGGGCCATTGATGTACACCGTGGACATTGGAGACAATATAATAAGGTGCCATGTTGACCAAATCATAGGGTCCGCCACAAATGGGCAACCGATTTCACCACCTTATCCGGGTAATGTTGAAACTGAGATACCCAGAACACCTACTTCCGATCTAGTGATACTGGAGTCAGCTGAACCTGACACGGCTTTTCAAGCCGAATCGACCTTGCCAGAAGCACCTCCTAGCCCGCCTGAAATGACGACACCACTGCGGCGTTATCCGGACAGAATCCGGAAACCCCCGGAAAGACTGAATCTATGAACTGTCTTACATAAACCTGTATATATGTTAGAATGTATGTTCACTATGGACTTAGTAAGTAATAAGCTAAAAAGGGAGGATTGTAGTGTATGTACCCGTCTACCTTTAAGGGAACTATTGAATGTAACCGTTCACCTTTAAGAGGACTACTTTCGGTGTGGCACTATTTGTTTGGCTTCTGTATACTGTAATACCGATAGTGACCACACCAGTATATAAGTGTTGTGGCAGGATTGCTGGGGCAGATTCGCCCGGACCTTCGAATAGTAAAGACCTGTTTGTTTGTTACTTCTGAAGTCTGTGTATTTATTAACTGCACAACCCACAGACTTTACAGTTTCCTCACATGTTGCAGGTCCAGTCTGGCTGCTGTGTCACTCAGAACGTGGGGAGCTCAGTCATTGGCCGCACTGTTGAGCCACGCTGGGTAGTGGACACTGAAGTCCCCACCCGGGTATATTCTGAGCACTTAGTTCCCTCAGTCCTTGCTCCAAGTACTGTCCAACGTGGAGGAGTGCTGATTCGTCAGTTGTCGGGGGAGTGGAGGTGTGATTGTGAGAGCGTTTCTTGGCCTTGCTTGACCTGAAGTCATGGAATCATAGAATCACAGAAACTTACAGCACAGGAGGAGGCCATTCGGCCCGTCGTGCCTGTGCTGCCTCTCTGAATGAGCAGTCGTGCTCAGTCCCACCTCCCCCGCTCTTTGTCCGTAACCCTGGAAGTTCCTCATCCTCAAATACCCGTCCAACTCCCTTTTAAAATTATTGATGAATCAGCTTCCACCACCTTCTCAGGTCGAGCGTTCCTGATCCCCACAACTCTCAGAGTGAAAACATTTCTCCTCATCTCCCCTCGAGATTCTTCCAATGATTTTGAATCTATGACCCCTGGTTATTGACCCCCTCGCCAGAGGGAATAGTTTTTCTCTCTTGACTCGATCAAAACCTCTCATCATCTTGAAAACCTCTATTAGGTCACTTTGTAACCTTCTCTGTTCCAAGGAGAACAGTCCGAACATCTCCAACCTCTCCTCATAACTGAAGCCCCTCATCCCTGGTAACATCCTGGGAAACCTCCTCTGTCCCCTTTCTAAGGCCTTTACATCTTTCCTGAAGTGTGGGGCCCAGAATTGTCCACAATTCTCCAGCTGAGGCCTAACCAGTGGTTTATAAAGTCCAAGCCTGATCTCTTTGTTTTTATGTTCTGGGCCTCTATTTATAAACCCAAGTAACCCATTTGTTTTTATTATCACCTCATCAACTTGCCCTGTCACCTTTAAGGATTTGTGTATATGGACACCAAGGTCTTTCTGCTCATCTACACTTTTCATAATCGTGCACTGTCTTTCCCCTTTCCTGCCTCTGCTCCATCTCCATGTCATGCTGCAGCCCAAGGGGACTGCAAGTAGAGCCTCCAGGACTGGGAGCCAGTGATGTTCAGAGGCCTTCCTTTAGGAGCCAAAGCCTTGCAAGCATCCAGCAGCACTCCCTGCACACTTTAACAACTTTTTAAATGTATTACATCAAGCCATGACTCCAACAAAATGTAAAGAGACCAGGACACATGCAAAAAGCTTTAAAGTTGTGTGTGTCCCTTTAAGAAGCGCTGTTGGGGGGTTTAGTTGTATTACTGCACTTTGTGCGTGCTTTGGAGAGGACGTTAAAAGGAACGACAACATCCAAAATACCAGATCGTACGTTAATTCAGCGTTGCACTTCGATTGACATCACGATCTGGCTCATCTAAATATCTGGAGCGAATGCAGGCAATGGCAGCATTGGCAATCTGCCCAAAATGGCGGCTGCCGCATTCTGCGCAGAAGTGGGCGGAAGCGAGGCGACCGCCATTTTTTCTTCCAAACCGGCCTTAACGGCTGTCACAAGTGGGTCCAATTTCACGGCCCTTGTCTTTGTTCTGCTTGTAGAAATAAAAACTAAAATGTTGAAAGTTAAATTTTATGTGGGAACTGAACTGAATGACGCATGATATCACCGTGGACCTTTCCTCACAGGTCTATCTCTTCTAGGAACATAGGAACAGGAGGAGGCCGTTCAGCTCCTCGAGCCTGCTGCACCATTCAATGAGATCATGGTTGATCTGTACCTCAACTCCATTTACCTTCCTTTGCTCCATATCCCTTGAAACGCTTATCTAACAAAAATCTATCCCGCTCTGTCTGGAAAGTGCCAATTGAGCCCCAGCATCCACAGCCCTTTGTGGAGAGAGTTACAGATTTCCACTACCCTTTGTGTGAGAACGTGCTTCCGGATTTAGCTCCTGAACAGCCTAGCTCTAATTTTAAGATTATTACAAAGAGTCCACAGCACAGAAACAGGCCACTCAGTTCCATCCACCCGATCCCAGTGTCACCATTCTGATAGTTTCCAGTATGAATAATTGGAGATCAAAGGTCTCTCTGATGGTTATTAAACTTACTCTCCTTCAGCTGTGAAATGTCAGCCCTAAGTTCAGCGAGTGAGCTTCTTGTCTCCTCAGATATTCCTGTAACTGAAAGAGGAACAACACTTTAGATCGTGTGGCACTGTTTCTCCATGAGATCATTATCACCTTCGCTCCAGATTTACTTTAAAGCGCAGTGATAGTTGCCATCACATTATCGAGCTTTATATAAAAATATACAAACCTTGGCCGAGAAAATGGGGAATGCTGGGAACCTGCCGGTAACATTATCCATCTTTATAGAGTCGCCTCCCCAACTCCAGCTGGTTCCGTTTCTCATCTCCATTGAGCGGGAGTCGGCACTCTGTGCAGGCAGAGGAGCGGGGGCAACATCATTCAATGGGGGGGGGGATGTTACACAGTGGGGGGGGTGATGTTACACAGTGGGGGGTGATGATACACAGTGGGGGGTGATGTTACACAGTGGGGTGGGGGGGTGATGTTACACAGTGGGGTGGGGGGGTGATGTTACACTGTGGGGGGGTGATGTTACACAGTGGGGGGGTGATGATACACAGTGGGGGGTGATGATACACAGTGGGGGGGGTGATGTTACACAGTGGGGGGTGATGATACACAGTGGGGGGGTGATGTTACACAGTGGGGGGGTGATGTTACTGATACGCTTATCAATTACTTCATAAAAGGTGATGAGTCGAAGAAGAGATGATGAGTCGAAAGAAGAGATGAATAAGGCTTTTATTAGCTAAGAAGAGACCATGCTTCTTCGTGAGTGACTGAACAAGTCTGAACGAAACCCACACAGTGGTGGGTGGAGTCAGCTGAGGCATGCCTCCATACACAGCGCCACCCAGAGGTGGCAATATACAATACAGTGGTTTACCACATTCACCCCTTGTTTAATGTGAAGTCCGGCGGGGTGAAGGGTACTACAAGTTAAGTCTATCAGGAGGCCTTGTCTGACGTCCTGATCGTCGTGGTGGCGGCGGTGGTGTTGCAGCATCCGACGTCGGGTCTGGTGTCTGGGTGGTTGGCGAAGATTCCTGGGGCTTTGGCATGCCGTCTGCAGGGGTTGGGTTGGGAGGGGTGGTGGGGGATAACAGTGGTAAGGGGGATAACGGTGGTAAGGGGGATAACGGTGGTAATTCAGGGGTACCCGAGGGTGCGAGATCTCGTATGGAGACCGTGTCCTCCCGCCCGTCTGGGTATGTCACCCAGGCATACTGGGGGTTGGCGTGTAGGAGGTGCACCCGCTCGACCAGGGGGTCCGTTTTATGCGTCCTCACGTGCCTCCGCAGTAGGACGGGCCCAGGAGAAGTCAACCATGCCGGTAGCGAGGTTCCCGATGTAGACTTCCGGGGGAAAACGAACATTTTCTCATGAGGGGTCGCATTAGTGGCAGTACAAAGCAGTGACCGAATGGAGTGGAGCGCTGCAGGGAGGACCTCCTGCCAGCGGGAGGTCGGAAGGCCCTTAGATTTTAGTGCTAAGAGGACTGCCTTCCAAACCGTCGCGTTCTCCCTTTCCACCTGGCCGTTCCCCCGGGGGTTGTAACTGGTGGTCCTGCTCGTGGCGATACCTCTTGTTAGCAGGTACTGCCGAAGTTCGTCGCTCATGAACGATGAGCCCCTGTCGCTATGTATATAGCTGGGGAACCCGAACAGAGCGAAGATGTCATTCAGACACTTGATGACCGTGGTACTGGTCATGTCTGGGCAAGGGATGGCAAAGGGGAAACGGGAGTACTCATCAACTATGTTGAGGAAGTACACATTGCGGTCAGCGGAGGGGAGGGGCCCTTTAAAATCGACGCTCAGGCGTTCGAAGGGGCGGGTGGCCTTGATCAGGCTTGCTCTGTCCGGCCTATAGAAGTGCGGTTTGCACTCGGCGCAGATTTGGCAGCTCTTGGTCATGGTCCTGACCTCCTCGATGGAGTAGGGCAGGTTACGGGATTTGATAAAATGGAAAAACCTGGTGACCCCCGGGTGGCAGAGGTCATTGTGGAGGGACTGCAGCCTATCACTCTGCGCGTTGGCGCATGTACCACGTGATAGGGCATCTGGGGGCTCATTGAGTTTCCCTGGCCGATACAAGATATCATAATTGTAGGTGGAGAGTTCGATTCTCCACCTCAAGATCTTGTCGTTCTTGATTTTACCCCTCTGCTTATTATTAAACATAAAAGCTACTGAACGCTGGTCAGTGAGCAGGGTAAATCGTTTCCCGGCCAGGTAATGCCTCCAGTGACGCACCGCTTCTACAATAGCCTGGGCCTCCTTTTCGACGGAGGAGTGTCTCGTCTCGGGGCCCTGGAGGGTCCTTGAGAAAAAGGCCACGGGTCTGCCCGCCTGGTTAAGGGTCGCGGCTAGGGCGAAGTCGGAGGCATCGCTCTCCACTTGGAAGGGGATGGACTCATCCACCGCGTGCATTGCGGCCTTCGCGATATCGTTCTTGATAAGAGTGAAGGCTGCACACGCCTCTGGTGTCAGGGGGAAGGAGGTGGCTTTGATGAGGGGCCTGGCTTTGTCTGCATAGAGGGGCACCCACTGGGCGTAGTAGGAGAAAAACCCCAGGCATCTCTTCAGTGCTTTTTGGCAGTGGGGAAGGGGTAGCTCCATTAGGGGGCGCATTCTGTCGGGGTCGGGCCCGATGACTCCGTTCTCCACCACGCAGCCGAGGATGGCCAGGCGCTTGGTGTGAAACATACATTTTTCCTTATTGTACGTTAGGTTCAGCCGTTGGGCCGTACGGAGGAAATTTGCTAGATTAACGTCGTGGTCCTGCTGGTCGTGGCCGCAGATGGTGACGTTATCCAAATAGGGGAAGGTTGCCCGCAGCGCGTTCTGGTCAACCATTCGGTCCATCTCCCTTTGGAAGACCGAAACCCCGTTGGTGACGCCGAAGGGGACCCTAAGGAAGTGGTAGAGGCGGCCGTTTGCCTCGAAGGCAGTATACTGGCGGTCCTCATGGCGGATGGGCAGCTGGTGGTACGCTGACTTAAGGTCGATGGTGGAGAATACTTTGTATTGCGCAATCTGATTGACCATATCAGATATGCGAGGGAGGGGGTACGCGTCCAGCTGGGTGTACCGGTTTATGGTTTGGCTGTAGTCGATTACCATGCGGCGTTTTGCAGTGGTTTTAACGACTACAACCTGGGCTCGCCAGGGGCTAGTGCTACCTTCGATAATGCCCTCCTTCAAGAGCCGCTCCACCTCAGAGCTGATAAAAGCTCTGTCCCCGGCACTGTACCGCCTGCTTTTGGTAGCGATGGGTTTACAGTCGCGGGTGAGGTTAGCGAACAGGGGAGGGGGGGGGACTTTTAATGTGGAAAGGCTGCAGGTGGTTTGCAGCGGGCGATTTAAAAGTTGTTGGTTGCAGACTGTGAGTGGGGGGAGGGGTCCACCGTATGCTAGTGTGACACTCTTAAGGTGGCACTGAAAATCCAACCCTAGCAGGACGGCAGCGCAAAGACGGGGCAGGACTAGCAGTTTAAATTTTTGATATTCAGTGCCCCCGACTGACAGGGTCACCACACAGTAGCCGCTGATGTCCATTGACTGGGACTTGGACGCCATAGAAATGCGATGGTGCGTTGGCAGAATCGTGAGGGAGTGGCTACGTACCGTGTCGGGGTGGACGAAACTCTCTGTGCTCCCGCTGTCGATCAGGCAACTGGTGGCGCGGCCGTTTACCGCGATATCCATCATGGAGCTGGATAGATGGTGAGGGTGGCCTTGATCCAGCGTCACGGAGGCCAGTATGTGGCTTAGTGAGTCACTATAGTCATCCGCCGAGACGGTGGTCGGTTCCGGTGACGAAATGGCGGTTGAGTGCGTTGGATACGATGGCGGCGGATGCCATGCGGCCGGGGGTACACAAAATGGCGGATAAGATGGCTGCTCCCACGGCCCGCACGCTGCGCTGCTGGCTGGCTTCCCCTTGCAGGCGTTAGCGTAATGGCCTTTCTTCCCGCAGCCCGAGCAGGTAGCTGTCTTAGCTGGGCAGTGCGCTCTGGGATGTTTTAACTGGCCACAGAAATAGCATTTTTGGGCCTGGTTACTGGGCATCGAAGCAGTTCTTACCGGAGGCTGCTGTCTCGGTTGGGTCGCTGCAGCGGTTGGTGCCGGGGGCGGCGGTCCCGTGTCCCACGGTTTCGATTGCCATGTCTCGGCGCCGTTACGGGGGTATGCCTCGAGGTTTCGGTGGGCCTCCTCTAACGAGAGCGCAAGGGCAATGGCCGTCTTCAGGTCGGGTTCCTTGCTTTCTAGCAGTCTCTGCCGGGTGTGGTCTGACTGGAGGCCCCTGACGAAGGCATCACAGGCGAGTCCCTGCGCGTGCTCCACAGCCGTTACCGCTTTACAATCGCAGTCTCTGCAGAGTGCCAGTAGCGCCCGTGCAAATGCCCCTACCGATTCTCCCGGTTGCTGCCTGCGGGATCCCAAGAGGTGTCGGGCGTAAATTGTGTTCACTGGGCGCGTATATTGCCCTTTTAGTAGCTCGAGGGCCGCCACGTACGTATTAGAGTCCCGGATTAGCATATATACTTGATGGCTCACCTGGGCGGTCAAAATTTTCAGTTTGTGATCCTCCTCTGTAACCTGTGAGATTGCGAGGAAGGATTCAAAGCAGCTCAGCCAGTGTTCAAACTTGGCTGATGCACCCACATCTTGAGGGTCGAGGTCCAGGCGTGGTGGTCTGAGGGCTCTCAGCAATGTCTGCTGTATCCGTTGCTGTTGTTGCTCCTCAGGTGTCGCCATTTAACTTTTAGCTAATAAAATTGATACGCTTATCAATTACTTCATAAAAGGTGATGAGTCGAAGAAGAGATGATGAGTCGAAAGAAGAGATGAATAAGGCTTTTATTAGCTAAGAAGAGACCATGCTTCTTCGTGAGTGACTGAACAAGTCTGAACGAAACCCACACAGTGGTGGGTGGAGTCAGCTGAGGCATGCCTCCATACACAGCGCCACCCAGAGGTGGCAATATACAATACAGTGGTTTACCACAGTTACACAGTGGGGGGGTGATGTTACACAGTGGGGGGGTGATGTTACACAGTGGGGGGTGATGTTACACAGTGGGGGGGTGATATTACACAGTGGGGGGGTGATGTTACACAGTGGGGTGGGGGGGTGATGTTTCACAGTGCGGGGGTGATGTTTCACAGTGCGGGGGTGATGTTACACTGTGGGGGGGGTGATGTTACACAGTGGGGGGGGTGATATTACACAGTGGGGGGGTGATGTTACACAGTGGGGGGGGTGATGTTACACAGTGGGGGGGGTGATGTTACACAGTGGGGGGGATGTTACACAGTGGGGGGGTGATGTTACACAGTGGGGGGGGTGATGTTACACAGTGGGGGGGTGATGTTACACATTGGGGGGGTGATGTTACACAGTGGGGGGGTGATGTTACACAGTGGGGGGGGTGATGTTACACAGGGGGGGATGTTACACAGTGGGGGGGTGATGTTACACAGTGGGGGGGGTGATGTTACACAGTGGGGGGGGTGTGATGTTACACAGTGGGGGGGGGATGTTTCACAGTGGGGGGTGATGTTACACAATGGGGGGTGATGTTACACAGTGGGGGGGGATGTTACACAGTGGGGGGGGTGATGTTACACAGTGGGGGGGTGTTACACAGTGGGGGGGGTGATGTTGCACAGTGGGGGGGATGTTACACAGTGGGGGGGTGATGTTACACAGTGGGGGGGGTGTTACACAGTGGGGGGTGATGTTACACAGTGGGGGGGAATGTTACACAGTGGGGGGGTGATGTTACACAGTGGGGGGGTGTTACACAGTGGGGGGGTGATGTTGCACAGTGGGGGGGGGTGTTACACAGTGGGGGAGTGATGTTACACAGTGGGGGGGTGATGTTACACAGTGGGGGGGGCGATGTTACACAGTGGGGGGGTGTTACACAGTGGGGGGGTGATGTTACACAGTGGGGGGGATGTTACACAGTGGGGGGGTGATGTTACACAGTGGGTGGGTGATGTTACACAGTGGGGGGGGCGATGTTACACAGTGGAGGGGGGATGTTACACAGTGGGCGGGGTGACGTTACACAGTGGGGGGGTGATGTTACACAGTGGGGGGGATGTTACACAGTGGAGGGGGGGGTGATGTTACACAGTGGGGAGGTGATGTCACACAGTGGGGGGGGATGTTACACAGTGGGGGGGTGATGCCACACAGTGGGGGGATGTTACACAGTGGGGGGGGTGATGTTACACAGTGGGGGGGTGATGTCACACAGTGGGGGGGTGATGTTACACAGTGGGGGGGTGATGTTACACAGTGGGGGGGTTGATGTTACACAGTGGGGGGGGTGACGTCACACAGTGGGGGGGATGTTACACAGTGGGGGGTGATGTTACACAGTGGGGGGGTGATGTTACACAGTGGGGGGTGATGTTACACAGTCGGGGGGTGATATTACACAGTGGGGGGGTGATGTTACACAGTGGGGGGGGTGATGTTACACAGTGGGGGGTGATGTTACACAGTGGGGGGTGATGTTACACAGTGGGGGGGTGATGTTACACAGTGGGGGGGTGATGTTACACAGTGGGGGGTGATGTTACACAGTGGGGGGTGATGTTACACAGTGGGGGGTGATGTTACACAGTGGGGGGGTGATGTTACACAGTGGGGGGGTGATGTTACACAGTGGGGGGTGATGTTACACAGTGGGGGGTGATGTTACACAGTGGGGGGGGTGATGTTACACAGTGGGGTGGTGATGTTACACAGTGGGGGGGTGATGTTACACAGTGGGGGGGTGATGTTACACAGTGGGGGGGTGATGTTACACAGTGGGGGGTGATGTTACACAGTGGGGGGTGTGATTTTACACAGTGGGGTGGTGATGTTACACAGTGGGGAGGTGATGTCACACAGTGGGGGGGGGGATGTTACACAGTGGGGGGTGATGTTACACAGTGGGGGGGGTGATGTTACACAGTGGGGGGGTGATGTTACACAGTGGGGGGGGTGATGTCACACAGTGGGGGGGATGTTACACAGTGGGGGGTGATGTTACACAGTGGGGGGGGGATGTTACACAGTGGGGGGGTGATGTTACACAGTGGGGGGGGTGATGTTACACAGTGGGGGGTGTGATTTTACACAGTGGGGGGGGATGTTACACAGTGGGGAGGTGATGTCACACAGTGGGGGGGGGATGTTACACAGTGGGGGGTGATGTTACACAATGGGGGGGATGTTACACAGTGGGGGGTGATGTTACACAGTGGGGGGGTGATGTTACACAGTGGGGGGGTGATGTTACACAGTGGGGGGGGTGATGTTACACAGTGGGGGGGGATGTTACACAGTGGGGGGTGATGTTACACAGTGGGGGGGTGATGTTACACAGTGGGGGGGTGATGTTACACAGTGGGGGGGTGATGTTACACAGTGGGGGGGTGATGTCACACAGTGGGGGGGTGATGTTACACAGTGGGGGGGGTGATGTCACACAGTGGGGGGGATGTTACACAGTGGGGGGTGATGTTACACAGTGGGGGGGTGATGTTACACAGTGGGGGGGTAATGTTACACAGTGGGGGGTGGTGATGTTACACAGTGGGGGGGTGATATTACACAGTGGGGGGGTGATGTTACACAGTGGGGGGGTGATGTTACACAGTGGGGGGGTGATGTTACACAGTGGGGGGTGATGTTACACAGTGGGGGGGTGATGTTACACAGTGGGGGGTGATGTTACACAGTGGGGGGATGTTACACAGTGGGGGGGGTGATGTTACACAGTGGGGGGGTGATGTTACACAGTGGGGGGGTGATGTTACACAGTGGGGGGGGTGATGTTACACAGTGGGGGGGTGATGTTACACAGTGGGGTGTGATGTTACACAGTGGGGGGGTGATGTTACACAGTGGGGGGGGTGATGTTACACAGTGGGGGGGTGATGTTACACAGTGGGGGGGTGATGTTACACAGTGGGGGGGTGATGTTACACAGTGGGGGGGTGATGTTACACAGTGGGGGGGGTGATGTTACACAGTGGGGGGGTGATGTTACACTGTGGGGGGTGATGTTACACAGTGGGGGGGTGATGTTACACAGTGGGGGGGGTGATGTTACACAGTGGGGGGGTGATGTTACACAGTGTGGGGGTGATGTTACACAGTGGGGGGGGTGATGTTACACAGTGGGGGGGTGATGTTACACAGTGGGGGGGGTGATGTTACACAGTGGGGGGGTTGATGTTACACAGTGGGGGGGTGACGTTACACAGTGGGGGGGGTGATGTTACACAGTGGGGGGTGATGTTACACAGTGGGGGGGTGATGTTACACAGTGGGGGGGGTGATGTTACACAGTGGGGGGGGATGTTACACAGTGGGGGGGTGATGTTACACAGTGGGGGGGGTGATGTTACACAGTGGGGGGGTGATGTTACACAGTGGGGGGGGTGATGTTACACAGTGGGGGGGGTGATGTTACACAGTGGGGGGGTGATGTTACACAGTGGGGGGGTGATGTTACACAGTGGGGGGGTGATGTTACACAGCGGGGGTGTGATGTTACACAGCGGGGGGGTGATGTTACACAGCGGGGGGGTGATGTTACACAGTGGGGGGGTGATGTTACACAGTGGGGGGGTGATGTTACACAGTGGGGGGGGTGATGTTACACAGTGGGGGGGTGATGTTACACAGTGGGGGGGGTGATGTTACACAGTGGGGTGGTGATGTTACACAGTGGGGGGGTGATGTTACACAGTGGGGGGGTGATGTTACACAGTGGGGGGGTGATGTTACACAGTGGGGGGGGTGATGTTACACAGTGGGGGGTGATGTTACACAGTGGGGGGGTGATGTTACACAGTGGGGGGGTGATGTTACACAGTGGGGGGGTGATGTTACACAGTGGGGGGGGTGATATTACACAGTGGGGGGGGTGATGTTACACAGTGGGGGGTGATGTTACACAGTGGGGGGGTGATGTTACACAGTGGGGGGGGTGATATTACACAGTGGGGGGGGTGATGTTACACAGTGGGTGGGGTGATATTACACAGTGGGGGGGTTAAGTTACACAGTGGGCGGGTGATGTTACACAGTGGGGGGGGTGATGTTACACAGTGGGGGGGGGATGTTACACAGTGGGGGGGGTGATGTTACACAGTGGGGGGGGTGATATTACACAGTGGGGGGGTTAAGTTACACAGTGGGCGGGTGATGTTACACAGTGGGGGGGGTGATGTTACACAGTGGGGGGGGATGTTACACAGTGGGGGGGGTGATGTTACACAGTGGGGGGGGATGTTACACAGTGGGGGGGTGATGTTACACAGTGGGGGGGGTGATGTTACACAGTGGGGGGGATGTTACACAGTGGGGGGTGATGTTACACAGTGGGGGGGGTGATGTTACACAGTGGGGGGCTGATGTTACACAGTGGGGGGGGTGATGATACACAGTGGGGGGTGATGTTACACAGTGGGGGGGATGTTACACAGTGGGGGGTGATGTTACACAGTGGGGGGGTGATGTTACACAGTGGGGGGGGTGATGTTACACAGTGGGGGGCTGATGTTACACAGTGGGGGGGGTGATGATACACAGTGGGGGGTGATGTTACACAGTGGGGGGGTGATGTTACACAGTGGGGGGGTGATGATACACAGTGGGGGGGTGATGATACACAGTGGGGGGGTGATGTTACACAGTGGGGGGGTGATGATACACAGTGGGGGGGGTGATGTTACACAGTGGGGTGGTGATGTTACACAGTGGGGGGGGTGATGTTACACAGTGGGGGGGTGATGTTACACAGTGGGGGGGGTGATGTTACACAATGGGTTGGTGATGTTACACAGTGGGGGGGTGATGTTACACAGTGGGGGGTGATGTTACACAGTGGGGGGGTGATGTTACACAGTGGGGGGGCGATGTTACACAGTGGGGGGTGATGTTACACAGTGGGGGGGTGATGATACACAGTGGGGGGGGTGATGTTACACAGTGGGGTGGTGATGTTACACAGTGGGGGGGGTGATGTTACACAGTGGGGGGGTGATGTTACACAGTGGGGGGGGTGATGTTACACAATGGGGGGGCGATGTTACACAGTGGGGGGTGATGTTACACAGTGGGGGGGTGATGATACACAGTGGGGGGGCGATGTTACACAGTGGGGGGTGATGTTACACAGTGGGGGGGTGATGATACACAGTGGGGGGGGTGATGTTACACAGTGGGGTGGTGATGTTACATAGTGGGGGGGTGATGTTACACAGTGGGGGGGTGATGTTACACAGTGGGGGGGTGATGATACACAGTGGGGGGGGTGATGTTACACAGTGGGGTGGTGATGTTACACAGTGGGGGGGTGATGTTACACAGTGGGGGGGTGATGTTACACAGTGGGGGGGCGATGTTACACAGTGGGGGGTGATGTTACACAGTGGGGGGGTGATGTTACACAGTGGGGGGGGTGATGTTACACAGTGGGTTGGTGATGTTACACAGTGGGGGGGTGATGTTACACAGTGGGGGGGTGATGTTACACAGTGGGGGGGTGATGTTACACAGTGGGGTGGTGATGTTACACTGTGGGGGGGTGATGTTACACAGTGGGGGGGGTGATGTTACACAATGGGTTGGTGATGTTACACAGTGGGGGGGCGATGTTACACAGTGGGGGGTGATGTTACACAGTGGGGGGGTGATGTTACACAGTGGGGGGGGTGATGTTACACAGTGGGTTGGTGATGTTACACAGTGGGGGGGTGATGTTACACAGTGGGGGGGGTGATGTTACACAGTGGGGGGGTGATGTTTCACAGTGGGTTGGTGATGTTACACAGTGGGGGGTGATGTTACACAGTGGGGGGGTGATGTTACACAGTGGGGGGGGTGATGTTACACAGTGGGGGGGTGATGTTACACAGTGGGGGGGTGATGTTACACAGTGGGGGGGTGATGTTACACAGTGGGGGGGTGATGTTACACAGTGGGGGGGATGTTACACAGTGGGGGGGATGTTACACAGTGGGGGGGGTGATGTTACACAGTGGGGGGGTGATGTTACACAGTGGGGGGTGATGTTACACAGTGGGGGGGATGTTACACAGTGGGGGGGGTGATGTTACACAGTGGGGGGGGTGATGTTACACAGTGGGGGGGGTGATGTTACACAGTGGGGGGGTGATGTTACACAGTGGGGGGGTGATGTTACACAGTGGGGGGGTGATGTTACACAGTGGGTGGGGTGATGTTACACAGTGGGGGGGTGATGTTACACAGTGGGGGGGGTGATGTTACACAGTGGGGGGGTGATGTTACACAGTGGGGGGGATGTTACACAGTTGGGGGGTGATGTTACACAGTGGGGGGTGATGTTACACAGTGGGGGGGATGTTACACAGTGGGGGGGGTGATGTTACACAGTGGGGGGGTGATGTTACACAGTGGGGGGGGTGATGTTACACAGTGGGGGGGGTGATGTTACACAGTGGGGGGGTGATGTTACACAGTGGGGGGGTGATGTTACACAGTGGGGGGGCGATGTTACACCGTGGGGGGGTGATGTTACACAGTGGGGGGGGTGATGTTACACAGTGGGGGGGGTGATGTTACACAGTGGGGGGGTGATGTTACACCGTGGGGGGGTGATGTTACACAGTGGGGGGGTGATGTTACACAGTGGGGGTGTGATGTTACACAGTGGGGGGGTGATGTTACACAGTGGGGGTGTGATGTTACACAGTGGGGGGGTGATGTTACACAGTGGGGGGGATGTTACACAGTGGGGGGTGATGTTACACAGTGGGGTGGTGATGTTACACAGTGGGGGGGTGATGTTACACAGTGGGGGGTGATGCGCTATCAATTACTCATAAAAGACTGAGAGTTAGAAGAGTAACCAAAGGCTTTTATTAACAACAGAATGGAGGTCTGCCTCGCGTGGTCGACCGGTCCATGATACTAAGGGCTGGGGAGCAGTCACCTTTATACTAGGACCTGTGGGAGGAGTCAGCCGAGGCATGTCCAGGCATGTACACAGTGGAATACAAACAGGACAAACAAGAATACAAACAGTGGTTTACCACATTCACCCCTTGTTTAAAATTGAGTCCGGCGGGGTGAAGTGTATTAAAAGTTAATGTATTGGAGTCTCTCCGGAGGTCTTGTCTGCCGCTGTGATCGGCGTGGCGACGGCAGGGGTAGTGAAGTTTCCGGCGTCGAGTCCAGCGTAGGCTGTGGCACAGGCGTGTCGTCCTCGTAGATGTCGAGCGGGTCGCGGGGCCCAGGCCTGCCGTCTGCTGGGGCTGGATATCGGATCGTGGGGGGGGGTGGTCGTGGGTAGTGGGTTACTGCGGCCCCCGAGGGTGCAAGGTCTCTTATGGAGACTGTGTCCTCCCGCCCGTCCGGGTATGCGATGTAAGCATACTGGGGGTTGGCGTGGAGGAGGTCGACCCTCTCGACCAGGGGGTCCGTTTTATGGGTCCTCACGTGTCTTCTCAGTAGGACCGGCCCTGGGGACGTCAGCCATGGCGGTAGCGATGTCCCCGATGTGGACTTCCTTGGGAAGACAAACATTTTCTCATGAGGGGTGGCATTAGTGGCAGTGCAGAGCAGTGACCGAATAGAGTGGAGTGCATCGGGGAGCACATCCTGCCAGCGGGAGGTTGGAAGGCCCCTAGACTTTAAGGCTAGCAGGACGGCCTTCCAAACTGTCGCATTTTCTCTTTCCACCTGTCCGTTCCCCCGGGGGTTGTAACTGGTGGTCCTGCTTGTGGCAATACCCCTAGTTAGCAGGTACTGACGGAGTTCGGCGCTCATAAACGATGAGCCCCGGTCGCTATGGATATAGCTGGGGAAGCCGAACAGGGTGAAGAGGTTGTTCAGACATTTAATGACCGTGGCACTGGTCATGTCCGGGCAGGGGAAGGCGAACGGGAAACGGGAGTACTCATCAATAATATTGAGGAAGTACACATTGCGGTCGGAGGAGGGGAGAGGCCCTTTAAAATCGACGCTCAGGCGCTCGAAGGGGCGAGTGGCTTTTATCAGGTGGGCCCTGTCTGGTCTATAAAAGTGCGGTTTGCACTCAGCGCAGACTTGGCAGTTCCTGGTCATGGTCCTGACCTCCTCAATAGAGTAAGGCAGGTTGCGGGCCTTGATGAAGTGGAAGAACCTGGTGACCCCCGGGTGGCAGAGGTCATTGTGGAGGGCCCGCAGTCTATCGATCTGCGCGCTGGCGCAGGTGCCACGCGATAGCGCATCCGGGGGTTCATTTAGCTTCCCGGGCCGGTACAAGATCTCGTAGTTGTAGGTGGAAAGTTCGATTCTCCACCTCAAGATCTTGTCATTTTTGATTTTGCCCCTCTGCTTGTTGTTAAACATAAAAGCAACTGAACGCTGGTCAGTGAGCAGGGTAAATCGTTTTCCGGTCAGGTAGTGCCTCCAATGACGCACAGCCTCCACAATCGCCTGGGCCTCCTTCTCAACAGCGGAGTGTCTGGTCTCCGGGCCTTGGAGGGTTCGTGAAAAGAAGGCCACGGGTCTCCCCGCCTGATTGAGGGTAGCGGCCAGGGCAAAGTCGGACGCATCGCTTTCCACCTGGAAGGGGATGGATTCGTCCACTGTGTGCATGGTGGCTTTGGCAATGTCCTCCTTGATACGGTGGAAGGCTAAGCGGGCCTCTGCCGTCAAGGGAAAAGAGGTGGACTTGATCAGCGGACGGGCCTTGTCCGCATAGTAGGGGACCCACTGGGTGTAATAGGAGAAAAACCCTAGGCACCTCTTCAGGGCCTTGAGGCAGTGGGGCAGTGGAAGTTCCATAAGGGGACGCATCCGGTCGGGGTCGGGGCCGATGACTCCGTGTTCCACAACACAGCCAAGGATGGCGAGGCGGTTTGTGCGGAATATGCACTTCTCCTTGTTATATGTCAGGTTTAGGAGTTGGGCGGTGCGGAGGAATTTTTCGAGGTTTGCGTCATGGTCCTGCAAGTCACGGCCGCAGATGGTCACATTGTCCAGATATGGGAAAGTGGCCTGCAACGCAGTTTGATCTACCATCCGGTCCATCTCCCTTTGGAAGACGGAGACCCCGTTGGTGACGCCAAAGGGAACCCTAAGGAAGTGATAGAGGCGGCCGTTTGCCTCAAAGGCAGTGTACTGGCGGTCCTCAGGGCGGATGGGGAGCTGGTGGTACGCTGATTTCAGGTCAATGGTCGAGAAGACGCGGTACTGCGCGATCTGGTTGGCCATATCAGCTATACGGGGGAGTGGGTAGGCGTCCAGCAGGGTGTAGCGATTTATTGTCTGGCTGTAGTCGATGACCAGGCGCTGCTTCTCGCCGGTCTTAACGACCACAACCTGGGCTCGCCAGGGGCTGGTGCTGCCCTCAATAATCCCTTCTTTCAGGAGCCGCTCCACTTCGGTTTTAATGAAAACCCTAACCCCGGCATTGTATCGCCTGCTCTTTGTGGCGATGGGCTTACAGTCGGGGGTGAGGTTAGCAAACAGTTGGGGGGGGTGACTCTGAGTGTGGAGAGGTTGCACCTGGTGCGCGGCGGGCAGTTTGGAAGCTGCTGGCTGCGGACTGTGAGTGGGGGTAGGGGTCCACCGTACGCCATCGTAACACTTTTAAGGTGGCACTGAAAATCTAACCCCAGCAGGACGGCAGCGCAGAGGTCAGGCAGGACCAGAAGTTTAAAATGATCGTACACGGTCCCGTCTACTACAAGTGTCACCACGCAGTAGCCGCCGATGTCCGCCGACTGGGACTCGGAGGCCATAGAAATCCGCTGTTGCGCAGGCAGGACTGGGAGAGAGCAACGCCGCACCGTGTCGGGGTGGATGAAGCTCTCCGTGCTCCCAGAGTCAAAAAGGCAGATTGTATCGTGACCATTTACCTTAATGTCCATTGTGGAACTGGCCAGTTGGTGCGGTCTCGCTTGGTCCAGTGTAACGGATGCCAGCGTAGGGGTCGGTGTGTCGCTGCGGGTATCAGATGAGGCGGTGTCGGGGGCCTGCTGCGTCCCGGCTGTCGTCCAAGATGGCGGCGTCCATGATCCCCATGTGGCTGGAGGCGTCCAAAATGGCTGCTGTACCGGTGATTCGCACATGGCCGGGGAGGTCCAAGATGGCGGCCCGCATGGCCCACACGCGGCGCTGCTGGGGTTCGGGGTGGCTTTGGCCCTGCAGACGCTAGCGTAGTGTCCCTTCTTCCCGCAGCCCGAGCAGATCGCGTTTTTCGCCGGGCAGCGCGCTCTGGGGTGTTTTGCCTGGCCACAGAAGTAGCATTTCTGGCCTTGGGGCACTGCTGTCTGGCCTTGGGACACTGCTGCGGTAGTTGGGCCGTTGTTGGGGTGTGGCTGGGGTGGCACGGCGCTATGAGGCGGTCCTACCGTGTCCCAGGCTGTCATTCCCCGCGGCGTCCACGGTGCAGAGGAGTAGGCATCCATGCCCTGGTAGGCTGCATCCAACGATAGTGCGAGTTCAGAGGCCTTGTTGAGGTCGAGGTTACTCTGCTCCAACAGTCGCTGTCGGGTGTAATTGGATCTGTGGCCCGCTACAAAAGCGTCCCGGATAAGTTCCTCTGTGTACACGGCGGCCTTTACATCCTTACAACCACAGGCCCGGCCAAGCACAGACAGTGCCTGAAGGTATTCCACGGTCGATTCCCCAGGTTGTTGTTTACGACTCCCCAGGAGGTGCCTGGCGTACACTTCGTTCACTGGGCGCGTGTACTGGTCCTTGAGGAGCTTGATAGCGTCCGCGTAGGAGGTCGCGTCTTGGATGACCGAGTACACTCGGTGGTTCACTTTGGAGGTCAGGACATCCAGTTTGTCCTCGTCCGATTTGATTGCTTCGGAGGCGGTCAGGAATTTTTCGAAACACTTAAGCCAGTGAGTAAACTTGGTGGATGAGTCCGCCTCCCGATGATCTAAGTCCAGGCATGCTGGTGTGAGGATCTTCTCCATTATAAAAATGTTGTTAATAAAATTGATGCGCTATCAATTACTCATAAAAGACTGAGAGTTAGAAGAGTAACCAAAGGCTTTTATTAACAACAGAATGGAGGTCTGCCTCGCGTGGTCGACCGGTCCATGATACTAAGGGCTGGGGAGCAGTCACCTTTATACTAGGACCTGTGGGAGGAGTCAGCCGAGGCATGTCCAGGCATGTACACAGTGGAATACAAACAGGACAAACAGGAATACAAACAGTGGTTTACCACAGGGGGGGTGATGTTACACAGTGGGGGGGTGATGTTACACAGTGGGGGGGGTGATGTTACACAGTGGGGGGGTGATGTTACACAGTGGGGGGGGGTGATGTTACACAGTGGGGGGGGTGATGTTACACAGTGGGGGGGTTGATGTTACACAGTGGGGGGTTGATGTTACACAGTGGGGGGTGATGTTACACAGTGGGGGGGTGATGTTACACAGTGGGGGGGGTGATGTTACACAGTGGGGGGGGTGATGTTACACAGTGGGGGGGGTGATGTTACACAGTGTGGGGGTGATGTTACACAGTGGGGGGGTGCTGTTACACAGTGGGGGGGGGTGATGTTACACAGTGGGG
Organism: Somniosus microcephalus; assembly: GCF_052327205.1. NCBI lineage: Eukaryota > Metazoa > Chordata > Chondrichthyes > Squaliformes > Somniosidae > Somniosus > Somniosus microcephalus. The sequence goes on along the minus strand of NC_141017.1, from coordinate 6,210,995 downwards.
GGGTGATGTTACACAGTGGGGGGGTGATGTTACACAGTGGGGGTGTGATGTTACACAGTGGGGGGGTGATGTTACACAGTGGGGGGGTGATGTTACACACTGGGGGGGGTGATGTTACACAGTGGGGGGGTGATGTTACACAGTGGGGGGGTGATGTTACACAGTGGGGGGGTGATGTTACACAGTGGGGGTGTGATGTTACACAGTGGGGGGGTGATGTTACACAGTGGGGGGGTGATGTTACACAGTGGGGGGGGTGATGTTACACAGTGGGGGTGTGATGTTACACAGTGGGGGGGTGATGTTACACAGTGGGGGGGGTGATGTTACACAGTGGGGGGGGTGATGTTACACAGTGGGTGGGGTGATGTTACACAGTGGGGGTGTGATGTTACACAGTGGGGGGGTGATGTTACACAGTGGGGGGGTGATGTTACGCAGTGGGGGGGTGATGTTTTCCCCACTACCGATGTCAGGCTTACCGGTCTATAATTCCCCGTTTTTTTCTTTACCACCTTTTCTAAATTGTGGGGTTACATTCGCTACCCTCCAATCCATGTGATATGTTCCAGAATCTGTAGAATTTTGGAAGATGACCAGCAATGCATCTATTATTTCTAGGGCCACTTCCTTAAGTAGCCTAGGATGTAGATTATCAGGCCCTGGGGATTTATCGGCCTTCAATCCCGTCAATTTACCTAACACCATTTCCCTACAAATACTGATTTCATTCAGTTCCTCCCTCTCATTAGACCCTATGTTCCCTGACATCTCTGGGAGGTTATTTGTGTCCTCCTTTGTGAAGACAGACCCAAAGTATGCATTTAATTGGTCTGCCATGTCTTTGTTCCCCATTCTAAATTCCCCTGATTCTGACTGCAGGGACCTACGCTTGACTTTAACAATCTTTTTCTCATCACATATCTATCGAAGCTTTTACAGTCAGTTTTTAATGTTCCCTGCGAGCTTACTCTCATACTCTATTTTCCCCCTCTTAATTAATCCCTTTGTCCTCCTTTGCTGAATCCTATACTTCTCCCAATCCTCAGCTTTGCTGCTTTTTCTGGCCAATTTTTATGTCCTCTCCTTGGATCTTATGCTATCCCTAATTTCCCTTGTTAGCCAATGTTGAGTCACATTTTTTGTTTTATTTTTATGCCAAACAGGGATGAACAAATTCTATAGTTCATCCATGTGATCTTTAAATTTTTGCCATTGCTGATTCACCGTCAACCCTTTAAGTAACATTCCCCAATCCATCCTAGCCAAATCACGCCTCATACCATCATAGTTTCCTTTATTTAAAATCAGCACCCAAGTCTCTGAGTCAACTACTTCACTCTCCATTTTAATGAAGAATTCCATCATAATATGATCGCTCCTCCCCAAGGGGCCTCACACAACAAGATTGCTAATTAATCCTTTTTCATTACATAATACCCAGTCTAAGATGGCCTGATCTCTAGTTGGTTCCTCGACATATTGGTCCAGGAAACCATCCCGTATACACTCTAGGAATTCCTCTTCCACAGTATTGTTACTAAATTGTTTAGACCAAAGTATATGTAGATTAAAATTACCCATGATAACTGCAGTGCCCTTATTGCACACATCTCTAATTTCCCATTTAATGCCATCCCAAACCTCAGCATTACTGTTTGGGGGTCTGTATACAACTCCCACTTATGTTTTCTGCCCCCTGGTATTTCTCAGCTCTACCCATACAGATTCCACATCATCAGAGCTAATATCCTTCCTTACTATTGTGTTAATCTTCTCTTAACCAGCAATGCTACCCCACCTCCTTTTCCTTTTTGCCTGTCCTTCCTGAATATTGAATACCCCTGGGTGTTGAATTCCCAGCATTGGTCACCCTGGAGCCATGTCTCCGTAATCCCAATTATATCATATCCGTTTACATCTATTTGCGCAGCTAATTCATCCACCTTATTACGAATGTTCCTCGCATTAAGACACACAGCCTTCAGGCTTGTTTTTTTAACACTCTTAGACCTTTTAGAATTATTGTTTACTGCGGCCATGTTTGATTTACACCCTGGATTTCGCTGACTTCCACTTTTGCTTTTCTCCTTCCTGTCTTTTGCTTCTATCCTTGCTTCCCTTTCCTCTGTTTCCCTGCACAGGTTCCCAACCCCCTGCCATTTTAGTTTAAACCCTCCCTAACAGCACTAGCAAACACTCCCCCAGGACATTGGTCCCGGTCCTGCCCATGTGCAAACCGTCCAGTTTGTACTGGTCCCACCTCCCCCAGAACCGATTCCAATGCCCCAAGAATTTGAATCCCTCCCCCTTGCACCATTCCTCTACCCACGTATTCATCTGAAATATCCTTCTATTTCTACTCTGCCTAGCACATGTCACTGGTAGCAATCCTGAGATTACTACCTTTGAGGTCCTATTTTTTAATTTACCTCCTAACTCCCTATATTCAGCTTTTAGGACCTCATCACGTTTTTTACCAGGAGACTCAGCAAACCCTAGGTGCAGGACACCGTGGGCTCAATGAAACTGTTCTGCGGGCCGTACGTTTGACTCTCCTGAGATAGACTATAACAACAAACTACACAACATCCTATCCGTGCAGGCTGGGTACTAGATTTTAACTTCAGACACAAACCAAAACCTAGACCAAAATACAGGATGTTTGTTCCAGCGATTTGCAGCCAAACAGGACCACCCTCCTTTGTTGTATGTTCCACAGGAGGAGCTCAAACCCCCCAGACTCAAAAGGAGCTCAAGAGGGTCTCAGGGTGAGTGTCTCGAACGACCAGACCAACTGAAAAACTAGAGATCTCTCTGAATTGGAGACACAAAGATCTGTAGGAAAGGAATTTGATACTCACCATTGCTCTTCAACTGTGAAAGATCCTTCTTGAAATCAGCGTCTGATGTTTTCATTGCATGGAACATCTGGGAAACTGAAATGGAAACAAGGCTTTGACTCTCACACATTAGCATAGACTGGATTTGCCTCCTCTGTACATCATGGAGAAAATTGCACGATGAGGCCAGCCTTTGTGTTCCCATCCCAAACTCAATTTCCCCTCCCACAATGCCCCCGTTGGGATTGCTGTGAGACACCCCTTCCACACCCACCACACGGAAATTATAGCAAGGTGGCCGGGCCTGGCAAACTGTCCATTTTCCAAACTTCAACCGTAGCAGCAGGGATAGAAAATCAGTTGATGGCAGGAATCAAAGGGTTTGGTTTAATGGGCGTTACTCAGATTGGAGAAGTGTTGGAAGTGGTGTCCCAGGAGCCAGAGCTGGGTCCACTGTTGTTCCTGGTTCAGATGATTTGGAATATGGCACAGAGCTCAATCCCACAATGACCAAAGACACAAAAATAAGGGTTTTGCAAAGAGTGACATAGAATGTAACAGATTTCCGGAGGTCAGACAGGTTAGTGAAATGGGCAGACAGGTGGCAGATACAATTTCATGTGGAGAAGTGTGAGATGAGAGGCGAGAGAGAAACCAGGATGTTACAAAGCTGTTACTCTAAGATCTGTTGTGGGGATTTATTGGAAACTATAATTAAGGACAGAGTAACTGAGCATTTAGTGAAATTTGAGCTTATTAGAGAGAGCCAGCATGGACTTGTGAAGCGTAGGACATGTTTAACGGACCGAATTGACTTCTTTGAGGAAGTAACTAAAGTAGTAGACAGGGGAATGTCTATGGATATCGTTTATATGGACATCAAGAAGGCATTTGATAAGGTTCCACATAAGAGGGTGTTAGCTAAAATTAAAGCTCATGCAATTGAAGGAAAATTATTGACCTGGTTAGGAGATTGGTTGGGCGGTTGAAGACAGAGAGTTGGGATAATGGTTATGAACTTTAATTGAAAGGAAATGACTAGTGATGTTCCACAAGGATCTGTGCTGGGGCCTCAACTGTTTACTATATTAATGACTTAGATAGAGAGCCATAGATCCAAGTTTGCCCATGTGGTAAACCACTTTTATCGTTCACTACCGTTACACTATGGTTATCACTGTTATATCGTTACACTATGGTTATCACTGTTTACACTGTTGTATCACTACACGAGGTCGCCTCTTGCCACGCTGTTATACCTGGGCTGACCACTGCTGACTCCGCCCATAGCTCCGCCTACTGGCCCAGGTATAAAGGTGGTCGACTGGCTGGTATTCCTCCTTGTTGGATCCGATCACCCACGAGGGTGGGCTCTGTTATTTAGCCAATAAAAACCTATAGTTACTTTCTTAACTCGTCGCTTTTCATTGGATGAATTGATAGGTATATCAATTTTATTGGCTAAATTTTAAAAATGTCTAAAGAACCGTCAGACCAGTCAGACGCCCAGCGACAACAGCCACAGCAGCCGGCCTGGCTGCGAGCCCTCCGACCGCCGTACCTGGATCTAAACCCACAGGCAGCAAACTCAGCCCTCGACTTCAAACACTGGCTGAGCTGTTTCAAATCCTACCTGGGAGAATCCGGCGTGCCTCAGAGATCCAAACTAAGAGTGCTGACCGCCCAAGTGAGCCCTAAAGTATTCGCACTCATACAGGACCTTACTACATACGAGGCCGCCATCAACCTGCTGAAACAGCAGTACTGGAGCCCGGTAAATTCTATGTATGCCAGACACCTCCTAAGATCCCGCCCGCAACAGCCAGGAGAGTCTGTAGATGAATTTTTACGGGCGCTACAAACACTCGGCAGGGACTGTGACTTTAAAGCGGTAACGGCTGCAGAAAATACTGAAGAGAATATCCGCGATGCCTTCGTGAAAGGCCTTCGGTCCGACTACTCATGGCAAAGACTGCTCGAATCAAAGGACCTCGACCTGAACACAGCTGCAGCCCTCGCCCGCTCCCTGGAAGTGGCCCATCGGGACCTCGAGGCGTATTCCAGGTACTGTACTGCGCGACCCTGGGACTCCGGCCCGACCCCGGCCGCAATACCCCTCGCAACGCCGCCTCCGGGACCTACCTCAGCATCGGCGTCCCAGAACCGATCGGGACTGCCACCCCCGGTACCGGCTGCAACATCGGACCCCCGCGATCGGGCCGCCGGCTGCTTCTTCTGTGGCCAGGCGAAACACCCGAGGACGCGCTGCCCTGCGAGAAACGCGACTTGCTCCCATTGCCAGAAGAAAGGCCACTTCGCTAAGGCCTGCAGGGGGAGAGCCACAGATGCCAGCAGTGCCTCATGCGAATTGTGGGGGCAGCCATCTTTCATCCAGGCCACAGATGCCAGTATCCCCTCGTGTGAGTCGTGGGGGCGGCCATCTTTGATCAAGGCAACCGACACCAGCAATGCCTCATGTGAGTTGTGGGGGCAGCCATCTTATTCAACCTCGTGGGCGCCGCCATTTTGTCCACCACAGTCGACCGCCACCTTGTCGCCAGACCCGACCACCGCCTCACCCGCAGACTACAGCAGCTCGCTCAGCCATACACTAGCCTCCGTCACACTGGACCAAGCTCGCCCGCATCACCTGTCCAAGTCCATGATGGACATCAAAGTAAACGGCCACGCCACGACCTGCCTGTTCGACAGCGGAAGCACAGAGAGTTTCATACATCCAGACACGGTGAGCCACTATTCCCTCACTGTCCGGCCAACGCGCAACCGGATCTCGATGGCATCGAGGTCCCATTCTGCAGACATCAGCGGCTACTGTATTGTGACCCTGTCGGTTAGGGGCACGGAGTATAAAAATTTTAAACTCCTCGTCCTGCCCCAGCTCTGCGCTGCCGTCCTACTAGGGCTGGACTTCCAATCCCACCTGCAAAGTGTCACTTTGGCATACGGTGGACCCCTCCCCCCACTCACAGTCGACAACCAGCAGCCTTTAAACCGCCCACCGCATACCACCTGCGGCCTATCCACTCTCAAGGTCCCGCCCCCCTCCCTGTTCGCTAACCTCACCCGCGACTGTAAACCCGTCGCCACCAAGAGCAGGCGGTACAGCGCCGGGGACAGAGCTTTTATTAGCTGTGAGGTGCAGCGTCTCCTGAAGGAGGGCATCATCGAGAGGAGCAACAGCCCCTGGCGTGCCCAGGTCGTAGTCGTTAAGACCGGCGATAAAAACCGCCTAGTCATCGACTACAGCCAAACCATAAACCGGTACACCCAGCTGGACGCATACCCCCTTCCCTGCATATCTGATATGGTCAATCAGATTGCGCAGTACCGGGTATTCTCCACCATCGACCTTAAGTCGGCCTATCACCAACTCCCTATCCGCCCTGAGGACCGCCAGTATACAGCCTTCGAGGCGAACGGCCGCCTCTACCACTTCCTTAGGGTTCCCTTCGGCGTCACCAATGGGGTTTCGGTCTTCCAAAGGGAGATGGACCGGATGGTTGACCAGAACGGGCTGCACGCCACGTTCCCCTATCTAGATAACGTCACCATCTGCGGACGCGACCGGCAGGACCACGATGTTAATCTGGAAAGATTCCTCCGTACGGCCCAACGGCTGAACCTCACCTACAATAAGGAGAAATGTGTGTTTAACACCTCGCGCCTTGCCATCCTCGGCTGCGTAGTAGAGAACGGAGTCATCGGCCCCGATCCCGAAAGAATGCGCCCCCTCATGGAGCTTCCCCTCCCCCACTGTCCAAAGGCGCTGAAGAGAACCCTGGGGCTCTTCGCCTACTATGCCCAATGGGTGCCAAATTATGCGGACAAAGCCAGACCCCTCATGAAGTCCACCTCCTTCCCCCTGACGGCAGAAGCGTGCGCAGCCTTCTCCCTCATTAAGGGAGACATTGCTAAGGCCACAATGCACGCGGTGGATGAATCTATCCCTTTCCAAGTGGAGAGCGATGCATCCGACTTCGCCCTAGCCGCAACCCTCAACCAGGAGGGGAGACCGGTGGCCTTCTTCTCAAGGACCCTCCAGGGCCCTGAGATCCGACACTCTTCGGTCGAGAAGGAGGCCCAGGCGATCGTGGAGGCTGTACGACGCTGGAGGCATTACCTGGCAGGCAAACGATTTACCCTCCTCACCGACCAGCGTTCGGTCGCTTTTATGTTTAATAACAAGCTGAGGGGCAAAATCAAGAACGACAAGAACTTGAGGTGGAGAATCGAGCTCTCCACCTATGATTATGATATCTTGTACCGGCCTGGTAAACTGAACGAACCCCCAGATGCTCTATCACGAAGTACATGCGCCAACGCGCAAACTGATAGACTGCAGACCCTCCACAACGACCTCTGCCACCCCGGGGTCACCAGCCTTTACCACTTCATTAAGGCCCGCAACCTGCCATACTCCATCGAGGAGGTCAGGACCATGACCAGGAACTGCCAAACCTGTGCCGAATGCAAACCACATTTCTTTAGGCCGGACAGAGCAAGCCTGATCAAGGCCACCCGCCCCTTCGAGCGCTTGAGCATCGATTTTAAGGGGCCCCTCCCGTCCTCTGACCGTAATGTGTACTTCCTCAACATCATTGATGAGTACTCCCGTTTCCCCTTTGCCTTCCCCTGCCCAGACATGACCAGCACCACGGTCACCAAATGCCTGAACGACCTCTTCGCCTTGTTCGGGTTCCCGAACTATATACATAGCGACCGGGGCTCCTCCTTCATGAGCGAGGAACTTCGCCAGTTCCTATTAGCGAGAGGTATCGCTGCAAGCAGGACCACCAGCTACAACCCCCGAGGGAACGGCCAGGTGGAAAGAGAGAACGCGACTGTCTGGAAGGCCGTTCTCTTAGCCTTAAAGTCTAAGGGCCTCCCAACCTCTCGCTGGCAGGAAGTCCTCCCGGCAGCGCTGCATTCCATCCGGTCACTGCTTTGCACTGCCATTAACGCCACCCCCCATGAACGAATGTTTGTTTTCCCCAGGAAATCGACTACGGGAACCATGCTGCCAACTTGGCTGACTTCTCCAGGGCCCGTCTTACTGCGAAAGCATGTGAGGGCCCATAAAACGGACCCCCTGGTCGAGAGGGTGGTCCTCCTGCACGCCAACCCCCAGTACGCCTACGTGGCATACCCAGACGGGCGGGAGGACACAGTCTCCTTACGAGACCTTGCACCCTCGGGCACCCCTGAGACACCACCGTTACCCCCCACCACCCCCCCAAATCCAGCCCAGGTAGATGGCATGCCGGAACCCCACGAGCCTTCGTCAACCACGCAGACACCAGCATTAACACCGGAGACTGCAACACCGCCGCCGCTGCTGCGCCGATCAGAAAGGCTTACGAGGCCTCCGGACAGACTGACATACCCGAACTGGTAGTGCACTTCACCCCGCCGGACTCAAATCTAAACAAGGGGTGAATGTGGTAAACCACTTTTATCGTTCACTACCGTTACACTATGGTTATCACTGTTATATCGTTACACTATGGTTATCACTGTTTACACTGTTGTATCACTACACGAGGTCGCCTCTTGCCACGCTGTTATACCTGGGCTGACCACTGCTGACTCCGCCCATAGCTCCGCCTACTGGCCCAGGTATAAAGGTGGTCGACTGGCTGGTATTCCTCCTTGTTGGATCCGATCACCCACGAGGGTGGGCTCTGTTATTTAGCCAATAAAAACCTATAGTTACTTTCTTAACTCGTCGCTTTTCATTGGATGAATTGATAGGTATATCAGCCCATGACACAAAGGTTGGTGGCATAGTGAGTGGTGCAGGTGGGAGCATAACATTTCACAGAGATATTGATAGATTAAGTGACGGGGCAAAACTGTGGCAGATGAATATGAACGCTGGTAAATGTCAGGTCATCCATTTTGGACTAAAAAAGAAGAAATCCGAGTACTTGTTAAATGGTGAAAAGCTAGGAACAGTGGGGGTCCAAAGAGATTTAGGGGTCCGTGTACACCGATCATGAAAGTGTAGTGGTCAGATACAAAAAATAATCAAAAAGACGATGGAATGCTCGCCTTTACAATGAGGGGGCTGGAGCATAAAGGGGAGGTCGTATTGCTGCCGCGATACAAAGCCCTGGTTAGACCACATCAGGAGTACAGTGTACAGTCTGGGCACCGCACCTGAAGGGATATATTGGCCTTGGAAGGAGTGCAGCGCAGATCCAGCAGAATGTTACCAGCGCTCCAAGGGTTAAACTATGAGGAGAGATTGGATAAACTAAACTTGTATTCCGCCATGCATCTGTCCAATCACCCAACCTGTCCAACCTGTCCAAATCGTACTGGGCAGGTTGTTGTTGGACAGGGACAGGGGCGATGTTACACAGTGGGGGGGGGATGTTACACATTGGGCGGGGTGATGTTACACAGTGGGGGGGGATGTTACATAGTGGGGGGCGATGTTACACAGTGGGGGGGGATGTTACACATTGGGGGGGTGATGTTACACAGTGGGGGGGTGATGTTACACAGTGGGGGGGGATGTTACACAGTGGGGGGGTGATGTTACATAGTGGGGGGGTGATGTTACACAGTGGGGGGGGATGTTACACAGTGGGGGGGTGATGTTACACAGTGGGGGGGTGATGTTACACAGTGGGGGGGTGATGTTACACAGTGGGGGGGTGATGTTACACAGTGGGGGGGGATGTTACACAGTGGGGGGGTGATGTTACACAGTGGGGGGGTGATGTTACACAGTGGGGGGGGATGTTACACAGTGGGGGGGGTGATGTTACACAGTGGGGGGGTGATGTTACACAGTGGGGGGTGATGTTACACAGTGGGGGGGGATGTTACACAGTGGGGGGGTGATGTTACATAGTGGGGGGCGATGTTACACAGTGGGGGGGGATGTTACACAGTGGGGGGGCGATGCTACACAGTGGGGGGGCGATGTTACATAGTTGGGGGGATGTTACACAGTGGGGGGGGATATTACACAGTGGGGGGCGATGTTACACAGTGGGGGGGGATGTTACACAGTGGGGGGGCGATGCTACACAGTGGGGGGGGTGATGTTACACAGTGGGGGTGATGTTACACAGTGGGGGGGCGATGCTACACAGTGGGGGGGCGATGTTACATAGTTGGGGGGGATGTTACACAGTGGGGGGGGATGTTACACAGTGGGGGGCGATGTTACACAGTGGGGGGGGATGTTACACAGTGGGGGGGCGATGCTACACAGTGGGGGGGCGATGTTACACAGTGGGGGGGTGATGTTACATAGTGGGGGGGGATGTTACACAGTGGGGGGGATGTTACACAGTGGGGGGGATGTTACACATTGGGGGGGATGTTACACAGTGGGGGGGTGATGTTACACAGTGGAGGGGCGATGTTACACAGTGGGGGGGCGATGTTACACAGTGGGGGGGGCGATGTTACACAGTGGGGGGGTGAAGTTACACAGTGGGGGGGTGATGTTACACAGTGTGGGGGGGTGATGTTACACAGTGGGGGGGGTGATGTTACACAGTGGGGGGGGTGATGTTACACAATGGGGGGGTGATGTTACACAGTGGGGGGGGTGATGTTACACAGTGGGGGGGTGATGTTACACAGTGGGGGGGATGTTACACAGTGGGGGGGGTGATGTTACACAGTGGGGGGGTGATGTTACACAGTGGGGGGGATGTTACACAGTGGGGGGGGGTGATGTTACACAGTGGGGGGGTGATGTTACACAGTGGGGGGGTGATGTTACACAGTGTGGGGGGGTGATGTTACACAGTGGGGGGGTGATGTTACACAGTGGGGGGGGTGATGTTACACAATGGGGGGGTGATGTTACACAGTGGGGGGGGTGATGTTACACAGTGGGGGGGTGATGTTACACAGTGGGGGGGGTGATGTTACACAGTGGGGGGGATGTTACACAGTGGGGGGGGTGATGTTACACAGTGGGGGGTGATGTTACACAGTGGGGGGGGTGATGTTACACAGTGGGGGGGGTGATGTTACACAGTGGGGGGGTGATGTTACACAGTGGGGGGGTGATGTTTTTGCCACTACCGATGTCAGGCTTACCGGTGTATAATTCCCCGTTTTTTTCTTTACCACCTTTTCTAAATTGTGGGGTTACATTCGCTACCCTCCAATCCATGTGATATGTTCCAGAATCTATAGAATTTTGGAAGATGACCAGCAATGCATCTATTATTTCTAGGGCCACTTCCTTAAGTAGCCTAGGATGTAGATTATCAGGCCCTGGGGATTTATCGGCCTTCAATCCCGTCAATTTACCTAACACCATTTCCCTACAAATACTGATTTCATTCAGTTCCTCCCTCTCATTAGACCCTATGTTCCCTGACATCTCTGGGAGGTTACTTGTGTCCTCCTTTGTGAAGACAGACCCAAAGTATGCATTTAATTGGTCTGCCATGTCTTTGTTCCCCATTCTAAATTCCCCTGATTCTGACTGCAGGGACCTACGCTTGACTTTAACAATCTTTTTCTCATCACATATCTATAGAAGCTTTTACAGTCAGTTTTTAATGTTCCCTGCGAGCTTACTCTGATACTCTATTTTCCCCCTCTTAATTAATCCCTTTGTCCTCCTTTGCTGAATCCTATACTGCTCCCAATCCTCAGCTTTGCTGCTTTTTCTGGCCAATTTATATGTCCTCTCCTTGGATCTTCTGCTATCCCTAATTTCCCTTGTTAGCCAATGTTGAGTCACATTTTTTGTTTTATTTTTATGCCAAACAGGGATGAACAAATTCTATAGTTCATCCATGTGATCTTTAAATTTTTGCCATTGCTGATTCACCGTCAACCCTTTAAGTAACATTCCCCAATCCATCCTAGCCAAATCGCGCCTCATACCATCATAGTTTCCTTTATTTAAAATCAGCACCCAAGTCTCTGAGTCAACTACTTCACTCTCCATTTTAATGAAGAATTCCATCATAATATGATCGCTCCTCCCCAAGGGGCCTCACACAACAAGATTGCTAATTAATCCTTTTTCATTACATAATACCCAGTCTAAGATGGCCTGATCCCTAGTTGGTTCCTCGACATATTGGTCCAGGAAACCATCCCGTATACACTCTAGGAATTCCTCTTCCACAGTATTGTTACTAAATTGTTTAGACCAAAGTATATGTAGATTAAAATTACCCATGATAACTGCAGTGCCCTTATTGCACGCATCTCTAATTTCCCATTTAATGCCATCCCAAACCTCAGCATTACTGTTTGGGGGTCTGTATACAACTCCCACTAATGTTTTCTGCCCCCTGGTATTTCTCAGCTCTACCCATACAGATTCCACATCATCAGAGCTAATATCCTTCCTTACTATTGTGTTAATCTTCTCTTAACCAGCAATGCTACCCCACCTCCTTTTCCTTTTTGCCTGTGCTTCCTGAATATTGAATACCCCTGGGTGTTGAATTCCCAGCATTGGTCACCCTGGAGCCATGTCTCCGTAATCCCAATTATATCATATCCGTTTACATCTATTTGCGCAGCTAATTCATCCACCTTATTACGAATGTTCCTCGCATTAAGACACACAGCCTTCAGGCTTGTTTTTTTAACACTCTTAGACCTTTTAGAATTATTGTTTACTGCGGCCATGTTTGATTTACACCCTGGATTTCGCTGACTTCCACTTTTGCTTTTCTCCTTCCTGTCTTTTGCTTCTATCCTTGCTTCCCTTTCCTCTGTTTCCCTGCACAGGTTCCCAACCCCCTGCCATTTTAGTTTAAACCCTCCCTAATAGCACTAGCAAACACTCCCCCAGGACATTGGTCCCGGTCCTGCCCATGTGCAAACCGTCCAGTTTGTACTGGTCCCACCTCCCCCAGAACCGATTCCAATGCCCCAAGAATTTGAATCCCTCCCCCTTGCACCATTCCTCTACCCACGTATTCATCTGAAATATCCTTCTATTTCTACTCTGCCTAGCACATGTCACTGGTAGCAATCCTGAGATTACTACCTTTGAGGTCCTATTTTTTAATTTACCTCCTAACTCCCTATATTCAGCTTTTAGGACCTCATCACGTTTTTTACCAGGAGACTCAGCAAACCCTAGGTGCAGGACCCCGTGGGCTCAATGAAACTGTTCTGCGGGCCGTACGTTTGACTCTCCTGAGATAGACTATAACAACAAACTACACAACATCCTATCCGTGCAGGCTGGGTACTAGATTTTAACTTCAGACACAAACCAAAACCTAGACCAAAATACAGGATGTTTGTTCCAGCGATTTGCAGCCAAACAGGACCACCCTCCTTTGTTGTATGTTCCACAGGAGGAGCTCGAACCCCCCAGACTCAAAAGGAGCTCAAGAGGGTCTCAGGGTGAGTGTCTCGAACGACCAGACCAACTGAAAAACTAGAGATCTCTCTGAATTGGAGACACAAAGATCTGTAGGAAAGGAATTTGATACTCACCATTGCTCTTCAACTGTGAAAGATCCTTCTTGAAATCAGCGTCTGATGTTTTCATTGCATGGAACATCTGGGAAACTGAAATGGAAACAAGGCTTTGACTCTCACACATTAGCATAGACTGGATTTGCCTCCTCTGTACATCATGGAGAAAATTGCACGATGAGGCCAGCCTTTGTGTTCCCATCCCAAACTCAATTTCCCCTCCCACAATGCCCCCGTTGGGATTGCTGTGAGACACCCCTTCCACACCCACCACACGGAAATTATAGCAAGGTGGCCGGGCCTGGCAAACTGTCCATTTTCCAAACTTCAACCGTAGCAGCAGGGATAGAAAATCAGTTGATGGCAGGAATCAAAGGGTTTGGTTTAATGGGCGTTACTCAGATTGGAGAAGTGTTGGAAGTGGTGTCCCAGGAGCCAGAGCTGGGTCCACTGTTGTTCCTGGTTCAGATGGTTTGGAATATGGCACAGAGCTCAATCCCACAATGACCAAAGACACAAAAATAAGGGTTTTGCAAAGAGTGACATAGAATGTAACAGATTTCCGGAGGTCAGACAGGTTAGTGAAATGGGCAGACAGGTGGCAGATACAATTTCATGTGGAGAAGTGTGAGATGAGAGGCGAGAGAGAAACCAGGATGTTACAAAGCTGTTACTCTAAGATCTGTTGTGGGGATTTATTGGAAACTATAATTAAGGACAGAGTAACTGAGCATTTAGTGAAATTTGAGCTTATTAGAGAGAGCCAGCATGGACTTGTGAAGCGTAGGACATGTTTAACGGACCGAATTGACTTCTTTGAGGAAGTAACTAAAGTAGTAGACAGGGGAATGTCTATGGATATCGTTTATATGGACATCAAGAAGGCATTTGATAAGGTTCCACATAAGAGGGTGTTAGCTAAAATTAAAGCTCATGCAATTGAAGGAAAATTATTGACCTGGTTAGGAGATTGGTTGGGCGGTTGAAGACAGAGAGTTGGGATAATGGTTATGAACTTTAATTGAAAGGAAATGACTAGTGATGTTCCACAAGGATCTGTGCTGGGGCCTCAACTGTTTACTATATTAATGACTTAGATAGAGAGCCATAGATCCAAGTTTGCCCATGTGGTAAACCACTTTTATCGTTCACTACCGTTACACTATGGTTATCACTGTTATATCGTTACACTATGGTTATCACTGTTTACACTGTTGTATCACTACACGAGGTCGCCTCTTGCCACGCTGTTATACCTGGGCTGACCACTGCTGACTCCGCCCATAGCTCCGCCTACTGGCCCAGGTATAAAGGTGGTCGACTGGCTGGTATTCCTCCTTGTTGGATCCGATCACCCACGAGGGTGGGCTCTGTTATTTAGCCAGTAAAAACCTATGGTTACTTTCTTAACTCGTCGCTTTTCATTGGATGAATTGATAGGTATATCAATTTTATTGGCTAAATTTTAAAAATGTCTGAAGAACCGTCAGACCAGTCAGACGCCCAGCGACAACAGCCACAGCAGCCGGCCTGGCTGCGAGCCCTCCGACCGCCGTACCTGGATCTAAACCCACAGGCAGCAAACTCAGCCCTCGACTTCAAACACTGGCTGAGCTGTTTCAAATCCTACCTGGGAGAATCCGGCGTGCCTCAGAGATCCAAACTAAGAGTGCTGACCGCCCAAGTGAGCCCTAAAGTATTCGCACTCATACAGGACCTTACTACATACGAGGCCGCCATCAACCTGCTGAAACAGCAGTACTGGAGCCCGGTAAATTCTATGTATGCCAGACACCTCCTAAGATCCCGCCCGCAACAGCCAGGAGAGTCTGTAGATGAATTTTTACGGGCGCTACAAACACTCGGCAGGGACTGTGACTTTAAAGCGGTAACGGCTGCAGAAAATACTGAAGAGAATATCCGCGATGCCTTCGTGAAAGGCCTTCGGTCCGACTACTCATGGCAAAGACTGCTCGAATCAAAGGACCTCGACCTGAACACAGCTGCAGCCCTCGCCCGCTCCCTGGAAGTGGCCCATCGGGACCTCGAGGCGTATTCCAGGTACTGTACTGCGCGACCCTGGGACTCCGGCCCGACCCCGGCCGCAATACCCCTCGCAACGCCGCCTCCGGGACCTACCTCAGCATCGGCGTCCCAGAACCGATCGGGACTGCCACCCCCGGTACCGGCTGCAACATCGGACCCCCGCGATCGGGCCGCCGGCTGCTTCTTCTGTGGCCAGGCGAAACACCCGAGGACGCGCTGCCCTGCGAGAAACGCGACTTGCTCCCATTGCCAGAAGAAAGGCCACTTCGCTAAGGCCTGCAGGGGGAGAGCCACAGATGCCAGCAGTGCCTCATGCGAATTGTGGGGGCAGCCATCTTTCATCCAGGCCACAGATGCCAGTATCCCCTCGTGTGAGTCGTGGGGGCGGCCATCTTTGATCAAGGCAACCAACACCAGCAATGCCTCATGTGAGTTGTGGGGGCAGCCATCTTATTCAACCTCGTGGGCGCCGCCATTTTGTCCACCACAGTCGACCGCCACCTTGTCGCCAGACCCGACCACCGCCTCACCCGCAGACTACAGCAGCTCGCTCAGCCATACACTAGCCTCCGTCACACTGGACCAAGATCGCCCGCATCACCTGTCCAAGTCCATGATGGACATCAAAGTAAACGGCCACGCCACGACCTGCCTGTTCGACAGCGGAAGCACAGAGAGTTTCATACATCCAGACACGGTGAGCCACTATTCCCTCACTGTCCGGCCAACGCGCAACCGGATCTCGATGGCATCGAGGTCCCATTCTGCAGACATCAGCGGCTACTGTATTGTGACCCTGTCGGTTAGGGGCACGGAGTATAAAAATTTTAAACTCCTCGTCCTGCCCCAGCTCTGCGCTGCCGTCCTACTAGGGCTGGACTTCCAATCCCACCTGCAAAGTGTCACTTTGGCATACGGTGGACCCCTCCCCCCACTCACAGTCGACAACCAGCAGCCTTTAAACCGCCCACCGCATACCACCTGCGGCCTATCCACTCTCAAGGTCCCGCCCCCCTCCCTGTTCGCTAACCTCACCCGCGACTGTAAACCCGTCGCCACCAAGAGCAGGCGGTACAGCGCCGGGGACAGAGCTTTTATTAGCTGTGAGGTGCAGCGTCTCCTGAAGGAGGGCATCATCGAGAGGAGCAACAGCCCCTGGCGTGCCCAGGTCGTAGTCGTTAAGACCGGCGATAAAAACCGCCTAGTCATCGACTACAGCCAAACCATAAACCGGTACACCCAGCTGGACGCATACCCCCTTCCCCGCATATCCGATATGGTCAATCAGATTGCGCAGTACCGGGTATTCTCCACCATCGACCTTAAGTCGGCCTATCACCAACTCCCTATCCGCCCTGAGGACCGCCAGTATACAGCCTTCGAGGCGAACGGCCGCCTCTACCACTTCCTTAGGGTTCCCTTCGGCGTCACCAATGGGGTTTCGGTCTTCCAAAGGGAGATGGACCGGATGGTTGACCAGAACGGGCTGCACGCCACGTTCCCCTATCTAGATAACGTCACCATCTGCGGACGCGACCGGCAGGACCACGATGTTAATCTGGAAAGATTCCTCCGTACGGCCCAACGGCTGAACCTCACCTACAATAAGGAGAAATGTGTGTTTAACACCTCGCGCCTTGCCATCCTCGGCTGCGTAGTAGAGAACGGAGTCATCGGCCCCGATCCCGAAAGAATGCGCCCCCTCATGGAGCTTCCCCTCCCCCACTGTCCAAAGGCGCTGAAGAGAACCCTGGGGCTCTTCGCCTACTATGCCCAATGGGTGCCAAATTATGCGGACAAAGCCAGACCCCTCATGAAGTCCACCTCCTTCCCCCTGACGGCAGAAGCGTGCGCAGCCTTCTCCCTCATTAAGGGAGACATTGCTAAGGCCACAATGCACGCGGTGGATGAATCTATCCCTTTCCCAAGTGGAGAGCGATGCATCCGACTTCGCCCTAGCCGCAACCCTCAACCAGGAGGGGAGACCGGTGGCCTTCTTCTCAAGGACCCTCCAGGGCCCTGAGATCCGACACTCTTCGGTCGAGAAGGAGGCCCAGGCGATCGTGGAGGCTGTACGATGCTGGAGGCATTACCTGGCAGGCAAACGATTTACCCTCCTCACCGACCAGCGTTCGGTCGCTTTTATGTTTAATAACAAGCTGAGGGGCAAAATCAAGAACGACAAGAACTTGAGGTGGAGAATCGAGCTCTCCACCTATGATTATGATATCTTGTACGGCCTGGTAAACTGAACGAACCCCCAGATGCTCTATCACGAAGTACATGCGCCAACGCGCAAACTGATAGACTGCAGACCCTCCACAACGACCTCTGCCACCCCGGGGGTCACCAGACTTTACCACTTCATTAAGGCCCGCAACCTGCCATACTCCATCGAGGAGGTCAGGACCATGACCAGGAACTGCCAAACCTGTGCCGAATGCAAACCACATTTCTTTAGGCCGGACAGAGCAAGCCTGATCAAGGCCACCCGCCCCTTCGAGCGCTTGAGCATCGATTTTAAGGGGCCCCTCCCGTCCTCTGACCGTAATGTGTACTTCCTCAACATCATTGATGAGTACTCCCGTTTCCCCTTTGCCTTCCCCTGCCCAGACATGACCAGCACCACGGTCCACCAAATGCTCTGAACGACCTCTTCGCCTTGTTCGGGTTCCCGAACTATATACATAGCGACCGGGGCTCCTCCTTCATGAGCGAGGAACTTCGCCAGTTCCTATTAGCGAGAGGTATCGCTGCAAGCAGGACCACCAGCTACAACCCCGAGGGAACGGCCAGGTGGAAAGAGAGACGCGACTGTCTGGAAGGCCGTTCTCTTAGCCTTAAAGTCTAAGGGCCTCCCAACCTCTCGCTGGCAGGAAGTCCTCCCGGCAGCGCTGCATTCCATCCGGTCACTGCTTTGCACTGCCATTAACGCCACCCCCCATGAACGAATGTTTGTTTTCCCCCAGGAAATCGACTACGGGAACCATGCTGCCAACTTGGCTGACTTCTCCGGGGCCCGTCTTATTGCGAAAGCATGTGAGGGCCCATAAAACGGTCCCGCTGGTCGAGAGGGTGGTCCTCCTGCACGCCAACCCCCAGTACGCCTACGTGGCATACCCAGACGGGCGGGAGGACACAGTCTCCTTACGAGACCTTGCACCCTCGGGCACCCCTGAGACACCACCGTTACCCCCCACCACCCCCCCAAATCCAGCCCAGGTAGATGGCATGCCGGAACCCCACGAGCCTTCGTCAACCACGCAGACACAGCATTAACACCGGAGACTGCAACACCGCCGCCGCTGCTGCGCCGATCAGAAAGGCTTACGAGGCCTCCGGACAGACTGACATACCCGAACTGGTAGTGCACTTCACCCCGCCGGACTCAAATCTAAACAAGGGGTGAATGTGGTAAACCACTTTTATCGTTCACTACCGTTACACTATGGTTATCACTGTTATATCGTTACACTATGGTTATCACTGTTTACACTGTTGTATCACTACACGAGGGTCGCCTCTTGCCACGCTGTTATACCTGGGCTGACCACTGCTGACTCCGCCATAGCTCCGCCTACTGGGCCAGGTATAAAGGTGGTCGACTGGCTGGTATTCCTCCTTGTTGGATCCGATCACCCACGAGGGTGGGCTCTGTTATTTAGCCAATAAAAACCTATAGTTACTTTCTTAACTCGTCGCTTTTCATTGGATGAATGATAGGTATATCAGCCCATGACACAAAGGTTGGTGGCATAGTGAGTGGTGCAGGTGGGAGCATAACATTTCACAGAGATATTGATAGATTAAGTGACGGGGCAAAACTGTGGCAGATGAATATGAACGCTGGTAAATGTCAGGTCATCCATTTTGGACTAAAAAAGAAGAAATCCGAGTACTTGTTAAATGGTGAAAAGCTAGGAAAACAGTGGGGGTCCAAAGAGATTTAGGGGTCCGTGTACACCGATCATGAAAGTGTAGTGGTCAGATACAAAAAATAATCAAAAAGACGATGGAATGCTCGCCTTTACAATGAGGGGGCTGGAGCATAAAGGGGAGGACGTATTGCTGCCGCGATACAAAGCCCTGGTTAGACCACATCAGGAGTACAGTGTACAGTCTGGGCACCGCACCTGAAGGGATATATTGGCCTTGGAAGGAGTGCAGCGCAGATCCAGCAGAATGTTACCAGCGCTCCAAGGGTTAAACTATGAGGAGAGATTGGATAAACTAAACTTGTATTCCGCCATGCATCTGTCCAATCACCCAACCTGTCCAACCTGTCCAAATCGTACTGGGCAGGTTGTTGTTGGACAGGGACAGGGGCGATGTTACACAGTGGGGGGGGGATGTTACACATTGGGCGGGGTGATGTTACACAGTGGGGGGGGATGTTACACAGTGGGGGGGTGATGTTACATAGTGGGGGGCGATGTTACACAGTGGGGGGGGATGTTACACATTGGGGGGGTGATGTTACACAGTGGGGGGGTGATGTTACACAGTGGGGGGGGATGTTACACAGTGGGGGGGTGATGTTACATAGTGGGGGGGTGATGTTACACAGTGGGGGGGGATGTTACACAGTGGGGGGGTGATGTTACACAGTGGGGGGGGATGTTACACAGTGGGGGGGTGATGTTACACAGTGGGGGGGTGATGTTACACAGTGGGGGGGCGATGCTACACAGTGGGGGGGCGATGTTACATAGTTGGGGGGATGTTACACAGTGGGGGGGATATTACACAGTGGGGGGGCGATGCTACACAGTGGGGGGGTGATGTTACACAGTGGGGGGGGATGTTACACAGTGGGGGGGCGATGCTACACAGTGGGGGGGCGATGTTACATAGTTGGGGGGGATGTTACACAGTGGGGGGGGATGTTACACAGTGGGGGGGTGATGTTACACAGTGGGGGGTGATGTTACACAGTGGGGGGGTGATGTTACACAGTGGGGGGGGATGTTACACAGTGGGGGGGCGATGCTACACAGTGGGGGGGCGATGTTACATAGTGGGGGGGATGTTACACAGTGGGGGGGATGTTACACAGTGGGGGTGTGATGTTACACAGTGGGGGGGGTGATGTTACACAGTGGAGGGGCGATGTTACACAGTGGGGGGGCGATGTTACACAGTGGGGGGGGCGATGTTCCACAGTGGGGGGGTGAAGTTACACAGTGGGGGGGTGATGTTACACAGTGGGGGGGTGATGTTACACAGTGGGGGGGGGTGATGTTACACAGTGGGGGGGGTGATGTTACACAATGGGGGGGTGATGTTACACAGTGGGGGGGTGATGTTACACAGTGGGGGGGTGATGTTACACAGTGGGGGGGTGATGTCACACAGTGGGGGGGTGATGTTACACAGTGGGGGGTGATGTTACACAGTGGGGGGGTGATGTTACACAGTGGGGGGGCGTGATGTTACACAGTGGGGGGGTGATGTTACATAGTTGGGGGGATGTTACACAGTGGGGGGGGATGTTACACAGTGGGGGGGCGATGCTACACAGTGGGGGGGGTGATGTTACACAGTGGGGGGGATGTTACACAGTGGGGGGGCGATGCTACACAGTGGGGGGGCGATGTTACATAGTTGGGGGGGATGTTACACAGTGGGGGGGGATGTTACACAGTGGGGGGCGATGTTACACAGTGGGGGGGGATGTTACACAGTGGGGGGGCGATGCTATACAGTGGGGGGGCGATGTTACATAGTGGGGGGGGGATGTTACACAGTGGGGGGGATGTTACACAGTGGGGGGGATGTTACACAGTGGGGGGGTGATATTACACAGTGGAGGGGCGATGTTACACAGTGGGGGGGCGATGTTACACAGTGGGGGGGGCGATGTTACACAGTGGGGGGGTGAAGTTACACAGTGGGGGGGTGATGTTACACAGTGGGGGGTGATGTTACACAGTGGGGGGTGATGTTACACAGTGGGGGGGCGATGTTACACAGTGGGGGGGGATGTTACACAGTGGGGGGGTGATGTTACACAGTGGGGGGGCGTGATGTTTCACAGTGGGGGGTGATGTTACACAATGGGGGGTGATGTTACACAGTGGGGGGGGATGTTACACAGTGGGGGGGGTGATGTTACACAGTGGGGGGGGTGTTACACAGTGGGGGGGTGATGTTACACAGTGGGGGGGTGAAGTTACACAGTGGGGGGGTGATGTTACACAGTGGGGGGGGCGATGTTACACAGTGGGGGGGTGATGTTACACAGTGGGGGGGCGATGTTACACAGTGGGGGGGGTGATGTTACACAGTGGGGGGGTGATGTTACACAGTGGGGGGGCGTGATGTTTCACAGTGGGGGGTGATGTTACACAGTGGGGGGGGATGTTACACAGTGGGGGGGGTGATGTTACACAGTGGGGGGGTGTTACACAGTGGGGGGGTGATGTTGCACAGTGGGGGGGGGATGTTACACAGTGGGGGGGCGATGTTACACAGTGGGGGGGGTGATGTTACACAATGGGGGGTGATGTTACACAGTGGGGGGGGATGTTACACAGTGGGGGGGGTGATGTTACACAGTCGGGGGGGTGTTACACAGTGGGGGGGGCGATGTTACACAGTGGGGGGGTGATGTTACACAGTGGGGGGGTGATGTTACACAGTGGGGGTGATGTTACACAGTGGGGGGGTGATGTTACACAGTGGGGGGGTGATGTTACACAGTGGGTGGTTGATGTTACACAGTGGGGGGGGTGATGTTACACCGGGGGTGTGATGTTACACAGTGGAGGGGGGGGTGATGTTACACCGGGGGGGTGATGTCACACAGTGGGGGGGGGATGTTACACAGTGGGGGGGTGATGTCACACAGTGGGGGGGATGTTACACAGTGGGGGGGGTGATGTTACACACTGGGGGGGTGATGTCACAAAGTGGGGGGGGTGATGTTACACAGTGGGGGGGTTGATGTTACACAGTGGGGGGGTGATGTCACAAAGTGGGGGGGGTGATGTTACACAGTGGGGGGGGGTGATGTTACACAGTGGGGGGGTGATGTTACACAGTGGGGGGTGTGATTTTACACAGTGGGGGGGTGATGTTACACAATGGGGGGGTGATGTTACACAGTGGGGGGGGGTGATGTTACACAGTGGAGGGGTGATGTTACACAGTGGGGGGGGTGATGTTACACAGTGGGGGGGTGATGTTACACAGTGGGGGGGGGTGATGTTACACAGTGGGGGATGATGTTACAAAGTGGGGGTGTGATGTTACACAGTGGGGGGGTGATGTTACACAGTGGGGGGGGGTGATGTTACACAGTGGGGGTGTGATGTTACACAGTGGGGGGGTGATGTTACACAGTGGGGGGGGTGATATTACACAGTGGGGGGGTGATGTTACACAGTGGGGGGGTGACGTTACACAGTGGGGGGGTGATGTTACACAGTGGGGGGGTGATGTTACACAGTGGGGTGGTGATGTTACACAGTGGGGGGGTGATGTTACACAGTGGGGTGGTGATGTTACACAGTGGGGGGGTGATGTTACACAGTGGGGGGGGGGTGATGTTACACAGTGGGGGGGGTGATGTTACACAGTGGGGGGGGTGATGTTACACAGTGGGGGGGTGATGTTACACAGTGGGGTGGTGATGTTACACAGTGGGGGGTGATGTTACACAGTGGGGGGGGTGATGTTACACAGTGGGGGTGTGATGTTACACAGTGGGGGGGTGATGTTACACAGTGGGGGGGTGATGTTACACAGTGGGGGGGTGATGTTACACAGCGGGGGGGGGTGATGTTACACAGTGGGGGGGTGATGTTACACAGTGAGGGGGGTGATGTTACACAGTGGGGGGGGTGATGTTACACAGTGCGGGTGATGTTACACAGTGGGGGGGAATGTTACACAGTGGAGGGGGGGGGTGATGTTACACCGGGGGTGTGATGTTACACAGTGGGGGGGGGGCGATGTTACACAGTGGGGAGGTGATGTCACACTGTGGGGGGGGGGGATGTTACACAGTGGGGGGGTGATGTCACACAGTGGGGGGGATGTTACACAATGGGGGGGGTGATGTTACACACTGGGGGGGGTGATGTTACACAGTGGGGGGGTGATGTTACACAGTGGGGGGGGTGATGTTACACAGTGGGGGGTGATGTTTCACAGTGGGGGGGTGATGTTACACAGTGGGGTGGTGATGTTACACAGTGGGGGGGGTGATGTTACACAGTGGGGGGGTGATGTTACACAGTGGGGGGTGATGTTACACAGTGGGGTGGTGGTGTTACACACTGGGGGGGTGATGTTACACAGTGGGGGGGTGATGTTACAAAGTGGGGGGGGTGATATTACACAGTGGGGGGGTGATATTACACAGTGGGGGGGGTGATATTTCACACTGGGGGGGGTGATGTTACACAGTGGGGGGGTGATGTTACACAGTGGGGGGGGGTGATACTACACAGTGGGGGGGTGATGTTACAAAGTGGGGGGTGATGTTACACAGTGGGGGGGTGATGTTACACAGTGGGGGGGTGATGTTACACAGTGGGGGGGGTGATGTTACACAGTGGGGGGTGATGTTACACAGTGGGGGGGGTGATGTTACACAGTGGGGGGGTGATGTTACACAGTGGGGGGGGTGATGTTACACAGTGGGGGGGGTGATGTTACACAGTGAGTGGGTGATGTTACACAGTGGGGGGGTGATGTTACACAGTGGGGGGGTGATGTTACACAGTGGGGGGGGGTGATGTTACACAGTGGGGGGGTGATGTTACACAGTGAGTGGGTGATGTTACACAGTGGGGGGGTGATGTTACACAGTGGGCGGGGTGATGTTACACAGTGGGGGGGTGATGTTACACAGTGGGGGTGATGTTACACAGTGGGGGGGTGATGTTACACAGTGGGGGGGGTGATGTTACACAGTGAGTGGGTGATGTTACACAGTGGGGGGGTGATGTTACACAGTGGGGGGGTGATGTTACACACTGGGGGGGTGATGTTACACAGTGGGGGGGTGATGTTACACAGTGGGGGGGTGATGTTACACAGTGGGGGGGTGATGTTACACAGTGGGGGCTGATGTTACACAGTGGGGGGGTGATGTTACACAGTGGGGGGGTGATGTTACACAGTGGGGGGTGATGTTACACAGTGGGGGGGGTGATGTTACACAGTGGGGGGGTGATGTTACACAGTGGGGGGGTGATGTTACACAGTGGGGGGTGATGTTACACAGTGGGGGGGTGATGTTACACAGTGGGGGGGTGATGTTACACAGTGGGGGGGTGATGTTACACAGTGGGGGGGTGATGTTACACAGTGGGGGGGTGATGTTACACAGTGGGACAGTGGGGGGGGTGATGTTACACAGTGGGGTGGGTGATGTTACACAGTGGGGGGGGTGATGTTACACAGTGGGGGGGTGATGTTACACAGTGGGGGGGGGTGATGTTACACAGTGGGGGGGTGATGTTACACAGTGGGGGGGGATGTTACACAGTGGGGGGGGTGATGTTACACAGTGGGGGAGGTTGATGTTACACAGTGGGGGGTGATGTTACACAGGGGGGGATGTTACACAGTGGGGGGTTGATGTTACACAGTGGGGGGTTGATGTTACACAGTGGGGGGGCGATGTTACACAGTGGGGGGGTGATGTTACACAGTGTGGGGGGGTGATGTTATACAGTGGGGGGGTGATGTTACACAGTGGGGGGGGTGATGTTACACAATGGGGGGGTGATGTTACACAGTGGGGGGGGTGATGTTACACAGTGGGGGGGTGATGTTACACAATGGGCGGGTGATGTTACACAGTGGGGGGGGTGATGTTACACAGTGGGGGGGTGATGTTACACAGTGGGGGGGTGATGTTACACAGTGGGGGGGATGTTACACAGTGGGGGGGGTGATGTTACACAGTGGGGGGTGATGTTACACAGTGGGGGGGGTGATGTTACACAGTGGGGGGGGTGATGTTACACAGTGGGGGGGTGATGTTACACAGTGGGGGGGTGATGTTTTTGCCACTACCGATGTCAGGCTTACCGGTCTATAATTCCCCGTTTTTTTCTTTACCACCTTTTCTAAATTGTGGGGTTACATTCGCTACCCTCCAATCCATGTGATATGTTCCAGAATCTATAGAATTTTGGAAGATGACCAGCAATGCATCTATTATTTCTAGGGCCACTTCCTTAAGTAGCCTAGGATGTAGATTATCAGGCCCTGGGGATTTATCGGCCTTCAATCCCGTCAATTTACCTAACACCATTTCCCTACAAATACTGATTTCATTCAGTTCCTCCCTCTCATTAGACCCTATGTTCCCTGACATCTCTGGGAGGTTACTTGTGTCCTCCTTTGTGAAGACAGACCCAAAGTATGCATTTAATTGGTCTGCCATGTCTTTGTTCCCCATTCTAAATTCCCCTGATTCTGACTGCAGGGACCTATGCTTGACTTTAACAATCTTTTTCTCATCACATATCTATAGAAGCTTTTACAGTCAGTTTTTAATGTTCCCTGCGAGCTTACTCTGATACTCTATTTTCCCCCTCTTAATTAATCCCTTTGTCCTCCTTTGCTGAATCCTATACTGCTCCCAATCCTCAGCTTTGCTGCTTTTTCTGGCCAATTTATATGTCCTCTCCTTGGATCTTATGCTATCCCTAATTTCCCTTGTTAGCCAATGTTGAGTCACATTTTTTGTTTTATTTTTATGCCAAACAGGGATGAACAAATTCTATAGTTCATCCATGTGATCTTTAAATTTTTGCCATTGCTGATTCACCGTCAACCCTTTAAGTAACATTCCCCAATCCATCCTAGCCAAATCGCGCCTCATACCATCATAGTTTCCTTTATTTAAAATCAGCACCCAAGTCTCTGAGTCAACTACTTCACTCTCCATTTTAATGAAGAATTCCATCATAATATGATCGCTCCTCCCCAAGGGGCCTCACACAACAAGATTGCTAATTAATCCTTTTTCATTACATAATACCCAGTCTAAGATGGCCTGATCTCTAGTTGGTTCCTCGACATATTGGTCCAGGAAACCATCCCGTATACACTCTAGGAATTCCTCTTCCACAGTATTGTTACTAAATTGTTTAGACCAAAGTATATGTAGATTAAAATTACCCATGATAACTGCAGTGCCCTTATTGCACGCATCTCTAATTTCCCATTTAATGCCATCCCAAACCTCAGCATTACTGTTTGGGGGTCTGTATACAACTCCCACTAATGTTTTCTGCCCCCTGGTATTTCTCAGCTCTACCCATACAGATTCCACATCATCAGAGCTAATATCCTTCCTTACTATTGTGTTAATCTTCTCTTAACCAGCAATGCTACCCCACCTCCTTTTCCTTTTTGCCTGTCCTTCCTGAATATTGAATACCCCTGGGTGTTGAATTCCCAGCATTGGTCACCCTGGAGCCATGTCTCCGTAATCCCAATTATATCATATCCGTTTACATCTATTTGCGCAGCTAATTCATCCACCTTATTACGAATGTTCCTCGCATTAAGACACACAGCCTTCAGGCTTGTTTTTTTAACACTCTTAGACCTTTTAGAATTATTGTTTACTGCGGCCATGTTTGATTTACACCCTGGATTTCGCTGACTTCCACTTTTGCTTTTCTCCTTCCTGTCTTTTGCTTCTATCCTTGCTTCCCTTTCCTCTGTTTCCCTGCACAGGTTCCCAACCCCCTGCCATTTTAGTTTAAACCCTCCCTAACAGCACTAGCAAACACTCCCCCAGGACATTGGTCCCGGTCCTGCCCATGTGCAAACCGTCCAGTTTGTACTGGTCCCACCTCCCCCAGAACCGATTCCAATGCCCCAAGAATTTGAATCCCTCCCCCTTGCACCATTCCTCTACCCACGTATTCATCTGAAATATCCTTCTATTTCTACTCTGCCTAGCACATGGCACTGGTAGCAATCCTGAGATTACTACCTTTGAGGTCCTATTTTTTAATTTACCTCCTAACTCCCTATATTCAGCTTTTAGGACCTCATCACGTTTTTTACCAGGAGACTCAGCAAACCCTAGGTGCAGGACCCCGTGGGCTCAATGAAACTGTTCTGCGGGCCGTACGTTTGACTCTCCTGAGATAGACTATAACAACAAACTACACAACATCCTATCCGTGCAGGCTGGGTACTAGATTTTAACTTCAGACACAAACCAAAACCTAGACCAAAATACAGGATGTTTGTTCCAGCGATTTGCAGCCAAACAGGACCACCCTCCTTTGTTGTATGTTCCACAGGAGGAGCTCGAACCCCCCAGACTCAAAAGGAGCTCAAGAGGGTCTCAGGGTGAGTGTCTCGAACGACCAGACCAACTGAAAAACTAGAGATCTCTCTGAATTGGAGACACAAAGATCTGTAGGAAAGGAATTTGATACTCACCATTGCTCTTCAACTGTGAAAGATCCTTCTTGAAATCAGCGTCTGATGTTTTCATTGCATGGAACATCTGGGAAACTGAAATGGAAACAAGGCTTTGACTCTCACACATTAGCATAGACTGGATTTGCCTCCTCTGTACATCATGGAGAAAATTGCACGATGAGGCCAGCCTTTGTGTTCCCATCCCAAACTCAATTTCCCCTCCCACAATGCCCCCGTTGGGATTGCTGTGAGACACCCCTTCCACACCCACCACACGGAAATTATAGCAAGGTGGCCGGGCCTGGCAAACTGTCCATTTTCCAAACTTCAACCGTAGCAGCAGGGATAGAAAATCAGTTGATGGCAGGAATCAAAGGGTTTGGTTTAATGGGCGTTACTCAGATTGGAGAAGTGTTGGAAGTGGTGTCCCAGGAGCCAGAGCTGGGTCCACTGTTGTTCCTGGTTCAGATGGTTTGGAATATGGCACAGAGCTCAATCCCACAATGACCAAAGACACAAAAATAAGGGTTTTGCAAAGAGTGACATAGAATGTAACAGATTTCCGGAGGTCAGGCAGGTTAGTGAAATGGGCAGACAGGTGGCAGATACAATTTCATGTGGAGAAGTGTGAGATGAGAGGCGAGAGAGAAACCAGGATGTTACAAAGCTGTTACTCTAAGATCTGTTGTGGGGATTTATTGGAAACTATAATTAAGGACAGAGTAACTGAGCATTTAGTGAAATTTGAGCTTATTAGAGAGAGCCAGCATGGACTTGTGAAGCGTAGGACATGTTTAACGGACCGAATTGACTTCTTTGAGGAAGTAACTAAAGTAGTAGACAGGGGAATGTCTATGGATATCGTTTATATGGACATCAAGAAGGCATTTGATAAGGTTCCACATAAGAGGGTGTTAGCTAAAATTAAAGCTCATGCAATTGAAGGAAAATTATTGACCTGGTTAGGAGATTGGTTGGGCGGTTGAAGACAGAGAGTTGGGATAATGGTTATGAACTTTAATTGAAAGGAAATGACTAGTGATGTTCCACAAGGATCTGTGCTGGGGCCTCAACTGTTTACTATATTAATGACTTAGATAGAGAGCCATAGATCCAAGTTTGCCCATGTGGTAAACCACTTTTATCGTTCACTACCGTTACACTATGGTTATCACTGTTATATCGTTACACTATGGTTATCACTGTTTACACTGTTGTATCACTACACGAGGTCGCCTCTTGCCACGCTGTTATACCTGGGCTGACCACTGCTGACTCCGCCCATAGCTCCGCCTACTGGCCCAGGTATAAAGGTGGTCGACTGGCTGGTATTCCTCCTTGTTGGATCCGATCACCCACGAGGGTGGGCTCTGTTATTTAGCCAATAAAAACCTATAGTTACTTTCTTAACTCGTCGCTTTTCATTGGATGAATTGATAGGTATATCAATTTTATTGGCTAAATTTTAAAAATGTCTAAAGAACCGTCAGACCAGTCAGACGCCCAGCGACAACAGCCACAGCAGCCGGCCTGGCTGCGAGCCCTCCGACCGCCGTACCTGGATCTAAACCCACAGGCAGCAAACTCAGCCCTCGACTTCAAACACTGGCTGAGCTGTTTCAAATCCTACCTGGGAGAATCCGGCGTGCCTCAGAGATCCAAACTAAGAGTGCTGACCGCCCAAGTGAGCCCTAAAGTATTCGCACTCATACAGGACCTTACTACATACGAGGCCGCCATCAACCTGCTGAAACAGCAGTACTGGAGCCCGGTAAATTCTATGTATGCCAGACACCTCCTAAGATCCCGCCCGCAACAGCCAGGAGAGTCTGTAGATGAATTTTTACGGGCGCTACAAACACTCGGCAGGGACTGTGACTTTAAAGCGGTAACGGCTGCAGAAAATACTGAAGAGAATATCCGCGATGCCTTCGTGAAAGGCCTTCGGTCCGACTACTCATGGCAAAGACTGCTCGAATCAAAGGACCTCGACCTGAACACAGCTGCAGCCCTCGCCCGCTCCCTGGAAGTGGCCCATCGGGACCTCGAGGCGTATTCCAGGTACTGTACTGCGCGACCCTGGGACTCCGGCCCGACCCCGGCCGCAATACCCCTCGCAACGCCGCCTCCGGGACCTACCTCAGCATCGGCGTCCCAGAACCGATCGGGACTGCCACCCCCGGTACCGGCTGCAACATCGGACCCCCGCGATCGGGCCGCCGGCTGCTTCTTCTGTGGCCAGGCGAAACACCCGAGGACGCGCTGCCCTGCGAGAAACGCGACTTGCTCCCATTGCCAGAAGAAAGGCCACTTCGCTAAGGCCTGCAGGGGGAGAGCCACAGATGCCAGCAGTGCCTCATGCGAATTGTGGGGGCAGCCATCTTTCATCCAGGCCACAGATGCCAGTATCCCCTCGTGTGAGTCGTGGGGGCGGCCATCTTTGATCAAGGCAACCGACACCAGCAATGCCTCATGTGAGTTGTGGGGGCAGCCATCTTATTCAACCTCGTGGGCGCCGCCATTTTGTCCACCACAGTCGACCGCCACCTTGTCGCCAGACCCGACCACCGCCTCACCCGCAGACTACAGCAGCTCGCTCAGCCATACACTAGCCTCCGTCACACTGGACCAAGCTCGCCCGCATCACCTGTCCAAGTCCATGATGGACATCAAAGTAAACGGCCACGCCACGACCTGCCTGTTCGACAGCGGAAGCACAGAGAGTTTCATACATCCAGACACGGTGAGCCACTATTCCCTCACTGTCCGGCCAACGCGCAACCGGATCTCGATGGCATCGAGGTCCCATTCTGCAGACATCAGCGGCTACTGTATTGTGACCCTGTCGGTTAGGGGCACGGAGTATAAAAATTTTAAACTCCTCGTCCTGCCCCAGCTCTGCGCTGCCGTCCTACTAGGGCTGGACTTCCAATCCCACCTGCAAAGTGTCACTTTGGCATACGGTGGACCCCTCCCCCCACTCACAGTCGACAACCAGCAGCCTTTAAACCGCCCACCGCATACCACCTGCGGCCTATCCACTCTCAAGGTCCCGCCCCCCTCCCTGTTCGCTAACCTCACCCGCGACTGTAAACCCGTCGCCACCAAGAGCAGGCGGTACAGCGCCGGGGACAGAGCTTTTATTAGCTGTGAGGTGCAGCGTCTCCTGAAGGAGGGCATCATCGAGAGGAGCAACAGCCCCTGGCGTGCCCAGGTCGTAGTCGTTAAGACCGGCGATAAAAACCGCCTAGTCATCGACTACAGCCAAACCATAAACCGGTACACCCAGCTGGACGCATACCCCCTTCCCCGCATATCCGATATGGTCAATCAGATTGCGCAGTACCGGGTATTCTCCACCATCGACCTTAAGTCGGCCTATCACCAACTCCCTATCCGCCCTGAGGACCGCCAGTATACAGCCTTCGAGGCGAACGGCCGCCTCTACCACTTCCTTAGGGTTCCCTTCGGCGTCACCAATGGGGTTTCGGTCTTCCAAAGGGAGATGGACCGGATGGTTGACCAGAACGGGCTGCACGCCACGTTCCCCTATCTAGATAACGTCACCATCTGCGGACGCGACCGGCAGGACCACGATGTTAATCTGGAAAGATTCCTCCGTACGGCCCAACGGCTGAACCTCACCTACAATAAGGAGAAATGTGTGTTTAACACCTCGCGCCTTGCCATCCTCGGCTGCGTAGTAGAGAACGGAGTCATCGGCCCCGATCCCGAAAGAATGCGCCCCCTCATGGAGCTTCCCCTCCCCCACTGTCCAAAGGCGCTGAAGAGAACCCTGGGGCTCTTCGCCTACTATGCCCAATGGGTGCCAAATTATGCGGACAAAGCCAGACCCCTCATGAAGTCCACCTCCTTCCCCCTGACGGCAGAAGCGTGCGCAGCCTTCTCCCTCATTAAGGGAGACATTGCTAAGGCCACAATGCACGCGGTGGATGAATCTATCCCTTTCCAAGTGGAGAGCGATGCATCCGACTTCGCCCTAGCCGCAACCCTCAACCAGGAGGGGAGACCGGTGGCCTTCTTCTCAAGGACCCTCCAGGGCCCTGAGATCCGACACTCTTCGGTCGAGAAGGAGGCCCAGGCGATCGTGGAGGCTGTACGATGCTGGAGGCATTACCTGGCAGGCAAACGATTTACCCTCCTCACCGACCAGCGTTCGGTCGCTTTTATGTTTAATAACAAGCTGAGGGGCAAAATCAAGAACGACAAGAACTTGAGGTGGAGAATCGAGCTCTCCACCTATGATTATGATATCTTGTACCGGCCTGGTAAACTGAACGAACCCCCAGATGCTCTATCACGAAGTACATGCGCCAACGCGCAAACTGATAGACTGCAGACCCTCCACAACGACCTCTGCCACCCCGGGGTCACCAGACTTTACCACTTCATTAAGGCCCGCAACCTGCCATACTCCATCGAGGAGGTCAGGACCATGACCAGGAACTGCCAAACCTGTGCCGAATGCAAACCACATTTCTTTAGGCCGGACAGAGCAAGCCTGATCAAGGCCACCCGCCCCTTCGAGCGCTTGAGCATCGATTTTAAGGGGCCCCTCCCGTCCTCTGACCGTAATGTGTACTTCCTCAACATCATTGATGAGTACTCCCGTTTCCCCTTTGCCTTCCCCTGCCCAGACATGACCAGCACCACGGTCACCAAATGCCTGAACGACCTCTTCGCCTTGTTCGGGTTCCCGAACTATATACATAGCGACCGGGGCTCCTCCTTCATGAGCGAGGAACTTCGCCAGTTCCTATTAGCGAGAGGTATCGCTGCAAGCAGGACCACCAGCTACAACCCCCGAGGGAACGGCCAGGTGGAAAGAGAGAACGCGACTGTCTGGAAGGCCGTTCTCTTAGCCTTAAAGTCTAAGGGCCTCCCAACCTCTCGCTGGCAGGAAGTCCTCCCGGCAGCGCTGCATTCCATCCGGTCACTGCTTTGCACTGCCATTAACGCCACCCCCCATGAACGAATGTTTGTTTTCCCCAGGAAATCGACTACGGGAACCATGCTGCCAACTTGGCTGACTTCTCCGGGGCCCGTCTTATTGCGAAAGCATGTGAGGGCCCATAAAACGGTCCCGCTGGTCGAGAGGGTGGTCCTCCTGCACGCCAACCCCCAGTACGCCTACGTGGCATACCCAGACGGGCGGGAGGACACAGTCTCCTTACGAGACCTTGCACCCTCGGGCACCCCTGAGACACCACCGTTACCCCCCACCACCCCCCCAAATCCAGCCCAGGTAGATGGCATGCCGGAACCCCACGAGCCTTCGTCAACCACGCAGACACCAGCATTAACACCGGAGACTGCAACACCGCCGCCGCTGCTGCGCCGATCAGAAAGGCTTACGAGGCCTCCGGACAGACTGACATACCCGAACTGGTAGTGCACTTCACCCCGCCGGACTCAAATCTAAACAAGGGGTGAATGTGGTAAACCACTTTTATCGTTCACTACCGTTACACTATGGTTATCACTGTTATATCGTTACACTATGGTTATCACTGTTTACACTGTTGTATCACTACACGAGGTCGCCTCTTGCCACGCTGTTATACCTGGGCTGACCACTGCTGACTCCGCCCATAGCTCCGCCTACTGGCCCAGGTATAAAGGTGGTCGACTGGCTGGTATTCCTCCTTGTTGGATCCGATCACCCACGAGGGTGGGCTCTGTTATTTAGCCAATAAAAACCTATAGTTACTTTCTTAACTCGTCGCTTTTCATTGGATGAATTGATAGGTATATCAGCCCATGACACAAAGGTTGGTGGCATAGTGAGTGGTGCAGGTGGGAGCATAACATTTCACAGAGATATTGATAGATTAAGTGACGGGGCAAAACTGTGGCAGATGAATATGAACGCTGGTAAATGTCAGGTCATCCATTTTGGACTAAAAAAGAAGAAATCCGAGTACTTGTTAAATGGTGAAAAGCTAGGAACAGTGGGGGTCCAAAGAGATTTAGGGGTCCATGTACACCGATCATGAAAGTGTAGTGGTCAGATACAAAAAATAATCAAAAAGACGATGGAATGCTCGCCTTTACAATGAGGGGGCTGGAGCATAAAGGGGAGGACGTATTGCTGCCGCGATACAAAGCCCTGGTTAGACCACATCAGGAGTACAGTGTACAGTCTGGGCACCGCACCTGAAGGGATATATTGGCCTTGGAAGGAGTGCAGCGCAGATCCAGCAGAATGTTACCAGCGCTCCAAGGGTTAAACTATGAGGAGAGATTGGATAAACTAAACTTGTATTCCGCCATGCATCTGTCCAATCACCCAACCTGTCCAACCTGTCCAAATCGTACTGGGCAGGTTGTTGTTGGACAGGGACAGGGGCGATGTTACACAGTGGGGGGGGGATGTTACACATTGGGCGGGGTGATGTTACACAGTGGGGGGGTGATGTTACACAGTGGGGGGGTGATGTTACATAGTGGGGGGCGATGTTACACAGTGGGGGGGGATGTTACACATTGGGGGGGTGATGTTACACAGTGGGGGGGTGATGTTACACAGTGGGGGGGGATGTTACACAGTGGGGGGGTGATGTTACATAGTGGGGGGGTGATGTTACACAGTGGGGGGGGATGTTACACAGTGGGGGGGTGATGTTACACAGTGGGGGGGGATGTTACACAGTGGGGGGGTGATGTTACACAGTGGGGGGGTGATGTTACACAGTGGGGGGGCGATGCTACACAGTGGGGGGGCGATGTTACATAGTTGGGGGGATGTTACACAGTGGGGGGGATATTACACAGTGGGGGGGCGATGCTACACAGTGGGGGGGGTGATGTTACACAGTGGGGGGGGATGTTACACAGTGGGGGGGCGATGCTACACAGTGGGGGGGCGATGTTACATAGTTGGGGGGGATGTTACACAGTGGGGGGGGATGTTACACAGTGGGGGGGTGATGTTACACAGTGGGGGGTGATGTTACACAGTGGGGGGGTGATGTTACACAGTGGGGGGGGATGTTACACAGTGGGGGGGCGATGCTACACAGTGGGGGGGCGATGTTACATAGTGGGGGGGGATGTTACACAGTGGGGGGGATGTTACACAGTGGGGGTGTGATGTTACACAGTGGGGGGGTGATGTTACACAGTGGAGGGGCGATGTTACACAGTGGGGGGGCGATGTTACACAGTGGGGGGGGCGATGTTACACAGTGGGGGGGTGAAGTTACACAGTGGGGGGGTGATGTTACACAGTGGGGGGGTGATGTTACACAGTGGGGGGTGATGTTACACAGTGTGGGGGGGTGATGTTACACAGTGGGGGGGTGATGTTACACAATGGGGGGGTGATGTTACACAGTGGGGGGGGTGATGTTACACAGTGGGGGGGTGATGTTACACAGTGGGGGGGATGTTACACAGTGGGGGGGGTGATGTTACACAGTGGGGGGGTGATGTTACACAGTGGGGGGTGATGTTACACAGTGGGGGGGATGTTACACAGTGGGGGGGTGATGTTACACAGTGGGGGGGGGGTGATGTTACACAGTGGGGTGGTGATGTTACACAGTGGGGGGGTGATGTTACACAGTGGGGGGTGATGTTACACAGTGGGGGGGGGTGATGTTACACAGTGGGGTGGTGATGTTACACAGTGGGGGCGTGATGTTACACAGTGGGGGGGTGATGTTACACAATGGGGGGGTGATGTTACACAGTGGGGGGGGTGATGTTACACAGTGGGGGGGTGATGTTACACAGTGGGGGGGATGTTACACAGTGGGGGGGGTGATGTTACACAGTGGGGGGGTGATGTTACACAGTGGGGGGTGATGTTACACAGTGGGGGGGGTGTTACACAGTGGGGGGGTGATGTTACACAGTGTGGGGGGTGATGTTACACAGTGGGGGGGTGATGTTACACAGTGGGTGGGGTGATGTTACACAATGGGGGGGTGATGTTACACAGTGGGGGGGTGATGTTACACAGTGGGGGGGTGATGTTACACAGTGGGGGGGGGTGATGTTACACAGTGGGGGTATGATGTTACACAGTGGGGGGGTGATGTTACACAGTGGGGGGGTGATGTTACACAGTGGGGGGGGTGATGTTACACAGTGGGGGGGATGTTACACAGTGGGGGGGGGTGATGTTACACAGTGGGGGGTGATGTTACACAGTGGGGGGGGTGATGTTACACAGTGGGGGAGGTGATGTTACACAGTGGGGGGGTGATGTTACACAGTGCGGGGGTGATGTTTTTGCCACTACCGATGTCAGGCTTACCGGTCTATAATTCCCCGTTTTTTTCTTTACCACCTTTTCTAAATTGTGGGGTTACATTCGCTACCCTCCAATCCATCTGATATGTTCCAGAATCTATAGAATTTTGGAAGATGACCAGCAATGCATCTATTATTTCTAGGGCCACTTCCTTAAGTAGCCTAGGATGTAGATTATCAGGCCCTGGGGATTTATCGGCCTTCAATCCCGTCAATTTACCTAACACCATTTCCCTACAAATACTGATTTCATTCAGTTCCTCCCTCTCATTAGACCCTATGTTCCCTGACATCTCTGGGAGGTTACTTGTGTCCTCCTTTGTGAAGACAGACCCAAAGTATGCATTTAATTGGTCTGCCATGTCTTTGTTCCCCATTCTAAATTCCCCTGATTCTGACTGCAGGGACCTACGCTTGACTTTAACAATCTTTTTCTCATCACATATCTATAGAAGCTTTTACAGTCAGTTTTTAATGTTCCCTGCGAGCTTACTCTGATACTCTATTTTCCCCCTCTTAATTAATCCCTTTGTCCTCCTTTGCTGAATCCTATACTGCTCCCAATCCTCAGCTTTGCTGCTTTTTCTGGCCAATTTATATGTCCTCTCCTTGGATCTTATGCTATCCCTAATTTCCCTGTTAGCCAATGTTGAGTCACATTTTTTGTTTTATTTTTATGCCAAACAGGGATGAACAAATTCTATAGTTCATCCATGTGATCTTTAAATTTTTGCCATTGCTGATTCACCGTCAACCCTTTAAGTAACATTCCCCAATCCATCCTAGCCAAATCGCGCCTCATACCATCATAGTTTCCTTTATTTAAAATCAGCACCCAAGTCTCTGAGTCAACTACTTCACTCTCCATTTTAATGAAGAATTCCATCATAATATGATCGCTCCTCCCCAAGGGGCCTCACACAACAAGATTGCTAATTAATCCTTTTTCATTACATAATACCCAGTCTAAGATGGCCTGATCTCTAGTTGGTTCCTCGACATATTGGTCCAGGAAACCATCCCGTATACACTCTAGGAATTCCTCTTCCACAGTATTGTTACTAAATTGTTTAGACCAAAGTATATGTAGATTAAAATTACCCATGATAACTGCAGTGCCCTTATTGCACGCATCTCTAATTTCCCATTTAATGCCATCCCAAACCTCAGCATTACTGTTTGGGGGTCTGTATACAACTCCCACTAATGTTTTCTGCCCCCTGGTATTTCTCAGCTCTACCCATACAGATTCCACATCATCAGAGCTAATATCCTTCCTTACTATTGTGTTAATCTTCTCTTAACCAGCAATGCTACCCCACCTCCTTTTCCTTTTTGCCTGTGCTTCCTGAATATTGAATACCCCTGGGTGTTGAATTCCAGCATTGGTCACCCTGGAGCCATGTCTCCGTAATCCCAATTATATCATATCCGTTTACATCTATTTGCGCAGCTAATTCATCCACCTTATTACGAATGTTCCTCGCATTAAGACACACAGCCTTCAGGCTTGTTTTTTTAACACTCTTAGACCTTTTAGAATTATTGTTTACTGCGGCCATGTTTGATTTACACCCTGGATTTCGCTGACTTCCACTTTTGCTTTTCTCCTTCCTGTCTTTTGCTTCTATCCTTGCTTCCCTTTCCTCTGTTTCCCTGCACAGGTTCCCAACCCCCTGCCATTTTAGTTTAAACCCTCCCTAATAGCACTAGCAAACACTCCCCCAGGACATTGGTCCCGGTCCTGCCCATGTGCAAACCGTCCAGTTTGTACTGGTCCCACCTCCCCCAGAACCGATTCCAATGCCCCAAGAATTTGAATCCCTCCCCCTTGCACCATTCCTCTACCCACGTATTCATCTGAAATATCCTTCTATTTCTACTCTGCCTAGCACATGTCACTGTTAGCAATCCTGAGATTACTACCTTTGAGGTCCTATTTTTTAATTTACCTCCTAACTCCCTATATTCAGCTTTTAGGACCTCATCACGTTTTTTACCAGGAGACTCAGCAAACCCTAGGTGCAGGACCCCGTGGGCTCAATGAAACTGTTCTGCGGGCCGTACGTTTGACTCTCCTGAGATAGACTATAACAACAAACTACACAACATCCTATACGTGCAGGCTGGGTACTAGATTTTAACTTCAGACACAAACCAAAACCTAGACCAAAATACAGGATGTTTGTTCCAGCGATTTGCAGCCAAACAGGACCACCCTCCTTTGTTGTATGTTCCACAGGAGGAGCTCGAACCCCCCAGACTCAAAAGGAGCTCAAGAGGGTCTCAGGGTGAGTGTCTCGAACGACCAGACCAACTGAAAAACTAGAGATCTCTCTGAATTGGAGACACAAAGATCTGTAGGAAAGGAATTTGATACTCACCATTGCTCTTCAACTGTGAAAGATCCTTCTTGAAATCAGCGTCTGATGTTTTCATTGCATGGAACATCTGGGAAACTGAAATGGAAACAAGGCTTTGACTCTCACACATTAGCATAGACTGGATTTGCCTCCTCTGTACATCATGGAGAAAATTGCACGATGAGGCCAGCCTTTGTGTTCCCATCCCAAACTCAATTTCCCCTCCCACAATGCCCCCGTTGGGATTGCTGTGAGACACCCCTTCCACACCCACCACACGGAAATTATAGCAAGGTGGCCGGGCCTGGCAAACTGTCCATTTTCCAAACTTCAACCGTAGCAGCAGGGATAGAAAATCAGTTGATGGCAGGAATCAAAGGGTTTGGTTTAATGGGCGTTACTCAGATTGGAGAAGTGTTGGAAGTGGTGTCCCAGGAGCCAGAGCTGGGTCCACTGTTGTTCCTGGTTCAGATGATTTGGAATATGGCACAGAGCTCAATCCCACAATGACCAAAGACACAAAAATAAGGGTTTTGCAAAGAGTGACATAGAATGTAACAGATTTCCGGAGGTCAGACAGGTTAGTGAAATGGGCAGACAGGTGGCAGATACAATTTCATGTGGAGAAGTGTGAGATGAGAGGCGAGAGAGAAACCAGGATGTTACAAAGCTGTTACTCTAAGATCTGTTGTGGGGATTTATTGGAAACTATAATTAAGGACAGAGTAACTGAGCATTTAGTGAAATTTGAGCTTATTAGAGAGAGCCAGCATGGACTTGTGAAGCGTAGGACATGTTTAACGGACCGAATTGACTTCTTTGAGGAAGTAACTAAAGTAGTAGACAGGGGAATGTCTATGGATATCGTTTATATGGACATCAAGAAGGCATTTGATAAGGTTCCACATAAGAGGGTGTTAGCTAAAATTAAAGCTCATGCAATTGAAGGAAAATTATTGACCTGGTTAGGAGATTGGTTGGGCGGTTGAAGACAGAGAGTTGGGATAATGGTTATGAACTTTAATTGAAAGGAAATGACTAGTGATGTTCCACAAGGATCTGTGCTGGGGCCTCAACTGTTTACTATATTAATGACTTAGATAGAGAGCCATAGATCCAAGTTTGCCCATGTGGTAAACCACTTTTATCGTTCACTACCGTTACACTATGGTTATCACTGTTATATCGTTACACTATGGTTATCACTGTTTACACTGTTGTATCACTACACGAGGTCGCCTCTTGCCACGCTGTTATACCTGGGCTGACCACTGCTGACTCCGCCATAGCTCCGCCTACTGGCCCAGGTATAAAGGTGGTCGACTGGCTGGTATTCCTCCTTGTTGGATCCGATCACCCACGAGGGTGGGCTCTGTTATTTAGCCAATAAAAACCTA